>NC_068398.1:18995224-19595224 GCF_023724105.1 Carassius gibelio | reverse complement strand
ATAGTGAAGAAAAAAATCTGAATGAGTTTCCTTCTTCTACTAAACATAAACTCTATTTTGACGAAGGTGGAAAATCAAACAGTTGCTGGTTCACAGTGACTTCCACAGTAATTTCCCCCTACTATAAAAGTCAATGTGGACCAGCAACTGTTTGGTTATCCTAATTTTTCAAAATATCTTCTTTTGCTTTCAGCACAAGAAAGAAGTTAATATAGGTTTTGGACAACATGTGAGTGTATAAACAATGACAGAAATAAAATTTTAGGGTGATCTATCCCTTTAATACACACGGCAGCATGAAGCCTACTGTCCCTTTAAGACCTGCGCGCCTCTAATATTCAGATATGCATCTGTTTCTTTCAGTGGTTTACTTTCATTTTAAACATATGAGTCTATACATAAACCTTGTGTGTTTTGACAGTATTAGCACAAAACATAACTTAGTAATCAGGCACAGTTCGAAGGGCTTTTTCGTTTTCGGGCCGCGCGTTGTGCTCAGAAAACACACGTCAGAAAAGGACACGAATTAAACGTTTAAATAACCAGTAAGGATTTAAACAGATGCAAAAAAATGTGAATGAGTTAACTGTGATGTTAATATATGTTGCAGTATATTAATCCCGCTGGGCCAGAACTGCAGCTGATAGAATGTGCGCAGCACACAATGCAACGATATTTCTTCGAAAGCAGATTGTGGAGACATTTTTATCACCCACAACCAAAACTATCAACATCCTACCCTCGGCAGAAATCGAGGACAAAATCAGGCTGTTCAGCTGTCAATGCACTTCGATCCCATACGCTGTTTTGGGTTGGCAAATCTAATTTTTTGCCACACTTCTGGACACGCCACTGCTTTAAAGCTCTGCCAGGTAAACATTTCAATTAGCGTTCTGTTAACATGATGCACTTTTTCTGAGCGCGTACCCCCGAAGCGCGCGCAATGTCAAACAGCGCCAAATTGGATTTTTGTTGGATCAGACCCATCTGCAAGCTATGAAAAAAATATGCACAAAACAATCCACTTTAAAGTTTTAATTTATCATCAGAGGGACAGATCATTTCTCAGGGGAGGCAGGGCTTATCCTAGGGGAAGCATTGCCTCCCCCAGCCTCCCCCTAGACACGCCCCTGTTCCTTAATGTTTTTTTTATTTTTTTTTATTTTTTTTATTGGCTATATTGTAGTTGGTATGCATAAAGTATGGTATTTTTACACCTACATTTCATTACAAAGTGACCTGCCCCAGATTATAAACGATTTTATTTTTGGCACAAAAACACTAATAGGTAGGCCTATGGCATATGGTATGGTCTCCTTGTCATGATTCTGACCTCGTGTCCTTGATTTTTCCTAGTCTTGAGGCAGGATCATGGCAGACCCGTGTTTTGTGTACAAGCACATGGCCTTGCCTTTGGGCCATGTGCTTGTGTTGTCTCGTTCCCTTGCCCCGCCCCCCTTGTTATCCTAGTCTTGTCGTGATTGTCCTATCTGTGTCACCTGTCGTGTCTTAATTGTTCCCCCTATTTAGATCTCCTAGTGTGCTCTGTCTTGCGTCGGTTCATTGTGATTGTACCTCATATGTGATTGTTCCACTGAGATTGTTCCACATTTGTGATTGTGCTGTACCTCTGAAGTCCTTGTATTACCGTGAGTGTTTGTTTGTAGTTAGTGTTAAGAGTTTGTTTGTCATGTCATTCCTGTCCTGTTAAGTTGTTTAGTTTCTGGCCTAGCCGTTGTTTTCCCCCTCGTGGGGTTTGTTTTCCCCTTTTGTATTTAATAAACCCTGTGTGTTGTGATCCCTGTCTGCACTTGAGTTCCTCCCTTGCCAACCCTGACAGAATGAACCGGCCTAAAAGGAACTCAGCAGGCAGGAGGGCCTCCGAGCTCCAACACCTGTTGGAGTTCCGCCAGCAATGCTGGATGTCATCCCCCACCGACAGGAAGGGGGTCACCCTCCCATACTCGCCCGAGGGGGAGTGGATCCTCCAAAATTATGCCCGGCTGTGGGAGAGCCTCTCCCAGGAGGAGCCACAGAGGTCCCCTCCACCTACCCAGCTGCCAACGATTCCAGAGGGTCGTGTCCTGGCTGTGGCAACCCTGGGGGATCTGGCAAGTCCCTCCCAGAATCCTGAGGCACCTCCCACTACCTTCAGTCTCCCCAACAAGCGAGGGAGACTGTTTTCGTGGGAGTCAGCATCGGAATCGTCGGCGTCAGAAACCCTGCCTGAGACCGAACTTCCCCAACCCGTCTCTGTCCCAGCTGTGACCTCTGCACCGCGGCCTAGGAGGAAGAGGAGGAAGAAGGGGTCTCCCGGTTCTCCGACTCTGTCTCCTCCTGCAGCGGAGAGCGTGCCCGAGCCAGCAGCGGAGAGCGTGCCTGAGCCAGCAGCGGAGAGCGCTGGCGTGCCTGAGCCAGCAGCGGTGACCCTTGAACCCGAACCGGCAAATAAGAGAACTGTTTTCAAGTCTGCAGTCGTGAGGGCGGAGGAGAGAGCCGCGGCCGACTCTGCAGCAGAAACTTTAATACAGTCTGTCTCATCTCGTAAGGAGATGCCGGTTATCATAGCTGCTAAAGCCTTGTCTGATTATTTGTCACGTCTTGTCCAAATCCTAGAAGTCCCCGCCAGTCCTGTCTTGTCCCCAGACCCTGTCCCCAGAAATCCCGAGTGTCCAGCCGTTGTCTCCCCGTGTCCTGTTATCCCCCCGTGCCCAGCTGTTGTCGTCTCCCCGTGCCCAGCTGTTGTCGTCTCCCCGTGCCCAGCTGTTGTCGTCTCCCCGTGCCCAGCTGTTGTCGTCTCCCCGCGCCCAGCTGTTGTCGTCTCCCCGCGCCCAGCTGTTGTCGTCTCCCCGCGTCCTGTTGTTCCCCCGTGTCCAGTAGATGTTGTCACCCCGCGTCCAGCTGTTGTCACCCCGCGTCCCGTAAGTGTTTCCCCGCCTCCTGTGTCTGCTCCTGTCATGTCCTCTGTCAGTTGTCCCGAGACCCCTCACCACCCAGACCTGCCCGGACCCCTCGTCGTCAGCCTTCGTCCCGTTCTCCTAAGACTCCTGCCCCACCCACCCACCCTGGTCTGTCCCCCATGAACTTTGTAGTCCCGCCTCCTCCCCTTCCCTGTTTGTTTTTTTTGATTTGTCACCCTAACCCTGCCATTGTGTATTCATGTTTGCCGTTGTTATTATTTGTCATGTCTTGTTGGTTTGTGTCGGTGTCCCAGTCTGTCATGTCCCGTGTTTGATGTTCCCTTGAGGAGCGTCTGGAAGCCCCTCCTTAAGGGAGGGGTTCTGTCATGATTCTGACCTCGTGTCCTTGATTTTATTTTATTTTTTTTCCTAGTCTTGAGGCAGGATCATGGCAGACCCGTGTTTTGTGTACAAGCACATGGCCTTGCCTTTGGGCCATGAGCTTGTGTTGTCTCGTTCCCTTGCCCCGCCCCCCTTGTTATCCTAGTCTTGTCGTGATTGTCCTATCTGTGTCACCTGTCGTGTCTTAATTGTTCCCCCTATTTAGATCTCCTAGTGTGCTCTGTCTTGCGTCGGTTCATTGTGATTGTACCTCATATGTGATTGTTCCACTGAGATTGTTCCACATTTGTGATTGTGCTGTACCTCTGAAGTCCTTGTATTACCGTGAGTGTTTGTTTGTAGTTAGTGTTAAGAGTTTGTCATGTCAATCCTGTTAAGTTGTTTAGTTTCTGGCCTAGCCGTTGTTTTCCCCCTCGTGGGTTGTTTTCCCCTTTTGTATTTAATAAACCCTGTGTGTTGTGATCCCTGTCTGCACTTGAGTTCCTCCCTTACCAAACCCTGACACTCCTATGGGTATAATATCTACATTCTTTCTTCTGGCGTGGTTAGAAAACATCTTAGGGATTTCAGAAAAGTTTGATAGATATCGAAAAATAAATTGCAAAAGTTAAAATGGCGAACAATGTCCCCGAATTCACCCTATGTTATCATAGCCAAATACCTTAAATGTAACTTAATCAATTAAATAATTGTTTTATATTTTAGTGGTTCTATTTAGTTAATATTTTGAGATTTTTTTTTTTTGGAACTAGATAAATTATGAAATAATTATGATCCATAATCATTTAAATTACATTTTCTAATATGCTTAGTATTTAAATTGCAAATATTGTAGTAGCCTATTTAGGGTTAAAATAGTTTTTTTTCCCCCCGTTGCAAACAGGCAAATTACACTGAAAAATAAAAAGCTAACAGTTCAGGGGGATTGCTGAATGACAATTAAAAATTAATACAATTTATGAATGCACATAGAAAAGAGAAAGTAGGGAATTGTTTTTTTTTTTTTCATTATTTTCTTTTATTTTTATGTTATCTATTTAGTCTTTTTTTCTGACCATCAAGTGTCTGTCACTCTCAATGCCAATGGGCAGGAAAACATGGTACATTCTAACCATATTTAAAACTAGATAAAGTGCCTACAATTCATACAACTATTTCCACACAGTGATAGGCACACACTGCGGAGGGGCCACGCATTAACACCACATGCTGTGATGCGTCCAATCGTGTGTCCACGATATCCAGAGATATTGTAAAAAGCATTAAAAAAATTGGCGATATTAAGAGGATTAAGCATTGCCAATTAATGTAGGCATGCTACATTAGGCCTGTGGACTTGTTCGGCATCACTGGGAATACCCACAAAAATGTCAAAACCGTTCATGCTATGGGGGAAAACAAACCATTACAATTAACGTGCGGAGACCTTGTTAGGTGCCTGCTCTTTACTTCTTGTGATGATTTCGTGTAATGATCTGTCATTAGTCCCGTCCCCCTGCACGGTTTATGGTAACCCTCCTTCACATCACAATAAAATAACTTTATACGATAGTTCATCAGCAACAGAATACACTCATCTTCAGTTGCCATTGTGATCTGAATATCACGCGACACGACTCTACTAATATAACCCGACTCTACTACCCCTTGTTGCGTGAGCGGTCTACTCTCCTCTCAGTGTGATTTATAAGTTTGCACATGTCAGCTATACAGGTGTTAATACTGAATGTTTAACATTATATTCATTGCATAGCTATCCTACGTAAACAATCTTAATCTCTGATAACTCAATTCTGCTGTCTGTTGTTCTAGTATCGGTATCGGTGCATCCCTATTTAAAATGATACTAATTAATTCAAGTCCCCAAAAATGAAGGGGTCGTCCACATAGACAAAGGCACAAGAAAACAGGATAATGCAGAGACTATTAATAGGGAACTGGTTCAACACTGCAGCAGGAATTGCTCTTCAATTTAGTGAAGAACAGAGTAAGGATCTATCTTGGCAATTGGCACGCTTGAAAAAAGACTGAAATCTGACAAATTTCAGTGTTGAATACTCTCTTCAGCAGAAAAAATGTAAATGCTAGACTCACCTTTGATAAGGAGCATGTTGTGTGGAGAGATGAGAAATGGTCCAAAGCTCACTTTAGTGGTGAGAGCATGGTTAATTTATTTGGGTCAGATGGGAAACATTATGTTCAACATCAAACTGAGGATAGACTGAAACCTGAGTGCGTAAAGAAGTCAGTGAAAGGTGGAGGAGGAAGTTTCATGGCTTGGGGGGGGGGGGGGGGGGGGTCATGTAGTTATATAAAAGGCCCAACTCTGCAGCAGGAGTTGGGCCTTTTATATAACTACATGGATGAAAATGTTTATCAGAACCTCCTGTGGCAGGGTGATGGAGTTAGAGGTGATCTGGCCTAATTTCACCACTTGAGGTCTGTCAGTGAGGAAGTCTTGAATCCAGCTGCAGAGTGAAGAATTCAGGCCGAGGTCCTTGAGTTTAGAAGCTAGCTTTATGGGGACTATAGTATTGAAAGCTGAGCCATAGTTAATAAATAGTAGCCTTACATAGTTCCCGTTATTGCTGTCAGTGTGTGTGAGAGAAGAGTGTAGGATGTGAGAGATGGATTCTTCAGTGGCTCATTGCGGCGATAAGCCCCTAAGGGTCCAAAGTATCCGGGATGGATGAGCAGATGTAGTTTTTAACCAGTCCCTCAAAGACATTCATGGCTATTGATGTGAGGGCAACTGGACGATAGTCATTCAGACAAGAGGGTTTAATGTTCTTAGGCACAGTAATTATGACAGATTTTTTTCAAAGGAGGTGGGAACCACCGAGGTAGCAAGAAACTGGAATAGTTTGTAAACAAACCACCGAGCTGATCAGCGCAGGACCTCAGAACACGCCCAGAAATCTCATCAGGTCCGGCTGCTTTCCTGATGTTCACTAACTTTAGAGCCCTCTTAACCTCATTCTCCGACTGTCACGTTTATGAACTTTCTGTTTCCTTTTTTGGTCACCTTCCTCCTAGTTTTGGTTAATTGATTCTTCCCACCTGTTTCCAGTTCCCTCATCTCCTCCTGATTGTTTAAATACCCGTTCTGTTGAGTTCTCCCTCGTCCGTGATTGTTTGTATGTTTGAATGTAGATGTTTCTAACCTAACCTAAATGTGTAAATGCTGAATGTAATCTAGTCTATTGTCTTTATTCTCCTTCGTTGTCAGTAAACTCCTCATTTATTCCAGATCCTCCTCTTGCACTTTATTTTACGTTTAGCACTACCTTAGTTTGTAACACCGACATGGTCATTACATGATTATTGCTGCTATAACTGCTGCTTCAAGACATGCTGATCGGCAGACACGCGCTGCTTAGATTGGTTTCAGAGCAGCCATAGAAAGAGTTTAGGCCATAAAATACATAAAGAACATTGGTTTCTGGGACTTTTGAGAACTGCAGCTTGTAGCCTAGGATTTTTATTCTGTGAAAATCATCTTGTTTACTCACTTACAGAAAGCAATATGTTGATTTAAATTTAAATTAAAGACACTTTTAAAAGTGATATGCGAGTAGGGGTCAACTATCATGAATATCATTGTGAAGGAAGAATGTGAGGACAAAATAAATGTACAATTTTATGTTTGTAGTTTATTTAGAATATATTTAATTATCCAACAACATAATTTAATATTCCTTGGGAGTTCAGTTAAACAGTTTACTAGGAACAATCAAAACTGATTTTTAAACTGAATATTTTGCATCATTCAGGCAGTTGGAGGCCCCTCTGATAGCGTTAACCTCCACCAAATTAAATTTCAGTTGGCCAGCAGCTGCTCAGGCAGTGTTCAGTGAATTAAAACACAGATTAAGCTCAGTCCCTATCCTGGTGACTCCGGATCCTTCCTGGCAGTTCATGGTGGAGGTGGATGCATCAGAGGTTGGTGTTGGTGCCATGCTGTTCCAGGTATTCCCTTTTGGGACAATTAGGCCATTGCCTGTTTCTCGTTAATAAAATAATATTTATATAATATAATGAGAGTGAGGAAGCTGTGCGTCGCTCATTGTCAACCCACGAGCCTTGCAACTCGGAGGAAGGAGAATTTGCTGTTCGGCCAGTGGCGGAACAGAACAAAACAGAAACTGAAGATTCTCCACCCGGCCCTCCTCCGGGGGAAGGAGTGGCGCTGTCTTCGCCATCTCCTGAAGAGCAGTTCTCCGCATCTCCGAGTTGCCCGTGTCAGGGCCGCTTGGTCGACTTCTTCGAGGACTTCGCAGCCGGGAGTGACACGGGGGGCGCCGCTCTCCTGCGCGGGGCTCGACGCGCCGGCCTTGAAGAACTCTCAGCACGGGGCGGAGCTGGCGTAGAGGACGCAGGGGGGCGCCCACGGCGACGAGCAGGCTGAGGCGCTACCCGCGACGGAACGGTGGCAGCCGGAGAGACACGTCGGGGCAGGATGTGCTGGATGGCCTCAGTCTGCTTCTGTACCGCCGAGAACTGCTGGGCAAAGTCCTCAACAGTGTCGCCGAACAGGCCTGCCTGGGAGATGGGGGCGTCGAGAAAGCGCGCTTTGTCCATGTCCCTCATCTCAGCCAGGTTCAGCCAGAGATGCCGCTCCTGGACCACCAGCGTGGACATCGCCTTCCCGAGGGACCGCGCCGTGAACTTCGTTGCCCGTAAGGCGAAGCTCAGTCACTGTGCGCAGCTCCTGCATCAACCCCGGGTCGGTACCACCCTCGTGCATGGCTTTGAGTGCCTTGGCTTGGTGTACCTGCAGGATAGCCATGGCATGCAGGGCAGAGGCAGCTTGGCCCGCAGCACTGTAAGCCTTGTCAGCGAGTGCGGCCGTCAGCTTACAGGCCTTGGACGGGAGACGCGGACGATTCCTCCAAGTGGCGGCGGTTTGTGGGCACAAGTGCACCGCAACCGCCCTCTCCACCTGGGGAACCTCTACGTACCCCCTGGCTGCCCCGCCATCGAGGGTGGTGAGGATGGAAGAGGGAGAAGAGCGGCTTCTGGCCGTGAAAGGGGCCATCCACGACTTCGTCACCTCTTCATGCACCTCCGGGAAGAAAGGCACCGGAGCAGAACGAGGTTGTGAGCCGCGTCCCGCGCCGAGAAACCAATCATCCAGCCGTGAGGGCTCGGGACTGGGCGGTGTAGTCACCTCCAGTCCGATACTCACGGCTGCCCGGGCAAGTATGGCCGACAAATCCAAGTCCGATTCGGCAGCAGCGACAACACCCGAGGGGGGCAGCCCCGCCGAACCTTCATCCTCAGAGGTCGATAACCCATCCCCCGATGCAGCAATCGACATCTGGTCTTCGGGCGGCGCACCGAAAGACACGCTGGGACCGCTGTGAGACGGCCCAGCAGAATCAATCGGCAGCTGCACGGGACAGTCGCTGCGTGAGGAGTGAGAGGTCCGTGGGGCGTGGCCCGGCGGAGAAGCTCTCACTGTGATCCTCAATTCTCCCAGAGCGCCAGCCGGCGGCCCTCTGCTCGAGCCAGAGAGACCGGGTGGCGACAGAGGGGTCTGCTGCACTCCCCTTGAGGAGTGAGAGACGCGATCGCAGCGCTGCCATGTTCATACGCCCACAGTAGACGCATGAATCATCCACGAGCGCAGCCTCAGCGTGTTGGACGCCCAGACACTGCAGACAACGCTCGTGACCGTCAACCGAAGACAGGAAACGACCGCATCCAGAAGGACACGGACGAAACGGCATCTTGAAAAAGACGTGAATCGTCCGTGATTTGCTCTTTTACAACTGTCTCTTTTAGCCGAAGCGCCCAGGGGAATCGCCGACTCGCAGGGACACCGCTGTAATGCGCCGTCACACCGACCAGGAACAGTTTTAAAACAAAACAAAGATGATGGCTTTGTAGCGATTTCTTCATCCACTACTCGGCTCCGAAGCAAAAATCTAATGAGTGGATGCACCTGTCGCCCTATTTATACCCGTTGGCACGGGGAGTGGCTCAGGTGTGTTAATCCACTTGCCAATTTCATTGGCGTTTTCTCTTAAAATCAGAGATGATTGGCCTCCCAAGTGAGACCCCATTTGTCGGTCGACATAACTCGTAGTGACCGACAGATAGGGAACGAGCAGTTTCGTTCCGCTTGAATTATGTTTGCCATTTGATGTTGGCCACTGTTGTGGTCGCGTCGGCGTCTCTTTTACATTATGAGCGTGCTTGCCACGCGCAACGGGCCTACATTTGAAATAACGAAATTGTAATTGTTAGCATATGATTTTTTTTAAAACTTTAAAAAATATTTTTTATATAAAATTATTAGTTGAACATTTTATGCATCTTTATTCCCCTCAAAGCATATCCGCTCCCGCGCCCCCCCTGTGAACTCTGGCGCCCCCCTGAGGGGGGAATATTTTTTATTTATTATAACTGGTTATAATAAATAATGAATATTAAGATTAGATTTTAGAATTAACTGTAGTAGAATTGATATTACAATTATTTGATCTGTCCATCCACCGAGCTGACACTATAATAATTTATCATTTCTAGGAATGGTTATTTTGATTTGATTTGATTAGATTTTTTATCTTTATTTTTATATAGGAAAAGATTAAAGACAATCGGGCCTGACTCAGTATAAAACTGATTTTCAGCAGGTTCCTGCTCTGCAGAACATAAATACCACATACCCAACAAAACTCCGAGACAAGACAGCAACAAACCAAGAAAGTGAGCATCAGGGGGAGGCCATAGTCTCAGTGGTCACAGACATACCGGTCCATTAGATGGCGAGCAAATGTTATTTTAAATAGTCTTATTGATGTTATAGTTCTGATGTACTGTAGAATCTCATTCCAGGCTTTAGTGAGCACATAAAAAAAAGATATCTGTCCATAACAGTTCCTGAAAGCCGGTAAAGGCAGAAGTCCATTTGTAACATATCTTGTAGTCCGCTCGAACCTTGAGCTGAGTTTTGGTACCAACGCAGTCAGAGCTGCTGGAGTGCGTCCATTTAAGATTTGATAATACAAGTTTATCCCATGGCTTATTTTATAGCTCTGAAATGTCAAGGCATTACACAAAGAGAGTGCAGTACAGTGGTGAGTCCAGCCTGGAAGCCTGTTATGGATCTTATAGGCTCTATTATAGAGTCTTGTTACTGGTTCAAGAATTTCATTTGTTGCGAGTGACCAAACAGGTAAACAATATGACAGAGTGGACATAATGATAGCATTAAGATATGTTTTAGAGACAGAAAGCAACAAATATGGTCTAATTTTACTATAAACAAATAACTTTTGGTTTAACTTTCTGGTTAAGGTTTGGACATGCTCAAGATAAGTGAGATGTGAGTCAAGAGAGACTCACAGATACTTATACGTGGACACAATTGAGAGCTTTTGATTAGAAAAGGTGATGGGATTGGACATAGATAACGGTCTCCTAGATGAATAAAAATACATACATTCTGTTTTCTTAATGTTAAGTGTTAAGTGGTTATCTTGCAGCCAGTTATGTAAATGCTGCAGATCTATATTAAGTTCATAATTAATTGTGTCAATGTTTGAACCAGAAAGAAAGATAACAGTGTCATCAGCAACTAGAAAATTAAGCACATAAGGAAGATCATTAAAGTACATAAGGAAAAGTAAAGGACCTAAAATGCTGCCCTGTGGAACTCCCATAGAACACACTCTTGGCTGTGATGTTACTGAGCCGATTCTTACAGTCTGAGCTCTATCACTTAAATATGATGTAAACATATCTATTGTGGAAGAGGACAAATTTAAAAGAAAGAAGTTTATTTAACAATATTTGATGATTAACTGTATCGAAGGCTTTTCGAAAATCTATGTATATAACTCCAGTAACCTGACCCTTATTTAAAGACGCACTTATCTGCTCGGTAAAAAGCAGCAAAGCCGACATGGTTGACCGCAAGGGTCAAAAGCCATGCTGGCAATCACTGAGCAGGTTATTGTCTTCAAGGTAACTGATTAGTTGATTATATAATGTTTTTTCAAGTAGCTTAGAAACAGTTGGGAGAATTGCTATTGGGCGGTAATTGGAGACATTGGTAGGATCATCAGATTTAAAAATCGGGGTGATCTGGGCCGTTTTTCCACATGGCAGGAAATATTGATTGCCTAATACACAGATTTATTAAATGATAAAAAAGTGGTATAAGAGTACTTGCATGAGTTTTAAGAAAAATCATGTTTAAATTATTCACATCACAAGCATAGGAAGCGTTCAAAGAACACAAAATATTAGTTATATCATTTTGTGTAATTTCAGAAAAAGAGAATTGCTGCGAAGCTGCTGGTACTGATGTGAGAAACAGAGGAACAGTAAATCCAGAAGATAATTCTTGTACAGATGCAATAAAATACTCATTGAAAGAACTAGCAATTTTATCATGATCAGTGAGAAGAGTACCATTTATGGATATTTGTAAACTATTGTTATTTTTTATTTTGTTTTCACCAGTTAAAGATTTAATTGTTTGCCATAATGTTCTTGGGTTGGAGACTGTTAGATTAATTTGTTTTTCAAAATAGATCTGTTTTACTTTGTACAATTCAAAATAACATTTATTTCTAGGCTGTATGAAAATAAGCTTAGCCTCAAGTGTTTTTAGTGATCTGTAGGCTTTCAAAGAGGAGGCCTTCTTTTTTAAAAGCTGCAAAATGTCAGAAGTTACCCAAGGTACTGTATTTTGCCTAATATATATTTTACAAGTAGTAATACATTTTTTACGTATCGTCTCCACTCTTCTATGGAAATTTGACAAAATGTGATCAGGATTTAGCAAAGACATCTCATTACTCCAATCAGTATCAGCAAATTCAGCATTAAACTGAGACAATTTTGAATTTGGTACTTTTTTAATATAATTATTTTTATGACATTTTGGCTGTTTAAAACATTTCCTAATGACATATATGAGTGAATGATCTGAAACGGCTGTGTTTATCACTCCAGATATATCATACTTGGAGGGTTGATTAGTAAAAATAAGGTCCAAAATAGAATTTTGGTGTTTTACCAAATCTGGTGGGATCTTTGATTAATTGGTAAAGACCATATTTTATGGCAGTTGTTTTCAAAAGCTTAGATGAGTTATCAATCCAATTCAAATTAATGTCACCAAGAACAACAAGCTCCTTAGTTTTGACAGATTTTATTAAGTCAGACAACTGTAATAAATATGCAGTTGGACTGACATTTGGAGGTTTGTATGTGACAATAATAGTAACTGAGAATTGATTTGTAAAGTGAACAACTAGTTGAATTGACTCTGAAACAGTTGAAAGTTTTACTATAGAATGTGCATATTTTTTATTCACATAAAGAGCAACACCACCAACAATTTTATCAGTCCTGTCTCTGCGATATAATGAATTATTTTAAATCGCAAGAAAGGAATCTGATATAACAGGGGTCAGCCATGATTCAGATATTGCCATGACATGAGCCTTAGTTTGGGCAAGCATGATTAGCTTCTCATGACAAGGCTTCTCATGTTTAGATGACAAATTTTGAAACCTCTCATTCTACCAAGCTGGCATAATGTAACTGTTTTTTCCCTTAGACATGATGGTCTTTTTTGTGCTTTAACAGGTTTAGAATTAAAGCCTGGAATAACAAGATCAGAATTAAATAGCAACTGAGGTATAGTCGTTATGCCTACAGGTTGTTGAGTGCCCATAAGTGGGACACCTGCATGTAAACCCAGGCCCAGAGTGTTATTTAAAACATAAGTATAAAATCCCAGGAAATATAAAAAAGGTGGACATAAAGGCATTTTTTGCCAGGACCAGGGTTAAGTTCAATATTTCCATTAAATAAAAGAACAGCGAGCAAGAGTCTTAATGAGGACTGTCAGCGCTTATTTACAGTAGTGACTCTCGTGCCCATAGGTTTAAACTAGGGCTGTCAAATGATTAAAATTTTTAATCAAATTAATCAGAATTTTCAGTGGATTAACCAGGATTAATCACTATTTGCAATTACACCTGAATCCTAACCATTTTTTTTTCTGAAATGCATACCAAAAGATAAATAACAGGACACAGATACATAATTTTCATGTATTGATTCATCAATATGTGGTTCTTTTTTTCGGAATTTCAAAAGTTTAACATTTACTTAATCAAATTTACCTGAGCACTATATCAAACCATGCCATTTAACTACAGATAGTGTAAGAGTTTTAGGTGAACCAGTGGTTAAATATAGCCACATATCTATGAAATTATGCATAGAGAAACTCAAAAGAATAAACTCAGAAACACAAACATGCGCCCTCTGCACTCTGGGCACTCTTGTTTTTGGGAGGTGTTCATAACCCGCCTGGACCCGGTCGCACACCCTCCGCAATCCACAGAAGCAACAGGACAGAGCGCACCTGACACAGCCCTGGACATACAATAACATGACTGCCATACCACGTGCACCGGAACATCAGCCTCCCAGGCCGAGTCCACCTCTCCGCCGTGGCCACATCTCCAGGGCAGGTACCCCCACTCAGGCTCATCTACTCTCTCGAGGCAAGTGAGATGACTAGGGACTTGGGACAAATTTTCCTGGCCAAGGAAGAATAACATTAATAACTTATGCAGTATAAGACATAGTTTTGCATATAACAATAAATCAAACATTCAGTGAATTTGAATTGTGAGCAACACACAGAGGCAAATCAATGGTGAATGTAATCGATTTAATAAATGAACCTATAGCTAACATATAACTAAACATACTGTATAAACATATAACTAACCAAGCAAAACACATATATACAGAATTAAAGAAAGTAAAGAAAAGAGAGGGAAGAGCAAAAAAAGGGCAGTATTTCATGTTAACCTTTCAGTGGTGAGTGAAAAATATTTTAACTTTCTCCCCACAAACTTGCATACATGTCATGAACAATCTGATATTCCGATTCATAAATTTGTGTAAATGATTTGTTTTGGTGTTTAAAATCCTTTCTAAACGATCTTGATCATAATCTGTAATGTGAGATGGGCACCGTCATGTTTGTTTGCGCTGCAGTTCCTGTGAGTCGGCTTTACAGCATGTGAATTCATCAATCTCTCATGAATTAAAAGTAAGAAGTGGCGGGTGAACTGGGTGATGAATAGAGTGAACTTTACAGGAACTTCCTCGATGTGTATCTGATATAAATAAAACACATCTGCAAATTAAATTTGAATGGATTGTTTTTGTTGCTTCCATAGACATATGCATGTACTTTTCAAACTCTAAATGTATTGTTTTACTAGTATTTATGTGTATTTTATCTGAAACTTAAAATATGCATTATGTGGTTAATAACACTGCGTATTTGTGATAATATGACAAGAGCTGTGCATGTCTGTCTCTTGCGCAGCGCCAGCCAAAGCGCGAAAACGTCTCTGGTTACTCACGTAACCTTGAACCCTGAGAGGAGGGAACGAGACATTGCGTATGGGGAAATCCATTTCCTCTAAATTATTAAGGCTGATTGAATAACTCTTTTGCCCCCACCCTCACCTGATTGGCTGACAGCCCTCAATATAGGTGATGGCGGGTGCCAAAAAAACTCTGAATCTTTGACTGAACGAGAGCTACAAAACTGATGTCCTGAATAGACATGCCTTTCGCCCAAGCCAATGACGACAGCAAACTCCTTGTGGATTGGGCATGCAGCCCAATTGGGCAAGTGATTCCCTGGGAAGCATAAGCCAGTCGCAAAGCCTCCACTATCCAGTGTGATAGCCTCTGCTTCGACAGCTTGCTGCCCTTCTTGGCACCCGCGTAGCAGATGAAAAGCTGAATAGCCATCTAACAAGTAATGAAAAACAGCGATAGCAGCCACGTAGACTTTAACTGTAGATGGAGAACTGCCAGCATCCAGACGTTCCTGTAGGAAGGTCAAAATAATGGAGATATCGCAACTCCTGGGGTCCTCCTTTTTGTCAACAAACCAGTTAGCAAATACTTTTCACTTCAGAGTGTATAAGTGCCTCGTGGAAGGGGCTCTAGCCTCTGCTATTGTCTATTGTCTTCTCACATGCAGGTCCCAAACCTCTGGGTTGGGGTGCCATATGGTGCCCCTTGCCTGGAACAAGAGGTCCCTTCTGGGTGGGATCTGCCACAGAAGAAGCTGCAGCATGTTCACCAGTGCCCGGGAACCACGGCTGGTTGGGCCATTTGGGTGCTACCAGGATAAACTCACATCTCTCCTCACTGATCTTTTGCAGCACCAGTGGCATTAACTTGACCGGGGGAAAACCATACTTCCGTCCCTTGGGCCAGCGGCTCGACAGCGCGTCTCTCCCCAGAGGGGAACCTCCCTGGTGACTGATGTACGCCACCATCGCATTTTGTCCGTTCTGATGAGAACATAACGGTCTTTCACGAATGGAAGGAAACTATGCAGCGGTAGATGAACCGCTTCCATCTCCAAGCAGTTTATATGCGAACGCTTCTGGTCCCCTGCCCACGTACCGAATGCTGGTCTGCCATTGCATAGGGCTCCCCAGCCTGATAGTGATGCATCCGTAGTTACCACTACACGTCTGACCACTCTGCCCATAGCAGCACCCTGCTCGAATATGGTTGTGCCGAACCAAAGCGACAGAGCCTCGAGACATGAACGCGTTCAGGATGCGCCTGTCATGTGGGGCTATCTGGATGTGGAAGTATGCAACCTTCAGATTCACTGCAATGAAGTCATAGTTGGGCTTAATATGCTCAAGGATCTGCTCGACAGTTATTATATTGAACGTGCATTTTGCGAGCACTTTGTTCAGTAATCTCAGGTCTAAGATGGGGCGTATACCTCCGTCTTTTTTCGGAACTAGAAAATAACAGCTGTAGAAACTGGAATTTCTCTGCTCATCTCTACTGCTTGTTTGGCCAGGAGAGAGGAGATTTCTACCCATAGCAGCGAGGTGCTCTGTTCTGCTCATATTGCAGCCGATTCCCTGTGCGACCTTCTTCTACGTGCGTGAGAGCGAGATCCACCGCTGTGCACAGCTTCCTAAGCGACTCTAGGTCCGGGCTTCCCTCGTCCAGGGACCCCAGGAGTTGAGTTTGGAAGATCTGTAGGATTGCTATAGTGTGGAGGGCAGATGCTATATGTCCAGCCAAAATGTACGCCTTCTCGGCGATGTGAGCAGTAGCTTGACATGGCCTAGAATGCAATGAGGCGGTCTTCCAGCCAGGAGAAGAAGCCAGGTGGGCCACGATAGCATCTTCAATGGGAGGTGGTCGTGCGTTCCCCAATTTCTCCACCCCTTCCACTGTCTTCAGCAGCTGGGTACCCTGTGCATGGGCTCAGGCTGAGTAAGGGGAGTACCATGACCAGGTGAGTTCCTCGTGGACCTAAGAGAAAAAGGCCGCTGCGGGGCTTCAGCCTGACGACCCGAGCAGAGGAAGGAACTGTCCATCCATCTCTTAGACGGCAGCTCCTTGGAGGCTGTCCACTCCACTTCCATATCTGCCACTGCCTCCGTGAGGATAGCCATAAGTTCTGCATCCAGCGAGGCTGGGGTGGCTTCAGACGGGGCCACGGACCATGCTCCGGAGCTCCACTCGTAGACATGACGTCGTCCTTCTCATATCCAAACATAATGCGTGGATGCATGGCGAACCCAGACACAAGTGAAGAAAAAAGATTCTGAGTTTTTTTGGCACCATTGGCTATTTGCAAGCAAAAGAGTTATTGAATCAGACTTTATAATTTTGGGGAAATGTATTTCCCCATACGTAATGTAGAGAGGCCGACTCAATAAGTGAACGCAGTTTGAATTAGTGATGTGTCATTCTTGAATGATTCATTCATTTTGAAAGAATATTTAATGTGACTCGGGAAGAACGAGTCATCTCGGGGGGTGATTCGTTCAGCGCATGTGCAATACGTTTATTTCATTTGTATAACGCTTTTTACAATACAAATCGTTACAAAGCAACTTTACAGAAAATTATGTTTCTACAATATTTAGTAGTAGCTTATGGTGGTGACTGTCAGTTTGTGCAAGTTTGACAGGATTTTTAGAAAAAATTAATACAAGACGTGGTCAGCTAGACGATGAACATTATTAATATTATTAATTAATAATTATTATATGATGCAGTCACACATGTAGCAATAATTGTTAGTTCTGTTTGTTGATTCAGGGTTAGCATCATCTAAGGTCCTCTGATGGTCAGCATCATCTCTTCTCAGGTGTTCTGGATCCAGAATGGATATTAACTACATTCATCTTCAGGAATTACTTGTAGCATTAGAGCATTAATAGTACAATAAAATGATTTGTTAATCCGCAGGGCGGATTATTTAAAAAAAAATTTTTTTACTACTAATACAGAGCATCCCAGAGCATGTAACGAAACTGGAACGTTAAAGTTACCTCGTCCTGTGAGCAGCGAACATAGACAACCAAGTGTGAATTCATATGGATGTTTATTGAACTCCACTACCAGGGAACATGAAACGTTTGACTAAACACAAGCTCACACGCAAGACAGTGGAGAGTCATGGCAGTATTTACTCATTAACCAAATCACAACCTGTTAAGAACCATTAAATAATCTCATCACCTTAATTAAAAGGGGTCAAAGCCTAGAAGTGCATCTTAGTAGTTAACAAGAAGGTACTTGCATTGGTTCTGTAAAGTGTCTGGTCTGTAAAAGTAAAGTGTCCCGGTGCATGTATAATGTTAGGAGGGAAACCTTTGTCATTTCATTCATGGGTGGACTGCTTCGAAGGGAATCAACAAAGTTACTGAAAACTACCAGAAGAACGGACTCCCCCTCCCCCGAAGGGAGGTATACAGGGTGATGGGTGTCTCTGGAGAACCACAAGTTAAGAGAAGCTTTTTGGGTGTGAAAGAGATTTTATCTGGTTTCCTGGTAACACCCCTTTTGGTTGGATTGACCAATAACATATATATAGCATATAGTTTCAGTGGGAAAGTGTTTCTTTGTCTCAAGGACACATGATTTGCATATTTATGGATGGCGTGATAAACTGGACATCTGGTAACCCAAACTATACACTTACAGTCATAAAAACAACAGAAATTAAAAGTAAAAATTTGAAACCAGAAATGCATCATGTAACTGTAAGAGTAAATAATAATTATAATTTACTCTTACAGTTACGCGATGCATTTCTGGTTTCAAATTTTTACTTTTAATTTCTGTCATAATGGTACTTTTCCATAACACTGAATGTGGAAATAAAGAGTTGGTAATGCTTTAAATTTTGTCCATATGATGGCGAAATCACTTTGATTTTGTTTGTTTATGTTTTTTTTTTACAGTGGATTCTAATCTTTAAAAATTATCTTGTTTTATCTTTGAGTTCACCCTTCAGATTAGACTATAGAACTGTATTGTTAATTGTTTAGGATTCAAAATGTTATTTGATTTTAATTTATGTCATTATGTCCCTTTTGAGCAATCATCTTATACATATATTAAACCAATATGTCAAGTCTGCCTAGGAAAAGCAATTATTATACCAGCAAACATATAATATTATAAAAAATATCATATTATAAAAATGAACAAACTAGGCTATAAATACTTTGTATTGTAGGCTTGAATTATTATATTATTATATAGCCTAGTGTTTATTTACTGATAAACAGTCAGAAAGACAAATTAATCAATATTTTATTTATAACAGGGTTTTATTTATTTATAAAATAATAACACATCACAGATCCTCAAGAAACAGTAACAAAAACACAGTGACAAAAATGTCAGAAAAAGCGCATGGGTCTGACACGTGATTTAAGAACGAGTCAAACTCGAATAGAAGACCCAAAAGATGAACTAATCATTTCTCTTTCTGCCTCAGACTGCAATGGTTTAGCATATGGGTTTGTCACGTGATTAAGGAATGATTCGACCCGAAGACTCATGAGATGAACTTATCAATTCTCTTTTTGGCTCAGACTGCAATTGTTTAGCGTATGGGTCTGAATGACTTAAACCCGAAGACTTGGCAGATAAGAGATGAGGTGAGCTAATCAGAGAAGACCCGGGTAAAGAATGAATTAATCTTTTCTGTATCTTATAGCATTTTAGTTTTGTATTGTTTGCAGTGGTGGACGAAGTACACAAATCAAGTACTTGAGTAAAAGTACAGATATGTATAGTAAAATATTACTCCAGTAAAAGTAAAAGTACTCCTTTTTCAATTTTACTCAAGTGAAAGTACAAAAGTACTAAATTTTTTATGTACTTAAGTAAAAAAGTACTAACAGATAGATGTTTGCAATTTTATATAGGCTACTTAATTTAATTTTATATTAGCACATATATTTTTTTTAACAATCCTACTGCTCAAAATACCTGGGATTTTTTACAAAATAACCACTATATGGAGTCAAGATATATTTTTGTTGTTTATATGGAATACGTTGATGTATTGATATGGAATACGTTGAATACGTAGTAATGTTAACTGTGAAGCTTACACTGTGATTTACCTGAGAGAAAACAGAGTTGACCATCTGATTTTCACCGGTAAGAAAAAAGTATTTTAAAGTTTGTTGTTTTACAGAACATATGACATGATAATATGGCCTGAAGTTAGGAAGAACATTTTAAGGAAATATAATTATATTTTAATAATGATTTTTTCCTTCTCAAATCTTGTCTGTGGTGTAAAAACACCCATGGCCAAACGGGGTGCATCTCTTCCCCTCTTTGATAATTACTGTAGTAGTTACCATGTTCTGAACATCACATCCTTACTTTTGTCCCTAGATGTAATCTATCTATCTATCTATCTATCTATCTATCTATCTATCTATCTATCTATCTATCTATCTATCTATCTATATATATATATATATATATATATATATATATATATATATATATATATATATAGGTAGCTGAATAAAAATGTTTGGACATTATTTATAAAAATTACCTCAAATTAGCACCAGCAAGCTTGTTAGCTAGACAGTTAGCATCAGCTAACAATATTTCCTTATTTTCAGTACGGTTATGAATAAATATTCATGTCTGTCTACTCATCTAGTTAAACCAAACAATATAACGTTACTGTTGATAAACAACATAAAAACAGACGTCACATAGGACATGGTAGCATTTTGATAAAACTGTTATTATTACGGCAGCAGGGAATTTGAACATGCACGAGTTATTTTATTTAATCTGTGTTAGTTTAATGTTTTTTTTTTGTTTGTTTTTTTAACTAAAACACAGAGACGCTGATTGATGTGTCTGCATCGTCTGCACTCGAGCATTTCAGTGGGCTTATAAACAGATCACTCTTTACAGCGGATTTACTTCCCAAACAACTGACAATTTTGACCTAAATATGATTTTCAGTTACAAAAATGAATCGTAAATTTCAACATTAGTAACTTAATTTTAAAAACATCAGACACACGGGCGCTCACAAGATCTCCCGGTTCTTACTCATGGAGACACTAAACAGTTCATTTGAATCAGTGAGTGGTCGACTCCAGTACAGCTGCAATTGGATAATTCTAATTCGTAAACGGATGGTTTGGTGCGATTTGCGAACAGATTTAAAAGTTTATTTTGAAAAGACTCAGTTCGTTCAGTTAAAACCACTAAATCCTAATGTAATATGTCCCAAAACCAGTGCTTAATTTGTGCCGGAACAATCCGAAATCCGATCCAGGACCTCATTTTGGCGGATCCCCCTCCTCCAGGGGTGGCGATAATTTGTTATTATTATTCTAAATCAGATAGTTTTACAAATATTCAACCAATGATACGTATTTAAAAGAGCTTGTCAGTAAACCTTTATAACTCCGCTGGATCCTCAAGCTCTCGCAAAACCTCGTCACTTCACGCACCTCAGATCTCCACTTATTCCCAAAGCAAGGGTAAACAAATAACTGTTTGAATAGTACAGTATTTTCTTTAATCAAACACTATGTCTGTAAAGGCTATTGTTTGTGTGTGTTTGAAGACATGAAGTAGGTGCCATCTAGCCAATCTTAATTTGTACGTTTTAAATATCCTGGGCATAAGCACTGTATCGTTTATATCATGAGATTTTGGCCAAGTGTATTAAACAGCAAACTATAAAAAAAAAAAAAAAACTATAAGCGCCCATATAGCAACACTACATAGACCTTGCAGCAGGTCTTTGTAGTACAGATCAGATATGCACTGATGAGAAGCGCTATCTGCTCCGAGATAGTTCATGGATTCGAAAGGCTGGTTTTGAATGACTTTAATCTAATAGTTTGTGTTGCTTTATTTTATTATTCAGACCTAAGCTATGTTGAATAAATGCAGGAATTTCCCTCATTATAAACTTGATGTCACGGTTTATGAATGCACCGTCTCCTGCTCGTCTCTTGTTACGTCATGTTGATTGTTTCATGTGGTTCCAGCCGGAACCACGTCTCCCCATTCCGGAGTCCTACTCGGGTGGGCCTAACTTTTGTAGCGCTTTCTTAACCCGATGCGATATCCATTTCTCTCTCCAACCTAGAACCTTCTCCAGTGAATGAGCCAAGGTGGCTTTTGTTCTTACCCTGCTCACTGGGAGGGCAGCATTATGGGGAACGGTGGTGTGGGAGAACCAAGATCCATGCTGCGCCTCATTCCAGACACTCTCCACCGAGATGAGGCGGGTCTTTGATTGGGCCGTCGCCGGGAGGGAGGCAGCGAGGATGCTAGCCGAATTACGTCAGGGTGAAAGAATCCATCTCTGACTATTCCATCGAGTTCCATACTCTGGCGGGTGGAGTGTCATTGGAATAAGGAGGCGCAGTGGGACATGTTCCTGCATGGGCTGGCTGACCGCTTCCAGAAGGAAATCTACGCCCTGGACCTTGCCACTTCACTCAATGGGCTCATCGAACTGACGCTGAGGGTAGATGCATGTCTGAAGCGAGTTGAGCGACGGAACCTACCCAACTCCACACCTAAGGCCCAGACAGACATGCGAGTCAGCGGCGGGGACGTGGCCAGCCCCTCCTACTATCACAAACCCATGCAGGTAGGGCGAGCTCGGCTTTCCCGGGAGGAGAAGGAGAGGCGGAGGTCCCTTGGCCTGTGCCTCTACTGCGGGGGGGACCGGTCATCACGCCTACATCTACACCTCTTTTATGTCTGTGTTTCAGGAGGAGGCAGTGGATTTGTCTAACGTGCCCGCGGAGTACCTCCACCTGAAGGAAGTGTTCAGTAAGTTTTGTGCTGCTTCTCTACCTCCGCATTGTCCCTATGACTGTGCCATAGATTTAATGTCAGGTAAGTCTCCGCCTAAAGGCAAATTATATTCACTTTCTGTTCCAGAAAGGGAGGCTATGGAGAAATATATTTCTTATTCTCTAGCTTCTATGTTCATCCGCCCTTCCTCTTCTCCAGCGGGGGCGGGGTTCTTTATTGTGGGGAAGAAAGATGGATCTCTGAGACCTTGCATTGTTTACCGGGGACTGAACAACATCACGGTAAAGAATACTTATCCTTTGCCGTTGATGTCTTCAGCCTTCGAGAGGTTGCAGGGAGCGTCGATTTTCACGAAAACCTACAGAGGTTTCTGGGGTTTGCCAACTTCTGCAGGTGTTTTATTCACAACTTGAGCCAACTAGCCGCGCCTCTGAACGCCTTGACCTCCCCCAAAACTATGTTCAGGTGGTCAGACACATCCGAGGCTGTGTTTGCCAAACTGAAGAGCTGCTTCGTTTCGGCCCTTATCCTGATCACCCCTGATACATCACGTCAGTTTAAGGTGGAGGTCGACGCGTTGGAGGTGGGGGTAGGGGCTGTGTTATCTCAACGGTCTCCCTCAGACGACAAGGTGCACCCATGCACGTTTTTCTCTTATCAGTTATCCCCTGCCGAACGCAACTATGATATTGGTAACCGAGAGTTGTTGGCAGTCAAGATGGCATTGGAGGAGTGGCGCCACTGGTTAGAAGGATCGGGGGTTCCATTTATAGTATGGACCGACCACAAGAATTTAGAATATATTAGTACTGCCAAAAGATTGAACTCCAGGCAGGCTCGGTGGGCACTTTTTTTTCGGACATTTTGACTTTACTCTCTCGTACCGCCTGGGTTCCAAAAATATTAAACCCGATTCTTTGTCACGTATTTTTGACCGTTCCGAATGCCCGTCCACTCCTGAGTGCTTTTTTCCCGAGACATTAGTGGTCTCCACACTCACATGGGAGATTTAATCGGAGGTCAAGACAGCCTTAGAAGGGGTAACGCTTCCGCCCGGGTGCCCACCAAATCAATTATTTGTGCCGGAGGGATTATGGTACAAAGTCATCCAGTGGGGGCATTGCTCTAATGTGGCTTGTCACCCAGGAGTTAACCGTACTAAATTCTTAGTCAACTTATGGCTCGCAACATTCACAGTTTTGTTTTGGCTTGCTCGGTTTGTGCCACTGGTAAGACTTCCAATCGACCCCCTGATGGGTTACTTCAACCGCTGCCAGTTCCTTCGAGACCCTGGTCCCACATCGCACTAGATTTTATTACCGCCCTCCCGCCCTCCCAGGGCAACACGGTAGTTTTGACCGTGGTGGAACGGTTCTCAAAGGCTGCCCACTTTATACCCTTGCCCAAATTACCCTCAGCCAAGGAGACAGCATTGACCATTGTAGATCACGTCTTTCGTTTACATGGCCTCCCGATAGACATGGTTTCCGACAGCGGACATCATCACGGATTTACCACCACCACCACCTCCACCAGCGCACTCAAACACCTCCTCACTTGTCTGTGCTGCCGTCGAGGTCCCCGAATCACCCACCATCATCTCCTCATCATTACTCATCTTAAATAAATCTTCAGTACTCGCATTTGCCTCCTGTGCTTTATCGCTCACGTGACACTTGAAAGCTGCAAGAATTATTATAGCCATGCGATATAGCTAAACATAGTCCACCACATAAATTTAGGACCTGATTAAATATAACTATTACACAGAGAACTTTTTCTAAAAGTTTTTAGGCCTGGAAATTGTTGTTTTAAAATAGCATGGTATTTCCATGTTATTCATGACCTTACAGACTAAATGCAACTGGTGCACGCTGTCAGGGTTTTGGTAAGGGAGGAACTCAAGTACAGACAGGATTCTTAACACAAAGGGTTTATTACAAAAGGGGAAAAACAAAACCCACGAGGGGGAAAACAATAGCTAGGGTAAAGACTAAATAACCAAACAAGACTGGGCAGACAAGATCAAGACACAAAACACTAACTATAAACAAACACTCACGGTATACAAAGACTTCTTCAAGGATGACAATACGTGGAACAGTTTGAGGAAACAATCACATCAGAGGTACAATGAACCGACGAAAGACAACGCACACTAGGAGATCTAAATAGGGGAACTAATCAAGACACGACAGGTGTTACAGATAGGACAATCACGACAAGACTAGGATAACAAAGGGGGCGGGGCAAGGGAACGAGACAACACAAGCACATGGCCCAAAGACAAAGCCATGTGCTTGTACACAAAACACGGGTCTGTCATGATCCTGCCTCAAGACTAGGGAAAATCAAGGACACGAGGGCAGAATCATGACACACGCTCTTAAAATCACTTAAACTGGTCCAGCAATGTGTTTGCGCCAATGTTCCGTTACCCTTCCCTCCTGTAATCACATGCTGTAATATTGTAAAAATATTAGCGACGGTTTGTGGTTGTGGTGGGCCTATTTGGGAGAAAATCCAAGGCCATTTTTCACTTCCTGTCTGTCCCTGCATATATATGTATGTTTATGTGTGTGTGTGTGTTTATGTGTGTGTCTTTAATTACAATTGCCCTCCCCTTCAGTTCTGATCAGGGCTACAGTTGTCGTTTTCCTCTTGTTAAGCCACTCCTAAACAACAGACAATATCAGACACATCTTACATGGGCCAAGTAAGGAGATATTCCAAAATTAATATTCACTTACATTCAACTTTCAAAAGTACATTTATCTTTGCCATGTTACATGTTCATTTAGTTGACCAGTGCTATGTGCTCTATTAAAAAAAACATAAATGGCATTAACAATAACAATGATAAGCTACACTATATTGTGTTCATAATGTGATTCATCTAATGAACGTGATATAGCGTAGCTTTTCAATGATCTGTGGCTCTGTGTATTAAATGCATCTCAATAATTTCCATCTGAAAGGACATGGAGATTTACCTGGACTATTAATCACAGAACCGGCTTTACTGATGAGATGTGCATGACAATTACATGCGATTTATCGTGAAGCCCTTGTTTGTTGATCACAAAGTACAAAGTAGATGAGGAAAACTAGGATGCTAGTTGTATTCAAAACACCGGCATAACTGTCCAGAATGTGTGGAATGGTGTGTAATGATTGGTTGAGTGGATATATCGCATTCTGCAAAAAAGGGAGACTAGTGTTTCTTGGTTTTGAAAAAAAGGACAAAACATAACCTAATAACTCAGCGATTATCGCATTTGGCATAAAATAATAATAATAATAATTTTCTATACCAACCAGATAAAATACTGATTTTGGTGGAAACTCATTTTTTTTATTATTTTTTTTAAAGCCATTTATCACGTTTAGGAAACAAACTCTTGAAATATACAAGAAGAACAACAAATAAAAACATTCTGTTTGACAAAGAAAACTCTCTCTCTGTTTCATTTTTTACTTAATGTGATCAAAAACGTGCAGCAGGCTGTGATAAACTGCAGAGCCCAGAATGAATGCACTGTATTAGGGGTCACCCATAATCATCACAATAATTTTGAAAAATTTTAATCATCTGTTGTATGTCTGTTCATCACACTGTCAACTGAACTTTTTTGTTGATTCAGATCAAGGCTGCCATATTACATTTTTGCAGTACTTTGGGTTCACTCAGTACTAATCATAAAAGCTTTCATAAATGTTATCATCATTCATCTACCAAACTTTTCTCTGTAATAATTACATTGACACAGTCATCTTAAGAATCATTTGAGTGCACACTGACATAATCCTGTTCAGAATGATCAGAGTCCACATTAATATAGTCCTGTTCAGAACGATCAGAGTCCACATTAATATAGTCCTGTTCAGAACAATCAGAGTCCACATTAATATAGTCCTGTTCAGAATGATCAGAGTCCACATTAATATAGTCCTGTTCAGATTCATCATGGTCCATGTTTTCATCAAGTTCAAAATTTTCATAATCAGCCTCATCATCCTCTTCATTTTTGCTTCTATGTGATGCAGCTTGACCTAGATGAAGGACATTTAAAGGGGGAAATATATATACAGTTAGGTCCATACATATTTGGACACAGGCTCAGTTTGTATTATTTTTGCTGTTGACCAAAACATACAAGCTACAAGCTATAGTGCAGACTATGAGCTTTAATTTGAGGGGATTTTCATCACAACCGGAGAAAAGGTTAAGGAATTACAGTTCTTTAATATGTACCCCCCCCCCCCCCCCCATTTTTTTTCAAGGGACTGTAAGTAATTGTACAGTTGACTCAAAAGCAATATCATGGACATATGTGGACTATTCCTTCCTTATTTCTACATCAATTAAGTAGGTATCATTTGTTATTTTGATCTACAAGCAAAAAAAAAAAAAAAAGTAATCATTTTTTATTTTGGTCGAATTTGAGCTTTTTTTTTTTTTTTTTTTTTACAAAAACAAGTTCATTAAGCACTCGTCTAGCAATCCCAATGCTTCAAATATTCATTTAGTACCTTTTGCCCTTTCGCTTCTCGCGCTGACTATCAGCCAAAGCATCTGCATAAAGATGACACTGACTACACTCAACATCGATACAAATATACTATAGTGGCATACACTTAAAGATGTGACAGAATCCACATAAGAGTTGTTATTATGTTTCGCCTTAAAGAGTGTTTAGTTGCTGGTGGCAGGGTGTTTCCCCTTTAAAGGGCCAGACCACCCAAAAATGAAAATTAGTCTATGTTTTACTCGGCCTTGAGGCATCTTATGCATACATGACTTTCTTCTTTCAGATGAATCTGTAATACTATAAACTTCCTAATCACCCGGAAGAAGGAGGCAGGAACCGGCGCACAATCAAAACGAAACTTTAATGACAAAAATAAACACAAAACAGCGCATCAGCCCCTCACGGACGACTGATGCGCGAAAATAAAAGCAAACACAACTAAAATCCCAGGCCTGGTCCTCTCTCATCCTTCACGGTCGTCGCTCCAGTTTTATATCCTTCCATCTCCTATGTGGGACTCGAGACCGGCGGTGGGTCGCAGGTGTAGCTCATCTCCAATCACTATACCTGGCCTCACTCCTCGTTCCTACGTCTCTCGGCCCCACCCCACTCGTCACAGAATCCAATCAAAGTTAAATTAAAAATGGTCCTGGCTATTTCAAGCTCTATTATTGCAGTCAGCGGGTGTTGCAGTTTAAAATTCCACAAGTTGTCAAATAAAGTGCATGCATCAATAATAAAACTAGCCTCACATGGCTTCGGGGGTTGAATAAAGACCTCCTGTAGCAAATCTATTTGTTTTTGTGAGAAAAATATTCATATTTCAAATGTTATAAACCCTTTTCTCTCACTTCCAGTATTTATAATATGCCGAAGCCATTCCGGCAGATGATGTAATACATCGCCGTTGCATGATTAGTGATGAATGCAGAGAGAATCTCGGTAGAGATATGCTTGTCATCCAACGGAACACCTTCCGCATACAACAGATACCAGAAGTTATAGAAAAGTGTTTATTACATTTGAAATATTGATATTTTTCAATATCCTCAATGCTCTTGGATGTTTTTTGTCATTGTGTTTTGAGAAGATGGCCAACACAGTCGCTCTCAAGTTACCGTAGTTTTGGGAACAGCAAGCTGCAGCATGGTTTGCACAGACAGAGGCACAGTTTGCACTGCAAGACATCACTACCGTTAACACGAAGTATTACTATGTCGTGCTTCACTGCGGTGAGCCTGTTAAATGAGCCGCTAAAGAGAGACAAGTATGGCGTTCTTAAAATAGAATTGTCGGGCACTTTCGGATTGACTGAATCAAAGCATGCAAGTCAACTTCTTTCATTACCAGGACTGGACAATGCAAAGCTTTTTGAGCTTGTGGACCATATGCTGACATTGTTAGGTGACCATAAGCCCTGCTTTATATTCAAAGAGCGGTTCATTTGGTAAATGACAGAACAAGGACTTCCGAGAATTTGCTAAGATAGTGAACAGTCTACAAAACCACTGAGTTTTGATTTATCAGCATCTTTTAGTGCCTCCATCAACCCACTGGTGGGTACAACCAGTGTTGAAACAATTCTGGGTTATGCTTTTATCACTTGCCATGTAGTTTCCGTGGTAAGATTACCATGCGGGGTCTGCAGTCTGTGAATGCTGTGGACAATGGCCATGCTGGTTGCCTCCTTTTCATTAATGATGATACATCAGGGCAAAATTTCCTTTGTGACACTGGGGCCAAGGTGAGCATTCTGCCATCGACTGCACTCGACATGTGTTCTAAACATCAGAACCTGGAAACTGCTAATCGCACCAAAATCTCAACATACGGTAAGCGTCAGGTTAAGTTGTGTTTTAATGGACAGTGTCAAGGGTTTGGCGAGGAGGAACTCAGGTGCAGACAGGAATCGGGTTACACAGAGGATTTATTATATGCAAAAAGGGGAAAAACAAAACCCACGAGGGGGAAAACAAAGGCTAGGGTAGACACTAAATAATTTAACAAAAACTGAGTAGACAAGGTAAACAAGGACTCTAAACAGGAGAACACGAACTACAAATAAACACTCACTGCTAGACAAAAGACTTCTTTGAGGGGTTTCAAGGACAAGATATCTCAGGAGGCTGACAGGTAGGAACACATAAGTTGAACATTCACAAATCTCAATCACAGCGACAATGAACCGACGCAAGACAGAGCACACTAGGAGATCTAAATAGGGGAACAATTAAGACACGACAGGTGGCACAGATAGGACAATCATGACAAGACTAGGATAACAAGGGGGGCAGGGCAAGGGAACGAGACAACACAAGCACATGGCCCAAAGACAAGGCCATGTGCTTGTACACAAAACACGGGTCTGCCATGATCCTGCCTCAAGACTAGGAAAAATCAAGGACACGAGGGCAGAATCATGACAGACAGGGTTTCACTTGGGATTTTGTTATGGCTAAGGTGGCTCGTCTTTTGCCGGGTGCTGATTTCCTTTGTGTAAACGATTTGTTGGTCAATATGCTAAACTGTCGGTTAGGCAATGCAAAAGATTTGAATTCTTTTCCGTGTATGCTCAGTGTCTTTTCAATTACAACCTTGTTAGGTATCATACAATGCTCAAATAGTCCTTGGGCATATCCCTTGCACGTGGTGTCTAAGTCGTATGGCAGTTACTGTCCATAATTATCACAAACTCAATCAATTTGGCCTGAAAAATGCTGCTCAAACTTTTCAATGGTTCATTTCTATCACAGATTTATTCCCAAGGTAGCTGAGCTGAAGGGCTACAAGGCAAGTATTATAAGTAACTTATAAGCAATGTTACATTATTATACTACTTATAAGCCTCGTCACATACTCAGTTGCTCTGACAAGATGATTTGTGATTTTGAAAGCACTAAATAGACATTCCAATCACTCTTACTACAGATGCTTTTGATTTTGTGGTTGGAGCTGTCCAGGAACAGTTGGTCCATGGGCATTGACAGCCACTTACATTCTTTAGTCACCAACTTCTTCCTAATGAACACAAATACGGTGTGTTCGATCAGGAGTTACTTGGCCTTCAACTTGCCATTCGTCATTTTAATTTTTAGCTTGAAGGCCAGCCATTCACAGCTTTTGTTGATCACAAGCCATTGACTTTTGGTATGTCAAAGGAGGTCTGCCCCCCAACAGCGGCATCTGGCATACATTTCCAAACATTCTAAAGATTTACAACTGTCTTTCATGAACAAGTTCTAGTGTGGAACACTTGGGAGTGAATTAATCCAGTGTGGCTGCAGACAGGAGTTCCGATCCAGAAGTCCAGTCACCTGACAGGGGCCACAGGCCTTACATTGGTTAATGTTATGAGGTATACACTTAATGATGTGACAGAATTCACATATAATTCTTGTTATGTTTTATGTACTTGGTGGGGTGTTTCCCTTTTAAGACTTTGTCTTCTTGTGAGTTCATTAAATCAATGACAGGTTCACAGCTTTTCATCCAATTTTGATGTCTTCTGTGTTAATTTGTTTGCACGGACATCTAAAATGCACTGATTTACAGTTGGCTAAATGTATTTATGTATTCATGCAAACATAATCTGTTATAAGTAACGTTATATTATATCCATGCATTACACTATAGGCCATCTATCACATTAATGTTAATCAAATGATAAAAAGTCAATCACTTGGTTCTCGATTTAACTGCTTTTGTAGTTTCAATAGTCATTTTATTTGTAATAAACACACTAAAATGATTTTTACATTTTATCATTTGTTTTCTTTCTTGAATGCTTGTTTAGATGTAAAATTAAAAATGTAATACACTAGCCTACTTGTTTATTTCTTATATTTGTCCTTTTAACAACAAAAATACAAACAAATGCCTATGATTATTAATCTAGTAATGATTATTAAGAAAAGAAGAGGGGGAAAAGATGTAATATTGCTAGGTGAATTTGCTTTTTCTCTAAATTTAGTTTGCCGACTCCACATTCATACAGGTGTGGCTCAGTAATTTTTTTTGTCAGATTCGAACAAATCATACACAGTTTTGTAAGTTTTTTAATGGATTATTATTATTATTATTATTATATATTTTTTGCTCATTGTGACACATTTTGCCAGCACAGGTCACAAATACAGAGGGTTCACCACGAGGTGCAAACAAGGTCTGATTAGACCTCTAAAAAAATCTGAACAATTTTGGAAACATATTCTTATGATGGCTGAAATTCATATCAACCTGTACCAAAAAGACAGGAAGAAAAAAGTATGGAGAAGGCTGTCATGATCCGGTCACTGCACATCCGTTTATTCACCACACTAGACTTTCACACTACACAGTACACCCTGGACTTCATTTCCCATAAAACCCTGCCTAGGAACTCATTATTTAACCACACCTGTTTCCTATCAGTGACACTATAGCTGTGTCCAAATTCAGGGTCTACATCCTTCGGAGGACTCATTTGAAGGATGTTACGTCACAGCGCCGCGACGAAGGCTGTCCAAATTCGTAGGATCCTTCAAATGCGGCCCACAAATGCATCCTCCTTTTCCCCGAATTGGAAGGATGGGTGTGGTGGATCCTTTCGCGTCCTACCTATCCCATAATTCTTTTCGGCAGGACGAAGCGAGCGGTAGCGGAGTGGGGGAGGAGTATTATTTTCAATGTTTTTTCGTAAACTAGCTTCTTCCTTACTGCCTGTGTGAATATCCCCTTACACACAGCTTATTTGTTAGTGATTGAAGCTGTTTTTAACGCTTCTAAGGACGAAAGAGCAGACAGAAGTGTTTATAAAGCTCCGGGGAGAGAACGATGAGCTCTTCACCCGTGTCTTGCTTTGCGCTGTCACGGTTGCTAGGCGACAGGATATGAGCAACGGGTAAGGGAGGGAACTGAAAGAAGGGTAGGCTGTCCAAATTCACAAACACCGACTTCCGGTTTTTGCGGTCGTCGGAGGACCCATCCTCCTTCAACCGGGTAGGAAGGATCCAAAGGAGGATGCAGACCCTGAATTTGGACACAGCTTATAAAGGTTGCGTTCATCCACACTCACATTGCAAGTCTTGTTTAGTTCTGTCTGGCATTTCCAAGCGGTTTCCTACTGTTTGTTCCTTCCGTATTTGACTTTGGATTGTTTATACCGATTCTCTGCTGCCTGCTCTGACCTCTGCTTGTTACTGTTTCTGATTTTGGATATCCCCTGACATCCTCTGCTTGTTTGACCATTCTCTATAATAAACTACTGCATATGGGTCCGAACGTCTCTGACTGTTACAAAGGCTTGGAACAGCTCATGATCCAAAGCATCTTCCATGAAACATGTGGAGCAGTGTGATGGCATAAGCATTGCTTCCAGTGGCACTGGGTTACTGCTGTTTATTGATGACGTGACAGAAGACAGAAGCAGCTGGATGAATTATGAAGTCTTTAGGGATGTACTGTCTGCCCAGATTCAGCCAAATGGAGCAAAGTTGATTGTGTGACACTTCATAGTACAAATGGATCATGACCCAAAACATACAGTAAAAGCAACCCAGGAATTTTTCATGTAAAGAAAGTGGAATATTATGCAATGGCCAAGTCAATCTCCTGATCTCATTCTGATCATTTCAGAATTTCACTTGCTGAAGACAAAACTAAAAGGCAGAAAGACACATAAACAAACAACAACTGAAGTCAGCTGCAGAAAAGGCCTGGATAAGCATCACAAAGTTCAAGGTTTAATGCAGTCATTGCCTTCAAAGGATTCTCAATAAAATATTAAAAATGAACCTTTTATTTATGATTGTATGATTGTATTTACTTGTACAAATACAATTGAGCCCCTGAAAATGGAGGGACAATGTGAGTAAAAATTGTTGTAAAAAATTGGTTATAGATGGTTGTAAAAACTGATTTTCATGTTATATTTTTGTTCAACCCCTTGAATTGAAGCTTAAAGTCTACACTTCGGTTTCATCTTGATTGTTTCATTTGAATTATATTCTGGTGGCACAGAGTTTAAACTATTAAAATTGTGTCAGTGTCCAAATAAATATGGAAATATGTTTGTGTGTGTATTATATATACAGTATTGTTCAAAATAATAGCAGTACAATGTGACTAACCAGAATAATCAAGGTTTTTAGTATATTTTTTATTGCTACGTGGCAAACAAGTTACCAGTAGGTTCAGTAGATTGTCAGAAAACAAACAAGACCCAGCATTCATGATATGCACGCTCTTAAGGCTGTGCAATTGGGCAATTAGTTGAAAGGGGTGTGTTCAAAAAAATAGCAGTGTCTACCTTTGACTGTACAAACTCAAAACTATTTTGTACAAACATTTTTTTTTTCTGGGATTTAGCAATCCTGTGAATCACTAAACTAATATTTAGTTGTATGACCACAGTTTTTTAAAACTGCTTGACATCTGTGTGGCATGGAGTCAACCAACTTGTGGCACCTCTCAGCTGTTATTCCACTCCATGATTCTTTAACAACATTCCACAATTCATTCACATTTCTTGGTTTTGCTTCAGAAACAGCATTTTTGATATCACCCCACAAGTTCTCAATTGGATTAAGGTCTGGAGATTGGGCTGGCCACTCCATAACATTAATTTTGTTGGTTTGGAACCAAGACTTTGCCCGTTTACTAGTGTGTTTTGGGTCATTGTCTTGTTGAAACAACCATTTCAAGGGCATGTCCTCTTCAGCATAGGGCAACATGACCTCTTCAAGTATTTTAACATATGCAAACTGATCCATGATCCCTGGTATGCGACAAATAGGCCCAACACCATAGTAGGAGAAACATGCCCATATCATGATGCTTGCACCTCCATGCTTCACTGTCTTCACTGTGTACTGTGGCTTGAACTCAGAGTTTGGGGGTCGTCTCACAAACTGCCTGTGGCCCTTGGACCCAAAAAGAACAATTTTACTCTCATCAGTCCACAAAATGTTCCTCCATTTCTCTTTAGGCCAGTTGATGTGTTCTTTGGCAAATTGTAACCTCTTCTGCACATGCCTTTTTTTTAACAGAGGGACTTTGCGGGGGATTCTTGAAAATAGATTAGCTTCACACAGACGTCTTCTAACTGTCACAGTACTTACAGGTAACTCCAGACTGTCTTTGATCATCCTGGAGGTGATCATTGGCTGAGCCTTTGCCATTCTGGTTATTCTTCTATCCATTTTGATGGTTGTCTTCCGTTTTCTTCCACGTCTCTCTGGTTTTGCTCTCCATTTTAAGGCATTGGAGATCATTTTAGCTGAACAGCCTATCATTTTTTGCACCTCTTTATAGGTTTTCCCCTCTCTAATCAACTTTTTAATCAAAGTACGCTGTTCTTCTGAACAATGTCTTGAACAACCCATTTTCCTCAGCTTTCAAATGCATGTTCAACAAGTGTTGGCTTCATCCTTAAATAGGGGCCACCTGATTCACACCTGTTTCTTCACAAAATTGATGACCTCAGTGATTGAATGCCACACTGCTATTTTTTTGAACACACCCCTTTCAACTAATTCAACTAATTGCCCAATTGCACAGCCTTAAGAGCGTGCATATCATGAATGCTGGGTCTCATTTGTTTTCTGAGAATCTACTGAACCTACTGGTAACTTGTTTGCCACGTAGCAATAAAAAAATATACGAAAAACCTTGATTATTCTGGTTAGTCACATTGTACTGCTATTATTTTGAACAATACTGTATATATATATATATATATATATATATATATATATATATATATATATATATATATATATATATTACACTATTGAAGAAACAGTTTTATAAGACTTCATCTGAATTCTTTTATAGAATGAAAACCATTACTTTTTGCAAAAGCGCACTTTGAATGCGATTCCTTGTTCTTTTTCTTTTGTCTTCTCTTCAGCAGGAAGATGATTATAAGGACAGCCAATAAGAGCAGCACAGCTGACACTGCAGCACCAATGACAGGAAGCAGAGAGGCTGAGAGAAACAAGTGTTTGAGTTAAACTTTCATTACCAGCAGTTCAGATTGTTTTTAGACTCTTATACATCATTACCTGTGATAGTGATGAACAGCAGTTCAGAGGCAGATGAACGGAAGGAGCGTGAAGAGATATTGACTTCATAAACACAACTGTAGTTTCCCTCGTGTGAATAATCTGCTTCAGGAAAGAAGAAGGAGGCAGAGAGACTGACAGCTGACTCAGTCCTGGTGATGCTTGATCCTCTGAACAGGTGAAAAGATCCTCCAGGAAACTGAGAGTCAGTGTTACAGATGATAATGAAACTGTGACCCCTGGTGATCACTGGCCCCTGAAGCCCTACATGAAACAGTCCATCAGGATCACTGAGGGAAATACTGGGCTGCTGCAAATTCACTAGAAAACAAGAAAAATACATTTATATGATTACAGAGACTCAAACAATAAAGCTAACTTCTTTAAATAAATGAAAATAACTTCAAGAACTGCATCTCGTCAGGATGAAAATTTATTCCACAGCTATTTTACAAACGGGCTCAAATGCAAAAAAAAAAAAAAAAATACATAATGAGTTGACTTGCATGTTCAATTCAATTCAATTCAAGTTTATTTGTGTAGCGCTTTTTACAAAACAAATCGTTACAAAGCAACTTTACAGAAAATTATGTTTCTAAAATATTTAGTGGTAGCTAGTAGTTTGTGCACATTTGACAGGATTTTAGAAAAAAATAAAATAATAATAATAATAATAATAATACAAGACGTAGTCAGCTAGACGATGAACTATCAATATTATTAATTAAGTTATTATATGATTCAGTCACACATTTAGCAATAATTGTTAGTTCTGTTTGTTGAATTCAAGGTTAGCATCATCTGGGGTCATCTGAGGGTCAGCATTATCTCTTCTCAGGTGTTCTGGATCCAGACTGGAGCTTGTGTAAATCCTAGTTACCACGGGATATAAATCCCGTGGCGAAACATAGAAACAAAATACAGACATCATTAGCATAGCTGCTGATCCAACAAAGTAAAATTAGTTTAACCCAAGCTAATGAATAAAAATGCATCTTTGATCAGATGCAACTACACTCACAATTAAAAAGATACATTATTCGAATGCTTGGCGAAAGAGATGTGTTTTTAATCTAGATTTAAACCGAGAGTGTGTGTCTGAACCCCGAACATTATCAGGAAGGCTATTCCAGAGTTTGGGAGCCAAATGTGAGAAAGCTCTACCTCCTTTAGTGGACTTTGCTATCCTAGGAACGACCAAAAGTCCAGCGTTTTGTGACCCTAGGGTGCGTGATGGGTTGTAACGTGGTAGAAGGCTAGTTAGGTACGCTGGAGCTAAACCATTTAGGGCCTTATAGGTAAGTAGTGATAATTTGTAACTGATACGGAACTTAATAGGTAGCCAGTGCAGAGACTGTAAAATTGGGGTAATATGATCATATTTTCTTGACCTCGTAAGGACTCTAGCTGCTGCATTTTGGACTACCTGTAGCTTGTTTATTGACGAAGCAGGACAACCACCTAGAAGTGCATTACAATAGTCCAGTCTAGAGGTCATGAATGCATGAACTAGCTTTTCTGCATCAGAAACAGATAACATGTTTCGTAGCTTGGCAATGTTTCTAAGATGGAAGAATGCAGTTTTTGTAACATTGGAATTATGATTTTCAAAAGACAAATTGCTGTCTAATATAACACCAAGATTTCTGACTGTAGAGGAAGTAACAGTAAATCCGTCTAGCTGCAGATTGTAATCTACAAGATTCTGTGTAGTGTTTTTTGGTCCAATAATTAGTATCTCTGTCTTATCCGAATTTAATTGGAGAAAATTATTTGTCATCCAATCTTTTACATTTTTAACACACTCTGTTAGCTTAGATAATTGGGAAGTTTCATCTGGTCTCGTTGAGATATATAGCGTATCATCAGCATAACAGTGAAAGCTAATTCCGTATTTTCTAATAATATTACCAAGGGGAAACATGTATATTGAAAATAGAAGGGGACCTAGGACGGATCCTTGTGGCACTCCATATTTTACTGATGATAAATGAGATGACTCCCCATTTAAGTAAACAAAATGGTAGCGATCGGACAGGTAGGATCTAAACCATCTTAGAGCCTGCCCTTGAATACCTGTATAGTTTTGTAATCGATCTATGAGTATGTCATGATCTATGGTGTCGAACGCAGCACTAAGATCAAGTAAGACTAGAAATGAGATGCAGCCTTGGTCTGACACAAGGAGCAGGTCATTTGTAATTGAAATTCTTCATACAGATCATTTTTATGCAGGAAGGTGCTCAATTGAGCAGACACAACTTTTTCAAAATTTTTTGACATAAATGGAAGATTTGAAATAGGCCTATAATTTGCCAGTACACTAGGATCTAGTTTTGGTTTTTTAATAAGAGGCTTGATAACCGCCAACTTGAATGGTTTTGGGACGTGTCCTAAAGATAACGACGAGTTTATGATATTGAGAAGCGGTTCTTCGGCTACAGGTAACAGCTCTTTCAGTAATTTAGTGGGTACAGGATCTAATAAACATGCTGTTGGTTTAGATACAGTGATAAGTTTATTAAGCTCCTCCTGTCCTATGGTTGTAAAGCACTGCAGTTTATCTTTGGGTGCGATGGATGAAACTGAAGTGTTAGACGCTGTAGAATCTACATTCGCTATTGTATTTCTAATGTTATCTATTTTATCAGTGAAGAAATTCATAAAGTCATTACTATTTAACGTTGGTGGAATATTTGAATCAGGTGGCGTCTGGTAATTTGTTAACTTAGCCACTGTGCTAAATAAAAACCTTGGATTGTTTTGGTTATTTTCAATGAGTTTGTGTATATGCTCTGCCCTAGCAGTTTTTAGAGCCTGTCTATAGCTGGACATACTGTTTTTCCATGCAATTCTAAAAACTTCTAAGTTTTTCTCCATTTGCGTTCAAGACTACGAGTTACTTTCTTGAGAGAGTGAGTATTACTGTTATACCATGGTACAGTACGTTTTTCTCTAACTTTTTTCAATTTGATTGGGGCAACAGCTTCTAATGTATTAGAGAAAATAGTGCCCATGTTGTCAGTAATTTTGTCTAATTCATGTGTATTTTTGGGTACAAATAGCAGTTGAGATAAATCAGGCAGGTTATTTGCGAATCTTTCTTTGGTGGCTGGAACAATAGTTCTGCCCAGACGGTATCGCTGCGACATATAGTTAATATCAGTTATACGCAGCATGCACGATACGAGGAAATGGTCTGTAATATCATCACTTTGAGCTACAATATCTATAGCAGTAAGATCGATTCCATGCGATATAATTAAATCTAGTGTATGATTAAAACGATGAGTGGGCCCGGTGACATTTTGCTTGACTCCAAAGGAGTTTATTAGGTCAGTAAACGCAAGTCCTAATGTATCATTTGTATTATCAACGTGAATATTAAAATCTCCCATGATTAGCGCCTTATCAACTGTAACTAGAAGGTCTGAGAGGAAATCTGCAAATTCTTTTAGGAATTCTGTATACGGCCCTGGTGGTCTATACACAGTAGCCAGAGCAAGAGATACATTAGATTTCTTTTGCATGTCTGACAGAGTAACATTTAGCAGAAGTATTTCAAAAGAGTTAAACCTGTATCCTGTTTTCTGGGTAACATTGAGAATATCACTATATATTGTTGCAACACCCCCGCCACGACCAGTCTGACGGGGCTCATGCATTATGTTACTAATGCATATTATTTATAATGCAGGCAATGGGACTAATGTGATTGCACTCACCCACAGTGATGATAACAGTGTTGCTCAAAGGTGATATGATAGTGTTGTTTTGGTAGGAGTAACGACAGCTGTAGTTGCCCTGATGTGAGACGTCTACATTAACAAGGTTGAAAGTCACACTAGATTCATTTGTCTTGGAGGATATAGATGGTCCGTTTCTGAAGAGCTGGAATTCAGCTTTAGCCTCGCATCTTGGTTTAGGTGTTGTGCAACTGAACTGGAGATTTTCTCCAGGAGAAACAGCTGCATGTGTGGAGGTCAGGGAAAGAGTCGGCATCTGCAGCTCACCTGCAAAATAAAGTAGTTTTTGTAAATTGTAGTTTTTGCTATTTTTGGACCAAAATGTATTTCGAGGCTTAAAAAAATTCTAACTGACCCTCTGATGTCACATGGACTACTTTGATGATGTTTTTCAAACCTTTCTGGACAGTGACAGTAGACCGTACACACAGCTTCAATTGAGGGACTGAGAGCTCTCGGACTAAATCTAAAATATCTTAAACTGTGTTCTGACAATTGCTGTGAGTGCTTGAGAGCGCTTTTAGTGTTGCAGCTTTTTTTCAGTTGAGACGCTTTGGTTGCTATGATATGGAATATCTGCTAAACTGTTTACCTGTATCTAATATGTTAGATAATTTGTTTCTGACTAAAATGCACTGGATGCTCAGAAACCCATAGACAGTAAAAGAAATGGACACAGCGACTCCATTGAATTCAACAGAGACAAGTGAATTCAATAAGAAACACGCACTTCCTGGGGGTCGAGCGTGCTGCACAGACTCAAACTGAGTCTTCTAATAGCTGTGCCTAGAGAAATCTGAATCACCCACCAAATCTTCCAGACGTTGTTGAATGATTGATTACGATTTCCTCATAGACAGTAAAAGATTGCCTGCGAGCTTCTCCTCCTGTCCATACAGTAAGTTCTTTACTATACGACAGAGAGTCACTGGTTATAATGCAATCATTAGCCTATTTTTACAAAAACTGCTTCTACAGGGCCACAATGTAAGATACAAGGTAATGGAGCTTTTTATACATTTTCGTCTTTCTTTAGAAATAATGAATGGACAAATGGAGTCTTTAAATGCCTCAGATGTAAAGTTATTCGCTGTCAAAGTGACGCCAAAATGAATGGGAGTCAATAAAATGCTAACAACGGGTGGGGGTCCGCTAGCCAATGGCTAGAATTCATAGAGCAGGAGCTGTTGATGAAAATTTCAACAATTCAACGCTTTATTGGAGTATGCTGTATAAAAAAGTGTATTGAAGTTTATTTGTATTAATTGTATTAATGCACATAGTATATATTATAGACTAAATAGAAATCCATTTAAAATACATGTTAATACATGTATGTATGTTAAGACCTATTGTGATTAAAGTGTAATATCTTTAAGTACACTTAAGTGGCCTTTAATTTAAATTATATGATATTATCTGCAAATGCACTTTTAAAAAAGTATACTTTTAAGATTGGAAGTAAACAACAATTACACTTTTAATATTGTAATTTTAACAGTAACTTTTAATGGGAATCAGCAAGAAAGGCTTTCATTCTTACTTGTCTTCCCTGTATTTTTCCAAAAATATTAATATGACATGGTGTGATGTGGTTGAAGTCTGTAACTCATCTGAATGGATACTTTGCCTTCAATTAAAATTTTCAGTTTTGTTTCTCACTCATATTATGTCCTTCTTTCTGGCTTAACATATCTGCATGGCCAACATTGTCATCGCAATTTCTGATGAATAATACTTGTCAAAGTTAAAAATAACATTAAAAAAAATATATTTATAACAAAAATATGAGTTATCATGATTTTGCTAAGTATATATTTACTGAAACCATGATTATTTTATACTTTTTTATTATAAAAAAATGAAGTAAATAACCCTGTCATAAGTTTACAACTATGTAACAATAAAAAATACATATACTTGTGACAGGGTTGTGGTTTTTCACTCAAAATAGCCACAGCTCCTCATGTAGTTAGGAGACCATATATGGAAGCAATAAAATAACACTGTTTATACTCATGAATTAAAATAAAATGTTGAAAAATAATAATTTTCCATTTTAATTTTATGTGACAGTTTTGAGTTGTTAAGCTTGACAGTGCAATCCTTGATTATAATATACCGAAAAAGTATGATGCTAACCATTTTCTGCACCACTATTGAAGAGACCGGAATGATGTCATTTCTGGTAAATTATGTCACATACTAGCAGAGTCTAAATTATTCTGGGCGTAGAATGATTAGTGCGACGGGGTTGAGTTCAGACTGAGAGACATAACTGTTAAAGTCTTTTTTATAAAATATCTTGCAGTTTTTTAGAAAAATATTCTTCACAAGAAGGGGACAAAATAAATGCTTACATTATTGATAAATAATGTAATAATTTCCTAAGTACAAACTAAGTGAAGTACCTCAGTGGCATGACAAAATGTTTAAGATGGATATAGCAATTATGTCATGCTAAAAAAGTAAAATGCAACAATTATTTAATTCTTTATAACGGTCATACCAAAGTATTGTGAAAAGCTTCTAACAATTAATTTTTGTGAACTATCACTTTAATAACTCCCACTCCCTAATAATCCCAGCAATGGCCCGCAGGCAAGCACTGCATTTTCAAAGTGCTTAGGTGTTTTGGTGTTGAAAACAGCAGAATAATACTTTGAAAATAGATGTACTTTTACCTAAGCAGACGACACCTGCATCTTCACTATGACGACAGTCATGTGTTCCAAAAGAAGGATGTGAGCACTGTGTGAGCGATGATTCACTTCCTGAACAGTCCACATCATCCAACCAGATCTGACCACTACCCTGGCCAAAACGAGCCTCCTTATGTGCACTAACAGCTCTTCCACATCCCAGCTGTCTGCACACCACAGCAGCATCATTCATGTCCCAGTAATCATCACACACTGTCCCCCACTGGCCGTTATACAGGATCTCAACTCTTCCAGACCAGTCATTTGTTCCATTCACCAGTCTGATACTAACATCTCCTAAAAAATAAAATAACTCCATTATGATACAACTCACATCTTACAACATACTAAGCTTCAGATTAGCCAACACAGTGACTGGTTATGTCATGATGCAGCTAGAATAATATCTGTTGTAAAAATGAGTGACTAACAGTCTGTTACTCACCAGTTACTGAAGTCAGAGCACTGGCTGTTGAGATGAAAAAAAATAAAAAATACAGTGACATTTAAACATTTTACTCTTACAATTACATATTAATCACCAAATAAAATATTAAAAAAAACTTGTCTCAAACCGATCTCATGTAAATGAGTAGTTATTTATCCTAGTACTGCCCTGAGTAAAATATTTTATGTAACAGATGCTTATATAGTCCACAAGCCCAATATTATCTGAATTTAAAAATGAACCAGTTCAAGTTTTCAACTGCTTTTTTTCTTAATATTGCATTATTACCTGCTTGTATGTGATGCACACCAGAGAAATACACGGCACAATCTGACTGATTCAGTGTCTTGACCTCTTCTAAATATAGCTTAATTATGGGGCCTAGCACTACAGAAGCAAGCTTCAGAACAAACTGCAGGAATGGGTTATTAAAACCATTATTAGTAGAATATTGTAGGCAAACTTGCTGAAAAATCATAAATACAATCACTAGTAATATGATTTCTTGGCTTATCACTTTTGACCAATAGGTGGTGCTGTTACCAAATTGATGTGAGATGGTCAGTGTGAGGTCACGATGTCACATACAAAGTTTTGTGTCAATATGTCAAATATTGGCAGAAATACAGCCTCAGATGCATTTTGGCACTATGCCTAAGATGTTTATCTACATGAAATCCATAACTTTTAATCTTTTGCCTCTGTTTTGGTAAAAATCTAAATCAACGGTTGATGAGAAGTTAAAAAAGTAGGTTTTTAACATAAATCAAAATAGCAGACAGGAAGTTCGTCTGACTATGTCAAAATTGGTTTCTATATTGTCGGCATAAACCAAGGAATATTTTCATACCAGTTCCATTAAAATAGGCAGATCTGGGTAGTAACGGATTACATGTAATCTGGATTACGTAATCAGATTCCAAAACTCAAGTACTTGTAATTAGAGTAAACTACTTTTTAAAATACTCGTAATCAGACTACAGTTCCTTTTTTATGGATTACATGATTGCATATTATTTACACAATGGTAATAAGTCATTCACAATTCATTGATTCTCCCAAATATCTTTTTTTTTTTACGTTTATATTTTTTCCCAATAAACCTGCCGCTTATATACGCTTTTCAAGTTTTTCCGGCGGAGAGGGGGAGGGGTATCAGAATCACGCTCAGAATAAATCAGCGACAAGATAATGGAAAATGGAGGGGAACACAGCCTTTAATCACTGGATGTTCAGACATCATTTAATTTTTAAAGAAAGACATGGGGAAAATGTCACTATTCAGTGAAAACTCTGCCTACCATGGATTAATTTGCTGTCCATGGAATTCTTTGACCTATCATTATTGATGGGAATTTATTGCTGGGAATTTCATGTCCTTTTATATATTTTTTTGTAATGTTTATTTTTCTTCATTGTTACTAACGTTACCTTATGCAGTTCAAGTGTTTTGAGATTGAATATTTGACCTGGAAGTGGTCTCTATATATTAGCCAGGGCTCGAAATTTAACGGGACAAGGGGATTTTGTGAAGGGGCAAGTAAAAGAGAATTGTACTTGCCCGAACGGACAAGTAACCTGATCAAACTTTTAATAACAAACAATAACTAGGGGATCACCGAAACTTTGAAGAGAATGATTCAGAAGAAGAAGATCACGCTAACAGTGCATGGCCCCTCATGAATTCAGCTCATTACAATTCTGTCTGAAGCAGTAACACTGAATCATTTCAGTGTGTACAATAGCAGACATGGGCAGCATTTTCCTAAAGAATCATAAGTGTAGATACCAATGAGCCTATCAGGGATAGTCAGCCCTGTGCTGTGATGCTGAGAAAGGCCAGCACTGTGATTGTGATAGTGATACTCTCTGACTGTGGTTCTGTGGTCAGCTGTAGCTCAGTTATAGTTCTTCCTCCAAACTTCTAGATGAGCATGAGAAAGTTTATAGGTACTGAATTATGTGTAAACATAATGACTATACATCTGCAATCAGGTGTGAGAAGTTACAGAATATTATTGTTAAAACTATTTTAAATCTTTTTAGTTTACTAAACAGGTCATTTTCATGAAGCAGCTTAAAGTTGTTCAGACCAATAAACCTGTTGGTGAATGTCTTTTAAAAATTCTAAATTATATAAACCCAGACATAACATTTATCAGTTTACTCTCTGGTATTAGCAAATAGTTTCAGTTCAGTTTCAGAAAAAAAAAAAAACATGTGTAAAAGCTCAGTGAAAGTCTAAAAAATTACGAAAATGATACAAAAGATTGCACAACTAAACATTCACGTTCACAGTCTTTAATTAACTGTTTTATGGATGAAATATTATTGTGATATTAACATTGCAGTGATATAGGAAGATTATAATCAATTATATTTTCATCTATAACCTCCATCTGTTATGCAAAACAGAAATAATAGTTAATTAATTAAATTAAAAATAATAATTCAAAATTGAGTTTACCCAATATCAAAGTGAGAAGAGAAGGTCTTGGCATGGTGATGCTTGGCTTGCGTTTCTTCAAAATGTGGACGAATTAAGATGTTACTTCCTGATTAGTGAGAAGAGCTGATGACACTTTGGTAAGAACAGAAACCATGTGTATGTTAGGAACTGATCTGTACATCAGTCTATTTCCCCTAAACTAAACAAAAAATGTATAGTTTTATATAAGTGATAATAATGATGTGACCCTCACTGTTTTTCTCAGGAATGGTTTTGGTTCAGTTCTTGTCTGGTTCAGTTGTAGCCACCCCTGCTCCTGGAGGACTCCCATCCTGTGGTTCAGATCCAACTCTAATCAAACCATTGGATTGCATGAAAACAGCAGACGTGTGCTGGAGAAGTGCTGGAACTGAAGTCTTCAGGAAGGGAGCAGGGTTTAGCACTGCTGCTATAACTGACATCAATCAGCTCTTTCCAGACGATACTACTCCACCATTATTTTTTGGGTAAAATAGATGTTTCTTCATTGAGAAAAAAATTGATAAAACTATTGTGCCACACAAAATGTTGCCTTGTTTTAATCTGCAAAACAAATGACACTTCTGTATAAATATAACTACTGCATATCAAGTGGTTTCTGCAACAAACGTGATACTGTTCAACTGTTTGAGAGTTAACCATATATGCTCACATGCATAGTATGTATAGATTGGGTCTAAGTTTAGCATTCAATGTGAAATCATGCTGAATTTGTGAGAAGAATTTGAGGAAGTGTTATTTTGTAGAAGCAAAGATGTCTCATGCAGATGTGAAGCTGTTTGTTTAAACTTAAAATGAATTATTTTACAGCACATTAAAAAAAAAACATTTTGTTTATTGTGGTAATATTTTTAAGCATAAATATTTGCAGGCACACCAAACATAAGTAATGCACATTAAGTAAATTATTCTCACAGTATTAATAAGGAGCATATTTCATTTTTTTCTCCTCCTCAGTTAGAAAATGATATAAATAATGTATGTATTTCACTATTGTTTTTCAGTGAGTATGGCTCAGTATTATTTTATATTCATAGGGTTTCAGTTGTGCTTCTGTACTGAAATTACATGCAGGGAGCTGTATGACTTTTTTTTTTTTTTTTTTTTTTAATGATGCTAGGTGTGAGATTACTAAAAGCTCTAAAAATACCTCATGTACCAATCACACAGCCCTTCTTTAGTTTAACCTTTCAGCATTCTGCACACTTAAATAAACTTTAACATGCAAGTCAGTTAACACTAAACTTTTATTTGTGCAAAAAAAGAAAAAAGAAAAAAAGCACTGTCTGTCAGCTGACTTTGGCCATCTTTATACAAGTTGTTCCTTCAAATAAGACTGCTTGAAATGTCCTCAAGGTCTTGTGCTCAAAATTAGTTGCTGTACATTTTTGCTTATCTGGTTGCAATTTGCAATGTTTCCTTTTCTTAAATTTACGTGGGAATGGAAAAATGCTTTCAGTATCAAGAGACAAATGGAGACAGCAGTCATCCACTGACCTGTCCAGGCAATGACAAGGATACAAAGCAACAGTTGCCAGTATTATGGTGAGCACATTAGAGAAGTGAAAGATGCACTATAGTCACATTTACCAATGAAGCATTGGTCTGCACTTTACTTCCCAAAATAGTTACACTTCAGTGCTGATCAACACAAGAGTGCGGGTGATCTTACACTTGGGTGTCAGAAAGGAAGGCAGCATACAGGAAGATGTCATGCATGTTTTAGTGAACCAAGACATATTATATGGCCACTTTTTCATTCATGGCAGCAATTTAGTAACGTTTCCCTCATTTTCTATCTGCCCACAAAGCCATTGGAAATTTTCCACCTTATGTTCATGTATCAAATTAACAATCAAGCCACAAATTGGTCTGTACCAGACTACTACCACACAAATTAGCGTTTTAAATTATTAATCAGTTGTGGAGCTGTTCATTATTATTAATTTTATGCATTTATTTAATCTAGGTTTAGGAATTTATTGCAAAAAAGGTCTATCCTATAATATTACTCATAACCAGGGCTGTGCACAGTGGGGGTGGCCCGGTAGCTAGAGCCACTGACCCTTTGCTCTCACCGGCTCTCTGGGGAGTGGATACCACAGCCCCCAAAGTTTGTCGCATTAACCGTTGCATTACAATCCATGTATTGTGTATTGTGTAATGTATTTATGTTGGTAATGATTTGCTCTTGGTCTTCTAAAAGTGATAACAAAGAGGAACTCACCTGCATGTAAGTTTTGGTCAGAAAACACAAAACAGAAATCTTTATGAAACATTACTCTTATCATCCAAATACCTGACACATCAGAAACCTTTTTGTGCATTTGATTGTATAACAACTGTTAAAGCAGATTTGTGCTGTACATCTTTCAGGTGGGAGAAAAGACCTGTTGAGGTTTGTAATGCAATGTGGCTCAAAAGCGGTGAAACTTTGAATGCAGAATGGTAATGGTACTGGTAGAGAAAATATTTGCAGTGCCAGATGTGTGATGCATGAAGATCACAAGATCACAATACCATATATATGTTCAGTGAGGAACTTTTTGTGGTACTTTGCATTTGTGGTTTGATTAAAAAAATTAAAATAAATAATAATAAAGAAGTTGATAACAGAATTATTTTCAGTGCGTGTAAATCTTTGAAAACCTTTATTTTTCCTTGTGCACTTCGAGAACTTTTCATCCCAAAACCACACATTTTGCTCTCTTTTCTGAGAGAGTCTTTTTTGCGGGTCAAAATATTTTGCTTGCGAGGTGAATAGGTTTGCAAGCTGAAAAGTTTTTCAAGTTGAAAAGTTTTGCAAATTGAAAAGTTTAGTTTGCATGTGAAGCTGTAGCTCAGTAAGCGGTCTCTACCAACCAGAATGAAAGGGATTTTTCTATTGGTCACCCTCGATTGAAGTGACAAGTTGGCCACGCCCACTACAGTTTCCCACCGCTGCTGCTGCCACCGAGAAGATAAGAGAAGAAGCAAAGCGAGAATGGCGAGCAACAGGTCGTTTACTGGGTAAGATAACTAATTTATGATTTATTGTTTGTTTACATTTATCACATTGTACATAGCTCACATTATTAGTAATTTTGTTTTCAAATATTGTTTGTCATGTTCTTCCACCTCACTTCACATCCAGCAGCATAGTAATATAAAAATGTTACGTTACATTCCTTACTTTTAAAGTTCGTAACAGTATATGAAAAAAGGGCTCCTGTTGTATGGTTTGTCTTAAATGTAATATATTAAGTTGATTTTAATTTAAGTATTTTGCCTTAAAGAGAAAAAAAACCCAACAAAAATAAGTTATGCAATAAGGAACTTATAGAATATATATATAGAATATAGAACAATATAGAACTTGTTTGTGGCTCCCACAAGAAATTGGCTGATATGACTTTTTTAAATGTACACCAAATACAAACTTATATTATTTCCCCTTACATGCACTTAAAGGGATAGTTCACCCAAAAATGTAAATTCTGTTGTTGATTACTCACTCTTGTTTTTCCAAACTTGAAATTTTTTTTTTCCACTTCAGAACACAAATGAATAGGTTTTTATTGAAGTCTGAGATATTTCTGTCCCTCCATTGACAGCAACATAGCTACCACTTTGACGTTTCAGAAAGACTGCAAAATATCCATATTCAAAATAAATATCCAAAATTTCATATCTCAAATTGAATAGTTTACTCCAAATTCACATGGATTAGTTTTTATCTCTTTATTAACTTTTTGAAGCGTTCAAAGTGGTAGTTGTGTAGCGGTCAATGGAGGGAAAGAAATCTCTCAGATTTCAATAAAAACATATTCATTTGTGTTCCGAAGATGAACGAAGTCTTGCAGGTTTGAAAAAACATGAAGTTGAGTAATCAATGACAGACAATGGTCAAATTTAAACACTATATTAAACTTCTCCCTTTCTGAAACAAGCAGATGCCTGTGAGCTTGCCCAGTCATCCACTGCATTATCTTTAAGTTTTCTCCTGCTGATGCATCTTCTGGTTTAAAGAGATGTAATGAGAATTAATGTTTTAGTTTATTTATACTCTTTTACATTGGGAACAACAGTAGCAGATTTACACCTGGTTATCAAATAACATAGCACATTATAAAAACATTTTAAGTCCATACCTTCAAGTTCAAGTAGGAAATCTTGAAAGAATTCCATGATTTTTGACTCTTTCACTTGTTTAATCGAACCAATTGGGCTCATCTCTGGGGCCAGGTGGGATAAAATGTAATGGGAGTCAACCTAAACACCAAAAAGAAATAACCTATGACAAAGAGATTTGTAGTAATATGTACAGCAAGAGCTCTGGCAAAACAATAATAAATACACAAATAAAACATTAAAATGCTTCAAATTTAAAAACAGGGCATTCAAAACAACAAAACAAATTATAAAATTTATTTGATTAATTTAAATGAATTCCTTTTTGTTTAAAGAACAATTATAATGTATGAGTCTGTATATATAGAAAGACTTATGAGAAAGACTCATAGCTCCGATCAAACAAGTCTAGAATTGCGAGTGTGATATGCAAGTAATAAGGTACGAGAGGATGTGCTGTATCGTGAATAGGGCGTTGTTAAGTGCCTGCAACCCCTTCAGCCATGACTTATTCCTGATACAGCACAGCCTCTCGTTTCCACACAATACAAATATTAAAGCAGAAAAATATTTATCTATGCAATTATCATGAAGTAAAATCACTAAAAGTAAGGAAAGTCGAATCTGAACTAAAATATAAGCATTCTGAAAGTACTTACAATTTGCTCAGCAGACTTCCCTGTGGTCAGTTCTTGCTTATGGATCTTAAATTACTACTCTGGTAGACAATAACTTGTCAATAATATAATATAAGTTTTATTAAAGTGAACAAAAGTTATATCAAAGTACGATACTAAAGTTACAAAATCAAGGTACAATCAGCTGGTATCAGGAGTTGAGGGATACTGCACAATTCAGTATCCGTCCGTCAAATCTCCGTCAAGTCTTTTATATGTAGACGTTGAATGCTGGTTCCAAGCTCTCTTCTGACGTCATCACCTGGAGTGCTGCCAAATCCTCCGCCGAGGCTTTCAGTTGTGTACTGAACTTCCCTTTTCAAGTATCTTCCAGACTTTTTTCCTTTTCTGCTTCTCTTAACTATCCGTAACACACACCTTACTACTACATTTTCCATTTATCATTAAAACTATTTCTAATACATAAGAGTTTCTACTCTAAATCAGTCAATACATACATTTCATGCAAGCAATCAGTTTTCTTAATGTTAGTGAATGTTAGTGAAGTCACACAATATTTTCCCATACAGCATTAATCACAGGGTTACGTATTTGTACTTAAGCAAAAGCATTATTAATACATAGGTTACAGTACATCAGTTTAGAGCAAATCAAGCATTAATCAAGACAGCACAATTGCAAAATCATCATCTCCATTATAAATATTCAGCCTCATTAATCCAGTCTTCAGTGTCATATGATCCTTCAGAAATCATTATAGTATGCTGATTTGCTGCTTAAGAAAATTTCTGATATCAATATCAAAATAAGAAACAGATGTGATGATACATTTGTAAACTGATCCCCCCCCCCCCCCCATAATTCATTGTTAAATAGAATCCAGGCCTTTAAATGGTAATGTACAATATTGTTCAAAAGTTTGCAGCGAGATTGTTTTTATTCAACTAGGATGCATTAAATTGATGAGAAGTGAAAGTAAACATTTTTGCTTCAAATAAGCACTGTTCATTGTAATCAATGTAATATATATTTTTTTATTATTCTTTATGGTTTTGAGTTAATTTTGTGATATTATATATATATATATATATATATATATATATATATATATATATATATATATATATATATATATATATATATATATATATATATTAGGGGTGTAACGGTTCACAAATTTCACGGTTCGGTTCGATACGATACACTGATGTCACGGTTCGGTTCGGTTCGGTTCGATACGTTTTAGATACAGCAAAATGCAAAAACATCTCAACTTTTCAGAATGCCGCAAGCGCACCGCGGGTCATGTGACAAGAACCAACCAATCAGCTTCATCCTTTCCCGTAACAACGTTCGTGAGAGCTCAGCCAAGATGAAGGAACAGCTGATCATAGTTGTATATGGATTGCAATTTTGAAATAAATTTAGTAGCAGAGCTACTGCAAGCGATTTTTAGAGCTGCAAATCCATTTATCCTTCGCTGAAATTTCCGTGTCTCATGGAGAGAGCACGTCATTGTTGCTTAGCAAAGACAGACGCCTCATGAGCGCTTCTGCCCGAGCGCTTTGGAAAGAAGGAGAAAGACGTGCTTAGCGTTTTCCATGCGTTTTTAGGCACGATATGTGAACCAGACCTGTTGGTTATTGGAGGATCTTCTCATTTCTAGTCTGTTCAACGCATTGGCTATTTTGCAACGAGCCTGCAGCGCGTACTGAGTGAGCGAGCGCCTGATGAGTAGCCTAACATAAACATATAAGATGGTGTTTTTTTCTTCTTCGGGAGTGTCAGGGGCTTTGCCTGTTACGTTGTTTGGGTTATTGGGCTACCTTGTTGAACGCATATCATTATATTTCTCTCTCTCTCTCTCTCTCTTTTTTTTTTTTTTCAAATATAATTAATTACTCCAACGAACCGTTCGGTATACGTAATGCGTACCGCGTACCGAACCGAAAGCGTCGTACCGAACGGTTCAATACGAATACGCGTATCCTTACACCCCTAATATATATATATATATATATATATATATATATATATATATATATATATATATATATATATATATAGACCAGACGGCAGAAAGCACATCATGTTTGAAAAAAAGTAGACCCTTTCCAGTTACAAATGATGAATTACTCTTACCTTTTGGGCAAAAATGATGGCGTATCCACTGAAAACATGTAAGTGATTGTGCTGGTGCCTCCATGTCAAAAAGTGCTTTAGCATCCTCTCCACAGAAACTATTGGATATAGCACACATTTTTCTGGGTTTTATGTTTAAACATTGTTACATGCTTGAATTGTTTTAGTAGGGCTGTGCAAAAAATCGAACGCAATTTACATGCACATCTCGTCAGTAAATGCTCTCCTGTGATAAGAAATATCCAGCACATGTGTTCAGATCAGGGTTGCCAGGTTTTCAAAACAAAACCTGCCCAATTGCTTCTCAAAACTAGCCCAATCGCGTTTCGTTCCGGGCGATAAAATAAAAGGTTTTTTTGGTGGGGTTCCCGTGGTTAAATTAGCATTTTAAGAGCTAACAGCTCTTGAACTACAGCTTTCTGTAAATGCCGCTCCACCTGAACCAGTGTTTCCAAGTGTGTGATTGTTTTTCATGTCCGTGGGTTGACCCCCCCCCAATCCCAATAGTATGATATTTAGCCCCTAAAATGCTAATTTTACAAAGGCAACCCTGCCAAAAAACATGTATTTTATCCCCAGGAATCCCCCTGGAAATGTGATTGGGCTAGTTTTGGACTAGTTTTGAGAAGCAACTAAGCAGGCATTGTTGTGAAACCCTTGCAACCCTGATCTGAATGCACGTGCTGGAAATAATTACAGGAGCGCCTTTACTGACAAGATGCACATGAAAATCGCATTGGATCTTTTGCAAAGCCCTATGTTTTAGTATATGTAGGCTATAGATTTTATTTTAGGCAAGTCATGATGATTTGAGAAGGTTAAATTGATCAAACATATATGATCAGCTCACTGTCTGTATCTATAAATCTATATGTATATATATATATATATATATATATATATATATATAAGCAAGATAAATTATATTTGCCTTTTGTCTTTTGGATAATTAGCTGTAAATTCGAGGCACAGCTTAGTCTGTTGTTCATCACCACTCACCTCCACACCAAGACAAACACAGTGGAAAGGGAGGGAGGGCTTCACATCTGTGGCTTTCTGTCTTTCAGTGATGTGCATGTGCCAATTAATGTGCGTTATACACTGCTGTGCTGCTGAGAGGAGAAGGGGAGAAAGCCTCATAATTTCCTAACCCGACCTGATATTTTTATTTTTTATTTGTTTGACAGGGAAAGCTGTGTGCAGACAGGCACACACACATATATATTCCCAAGAAAAAAGTGCACTTTCTCTCGAGAAATAAAAAGGGCAGGTCCTCAAGCCCCCTTTGATGTCTATGTGTGCACGTACCTGCATACACATATGACAGATTGATAAAAGGACATGTTATTTATGGCTGGATGTAACGTTTTATACTTTGTTGTAACAGTAGCTCTGCAAATGACTTTGCCATATCAGTGCAGCTCCCATTAAAATATTTTTGAAGACCACTGATTTACATTGACACAGTCCTCTTAAGAATCATCTGAGTGCACATTGACATAATCCTGTTCAGAACGATCAGAGTCCACATTAATATAGTCCTGTTCAGAACAATCAGAGTCCACATTAATATAGTCCTGTTCAAATTCATCATGATCCATGCTTTCATCAAGTTCAACATTTTCATAAACAGCCTCATCATCCTCTTCATTTTTGCTTCTATGTGATGTAGCTTGACCTAGTGATATTGCAAAGAGATGAAGGACAATTAAAGGGAAAAATATATATACAGTTAGGTCCATATATATCTGGACACACACTTTTTATTTTAGCTTTTGACCAAAACATGTTCAAGTTACAGTTCTATAATGAATATGGTCTTAAAGTGCACACTCAGCTTTAATTTGAGAGCATTCCCATCTCAACACCCACTTTTTTTCAAGGCAACATAAGTGACTGTACATTTGACTCAAAAGCAATTTCAAGGCCAGATGATGGCTTTTCCTTCAATATTTCTACATCATTTAAGCAGGTAAAATTTGCGTTTGGAAGCTGTTGCTGTGAACTCATATCATGCAGTCAAAGGATCTCTTCATGCAAGTGAAACAGAGAATTGTTAGGCTTCAAAAACTTAAGCAAAAATTTAAAGTTTAAAATCAACTCTGGCTTGAATGGGTAACCAACCCAAAGAGGCCAAAATTGGGGAGATGTGATAATGTTTGCGGGTCCCATACAAAAGTCTGGCTGCAGCATTTTGTACTATTTGCAGCCGACTCAAAGATGTTTGGGAGTCGCCAATATAGAATTACTATAGTCGAGTCTTGAGAACACAAAATCATAAATCAACATCTCCAGAGGTCTCATTTATAAATGTTGCGTACGCACAAAATAGGTATAGAAATTGCATATGCATTTTTTTACGCACATATAGGGATTTATACAAAATAAAATAAGATATGGGGTAAATATGTATGCACCTACAGACATTATAAACCACGCGTACACAGTAAAATCAGCAGTGTTAATCAAGCAGTGTTATTCTATCTTTACTCTTAAGGAGTTAACTCAAAAACACTTGGTGAAAGATATCCCCTAGTGTTGGTGAAAATTATCAGTTAAATTCTGCGTCAGGCATCTCAATTTGAACCATCCAACACATAAAAATTTTGATGCCTCATTGTGATGTTAGATAATTGTGACGAGTGGGGCGGGGCCGAGAGAGGGGGGAACAGGAGCGAGGCCGGTGGAGTGATTGGGGAATGAGCGACACCTGCTCGACTCACCGGTCTCGAGTCCCACGGAGGAGATGGAGGGATATAAAACCAGAGCGACTACAGTGACGGATGAGAGAGGACCAGGCCTGGATGTGCGTGTGACGTCACATGGGGTGGGGCAACGCGATACTCCACCTGAGTTTGTTTCGTCTGATGCCTAATTGTATGAGACCTGACACCTGACGTAGTTTTTCCTAAGACCTGAAGCTTTTCAGTCCGAGGTGCAATGCCGTTTTGTTCGATTACTGAAGCCTTTTAGTCTGAGGCATGACGCCTTTGCATTTAGACTGAGGTCTGAGGATGTCCTAAAATGTACACCGTACACATAGTAACGACAAAGGGACACGACGCATAGTAACGATGCATAGCATAGACATGGAAGACGACACAAAGTAACGACAGAGGGAAACGACGCATAGTCATGACACATGCAGCATTGACACGCAAGACGACACAGTCAAACGATAAGGAAAGGTGAGTAAGTTGAGACGACACATAGCATAGACAGACAACATGTCGACATAATTTTGGCACAAATGGAACCTTATATGAATTTACTTGTCCAATTACAATTGAGCCCCTGAAAATGGGGGGACTGTGTATAAAAATGGTTGTAATTGGTTATTGATGGTTGTAAGTAAACTGTTGCAAAAATGGCTTTTAATGTTATATTTTTGTTCAACCCCTTGAATTAAAGCTTAAAGTCTGCACTTCAATTTCATCTTGATTGTATCATTTTATAGCATACAGAACTAAAACTATGAAAATTGTGACAATGTCCAAATATATATGGATGTGTTTGTGTGTGTGTGTGTGTGTGTATATAAATATATATATAAGACCTGTGTGCCTTTGGATGAAACAGTTTTGTAAGACTGAATTCCTGAATTCCCCTGAATTCTTTTATAAAATGAAAACCATTACCTTTCTTAAAAGAGCACTTTGAATGCGTTTCCTTGTTCCTTTTATTTTGTCTTCTCTTCAGCAGGAGGATGATTATAAGGACAGACAATAAGAGCAGCACAGCTGACACTGCAGCACCAATGACAGGAAGCAGAGAGGCTGAAAGAGACACGTGTTTGAGTTAAACTTTCATTACCAGCAGTTCAGATTGTTTTTAGACTCTTATACATCATTACCTGTGATAGTGATGAGCAGCAGTTCAGAGGCAGATGAACAGAAGGAGCGTGAGGAGATATTGACTTCATAAACACAACTGTAGTTTCCCTCGTGTGAATAATCTGCTTCAGGAAAGAAGAAGGAGGCAGAGAGACTGACAGCTGACTCAGTCCTGGTGATGTTTGATCCTCTGAACAGGTGAAAAGATCCTCCAGGAAACTGAGAGTCAGTGTAACAGATGATAGTGAAACTGTGACCCCTGGTGATCACTGGCCCCTGAGGCCCCACATGAAACCATCCATCAGGATCACTGTGGGAAATACTGGGCTGCTGCAAGATCACTAGAAAACAAGAAGAATACATTTATATGGTTACAGAGACTCATTGAATTGAAACAATAAATTCAAACAGTTGTAAACAAATAAAAATAACTTCAAGAACTGCACTTTTTCAAGATCAAGATTTAATCCATAGCCCCTTTTCTGCATACATGCTGTATTTGTATTTGTACTGGATGTAAACGTCCCTTTTAAGCTCACCAAAAACTACACTGAGACATTTTAATTACAAGAAGTTATGTTAAAATAAAATATTAATCTCTCACAAAAAATATTTTATTTTATTTTAAATGACAAAAGCATTTTAATTAAGATGTACATCATTAAAGGTAACTTATGCTCTTTTACAAAGTCTTGATTTTGTTTTGGGGGTGTACTGGAACAGGCTTTCATAATAGGTAATTCGAAAAACACCAAATTTTTCCACATATATTATTATGTCACATTATTACAACACCTCTCTCCCCATGTAAAGTGTATTGCATGGCTTGTGTCAAATGAAGGCCCACCTTCTGAAATATGAAATGTGCAGTGATTGGTTGACTGGGCCAGAGTGCTGAAAGGAATTAAATTATTTCCTTACGAAATTAACTCCCCTAGCCAAAACTCAGGAGCTCACAGAAAACAGATACCATTATGCCATGCAATAAAACAATAAAACTGATCTGAAAAAGAGATCTTCAAGGAGTGCAAACAACACCTATTTACGACCTCCTTCCTCCCTTTCCTTTCCCCTCCTTGCCTCTGACTCTCACTCTTCTCCTCCAAGATCAAGAATATCCATATGCCATGTTATATCTTGTGAAAATGTTGTTTTTTCCACTTCATGTTTAGTATCATTTTAAAGGTCTCTGTGCGATTGGTAAAATGGTCTCTATTTCACAATAGTCATTTATATTATGAGAAAGATCAATAACTTTTTTGTAGAATTGTGTTCTGCTGAGAAGGAGGTGTGTTCACCTTTAGGGGTCTTTGAGAATGTTTTACTCCAACCAGGTTTGACCCTTATGTGACCGCGGGAACCTACTGAACCAAAATGACCGTTATGTTTTTACAACTGATTTGAAGATTTCTTTGTTGTCTGGTCTGAGTATTTAAGGGGAGTGACAAAACAGTACAGGGCGATTCTGTAGTCAGATAAGCCCATAGTGTGGAGTATATCTCATATGCTCCATACTATGTCTCTTTCTGAAGTCAGGTATATTATTATTTACTCAAAACTGTAATTGTGTTGAACACATTGTGCCCATAGAGCACATTGCATAGTTGTTTGTGTTACTACCTGTGCACATTGTCTAGTTAAGTTTATTCTCTAAAACACCTGAGTGCTTTGCTATACATTTTAGAACATGTGTCTTAAATTAGAATAACTGTTACATTTGTGACTATGTTAAATTTGTTTGTCTCCTGCGTGGATCAAGTGGTTGTTGCCCATATGGCTACAGTGTCTGTGCAGGAGCAAAGTTGCCACAAGGTTACAATGCAATTGCAATATCTTTTCTAAATTGGCTTCTAATTGTTTTCATTATGTAATCGACATGATACAATTATACCTGACTAATAATAAATTGTTATATCTGATTTATCCTAAACTTGTCTGAAATCATTATGACTAGTAAACTGTGAGGAGGCTTTTGTTACTGCAAAGTTACGGCCAGGGTAGGTCAAACTGAAGGCTCGAGAATGATAGGAGCAGTAGGCACATCATCGGAGACCTGATTTCTGTCTATCTCTGCCGTTAGCAAGTTGTATGGGAAAAAACTAAATAAACTACACTTTTCTTATAAGCAAGCAGTAGGCGGCAGGCAAAACATGTATTAGTCTACCTACACCCTCTGACTAACATCAGACTGGAGAGTTTGTGATCGTAAGATCCACATGAAGCTTGCGTGAGACTTAAAAGAGACATTAGGTCCCCAGTGAACGGATAATTGAAAGTATAGTGAGTCCAGAATAATCAAATATCAAAATTGATACATAATCAACCTTTGTGATCAGTGTTTAAATAGAAACATTGTCTAAATTAAATGATCACATGAAATTGGAGTCAGATTGAGCATGAAGCTAGACTAGGATTTAAACTAAATCCTGATATATTCAGAAGCGCAAGTAAAACACAGAATACGCATTAAACCTTCGACCAGGCCGCTGGATTCTGTTATTTGGGCTGGCGGGTGGATCCTTACAGTGTGTTGTGATTGGCAGCACTTGGCACCTGGTTGGGAAATTTAATTCCCTTACCATAGCTGCCTGCAAGCTTCAGTGTAAAAATGACATCAAATTCAAATCAATTTGAGCACGTTTTAAACCGGGATTATTGTAATGACTGCCTGCCTTGGAAAAGCTTGCGCGTCTTCCACATAGTGATAACACTTGTTTCCTTCTCTATTGCAGCACAACCAGGGGCCTGTACCATGATGGTAGCTGAACAAATTCAGAGTAACAGGATTAGTTTTGAGTTGACAAAACCAAACCTCTCCAATCCGGTTTTGTTGGTACCATGATGCTGTTCATCAACTTTCTTTGTCAATTCAGGCTTTGATCCTGAGTTTGTGGAGCGCGTGCACATGAATGTGTGACATGACTGGCGAACAGCCAATCACGAGCCTTGCAACAAAAAGCAAGTTTGATTTACTTCTCGTGAGAGACCCAGTGAGATTCAAAACTAAAGGTTAAAGGTTTTGCTAAAGGTTAAGAGATTGAAGAATATGACAAATTTAAATGTCATATGAAAAATGAAGGACGACTAAATGATCTTGCTCCATCAGTGTAGTCACAAGTGGAACTTTTTTAACTTAGTTTATACATTTTAAAATATATAGTGATAGAGACTTGAACATGTAAATTCAGATTTGTAATTTTTATAATAGTGCAATCTTTTGATACTACAGCTTATTTATATAACATGATCTGTATACATTAATATTTATTTAAAATAATTTATAATAACTGTTAAACTAAAATTGCTTGTGTGTAAGAGATAAATAATAATATGAATCACAATAATTATATAAATCATAAAATGACTCAGTTATTATAATTAAAGCCAGACTTTTTTTTTTTTTTTAAGCATAAGGTGACCTTTAATTTGGAGCAAGATAAACTGGAGTGACTTTGTGTCAGACATGTGTCACTTCTCTCACATCTGATTGGTTCACCTTCAGTTTGAGATCTCTAACCCAGAACATAACCTGCCCCGGAGCAGGTTAGCCGTGCAGCGTAAGATACCATGGCAACGAACACCGATTAAAGCCGAGCTACTTTCATAGTACCTAAAACCCAGGGTTTGCGGAAACTAAGGCCTGGTTCACACGGGACGATTTTAAAATTGTCGGCCGATTTTCCAAATATGAGATACCCCACACACAGCGATAAAAAATCACAGATCTAACAGTTTTGGTCGTTTCGTGTGTGGTGTGCAGCCACACGGCAATATCAACACATCACACACGAACCGATTTGACTCCCGTGCATTCCCAGGTCAGACGGAAAATCTCGCAAAATCCCCCGAGATCAAACGTGACTTTAGAGTAAACAATCATGGCGGACGAAGAGGATGCAGTGGCCATAGTTTGTGCTTTGTTTTTAACGGAATAAAAAAACATAAGAAAAACAAAAAAAGGCGATGGTCAAAGAGGTGGAGACAACGCGAGCATTGACTATACTTGCTATATCATAATATGGAGATAAGTTGATGTTTTATCTCATAGAAATGTTCTTACGTACTACACAGATTAATAACCGGACACCCATGAAAGTTATACAGAATGCAGTCTGTCCCCTATTCGCAGTCATATACCATATGACTACCAGACCATGCAAATAACAAATTCTTAACTGAAAAATAATTATTTGTTTTGAATAAATCACCGTTTCATTTGTTAACACATTCGAGGAAGGCTTTAAGAATCCTCTGCTGCCTGGTCGTTCCCGGTTCACAGCTAGCCGGTTCATGCTGCCTTCCCTTCACCAACCGCATTTTGATTTTAGCAAATCAGTTGGAGTGAATGCAAGCAACATGATTATCATGAACACAACATCCAGCTAGGCAAGAAAATCTAAAATTTTCATTAAAATTCCCTTTAGAATATTTGTAAATAAATATGTTAAGCAAAGAAATTATATATATATATATATATATATATATATATATATATATATATATATATATATATATACATTTGCCTTATACAACATTAGGAAGATCAGACCCTTCCTGTCAGAGCAAGCCACACAACTTCTTGTCCAAGCTCTTGTTCTCTCCAGACTGGACTATTGTAATGCTTCCTGCATGTACTGTCAAGCCTCTGCAAATGATCCAGAATGCAGCAGCGAGGGTTGTCTTCAATGAGCCAAAAAAAGCTCATGTTACTCCTCTCCTCATCAGGTTTCACTGGCTACCAGTAGCCGCTCGCATCAAATTCAAGGTACTGATGATTGCCTACAAGACGACCACTGGCACGGCACCAACATACCTAAACTCACTGTTTAAATCTTATGTGCCCTCCAGAAGTTTGTGCTCTGCAAGTGAACGACACCTTGTGGTGCCATCCCAAAGAAGTTCAAAATCACTGTCACAGACCTTTTCCTGGACTGTGCCCAGCTGGTGGAATGACCTCCCAATCTCAATTCGTACAGCTGAGTCTTAACTCATTTTCAAGAAACATCTAAAGACTCATCTTTTTCACCAGCACTTAATCAACTAATACTAGCAGTTTCCTTTTTTTCTTGTCTTTTCATTTAAAAAAAAATCAAATGCGTTCTGTACTAGACTAACTGAGACTTTTCATGGCACTTGTATACTGTTGTTGTTCTCTTGTTGACCTGACTGTTTCTGTTGTTCTCATTTGTAAGTCGCTTTGTATAAAAGCGTAAATGTAAATATATATTATGTTATTTTTTTTTCTGAGAAAACTTTTTACACCTTTTATATACTTAAATGCGGACATGGACGTGGTACAGTAAAAATATTTTGAGCATCCCTTATTCTGCCCCTTATTTTCCTATAGAGAATCACAACTATCCCTTATTTTCCTTTATCCCTAATTATATTTATATAGTTTAAATTATGTGAATTTTAACTACTTGGTCTGTAATTAATTACTTTTTAAATAAAATAAGCAAAACTTACACCTTTTTGGTAAAAGGATCACTGCGATAAGATGATCTTGAGGCTTACTACATAGTAATTTTAACATATGCAAACACCAATAAAACTATTATAGGTTATAAAAACAATCAACATGTAGTAAGTAACACATAAAGAATGCTGGATGAACTGGTTTTTTTTTTTATCTGATTTTGTTTGTATATATTGCACTTTGCTTTTGCAATAGTGTTTAATTATGTAAGGTCATCCAAAGGCAGAGTGTAGTATAAGTGGTCAAAGGTCACATCAATGTTCATGGTTTTATCTATAAAAAATGTCATCCTAAAAAGGCTTTAAATGAACGCACTGCCACTAATCTACCCACAACATGCTTGACTGGCTGATGTAAAAACTTTAAAGGCATTTTTCTCAGTTTCAGTGTTAGCGTAGTTACTGCACTTTGCCATTGTAGGGCAGCATATCTGAGTGTGCAATAATCTGACTGACTTGGAATTACAGGATGGGATGTATGTAATGCTTGCTGAAAATTACCAGTAGAATGAAGTTGCCTATTCGACAGCAGGTTTTTATCAAAGGGATTTAAATAATTATTTATCTTATATAGAATACGCTTGGTTATTTAAACATCATAACGTTAATATCACAACGTATAGGCTATTTACACAAAATGCCCCGAATGTCTGTGCGGCTCTGAATGAACTAATTTTGTCTATGTGTTTTTCATGCAACAACATGCAGAAACATGGCAACTCAACTATAAAAATTCACAGCATTTTATTATAACAGTGTTCTTATGTTATGTATATGACAGTCATAGTTATTAATATTACTCACACTGTGTGCTGAAGAGAATCACTGTACAATTAAGTGCTGCTGCGCAACTCAACCATATGCATCTTACACGAGATAAATAATATATACATACACAATATATATATAAACCGGCTGAAATGTTTTAAAACTCACTATCATCTACACGATCTAAAAATCTAGTCTTTCAATTTGAGTCTTGTTAAAGTTTTAAATCCCTGCCGCCAAAATGCATCTCTGTCAGTTACAGCTTATAGTGAAACTTAAAAACACAATATGTAAGATTTTTTTAACATATCCAACCACTAGAACAGTGCTATATATTTCACTGACTTGTGTACTTACATTATCCCAAAAGTTTCAAAGAATGTTTAAATAAGCATTTTAGCTAGTGACAGGACAGTGTCCATATCATTGTTTTGCCTGCCAACCAGGGCTGTAGCTGGAGTATCCAGACCAGGGCCCAGTGCAGGTTGTTGCTATTGGCCCCCTTGAAAATGTGTTCTGGCCCAGGGCCCCTAGAAATGTCACAGCCTTTTGCACTGCTAGCAACTGCCTTGTGTAGAACAATTGTCTATCCCATCCTGTTTCAAATTATAATTTATATGAACCACTCTTTGAGCTTCTTTCTTTGTGTAAAGTGAACAGGAAAAAGTACTATTTGCCAGAATCAGAAATATATTTATTGCCATTGCACACAATTTGTTTTGGTGATGTAAAAAGCTTATAGTGTAGACTCTTGAGACAACAACATAAAAAATAAAGATATGTGAATAAGGAGGGCATAGAGAGAGCAAATGAGTCTGTTTTAGCATGGTAAAGGTTTTATATTTTGGCTAAACTCGCTTGGAGGCCACAGAATGTATTTCTCCATTTCAATGCGCTACTTTTACATTGTTTTTCTATGTAAAAAAGCACTAGACATACGTGTATACCCATTGTGCCTGCATCTTGCAGTCCTTCATAGTGTCTCGCGCAAACTTAAAAACACGTCTCTAGGCTTCTGTGTGAATGTGTCATCAAGTATTTCCTGATTAATTTAGTTAATCTCAACAAATTAGGATATGGTGACATGCCAATCAGCTAATCAATTCAAAACACCTGCAAAGGTTTCCTGAGCTTTCAAAATGGTCTCTCAGTGTGGTTCACTCGGCTACACAATCATGGGGAAGACTGCTGATCTGACAGTTGTCCAGAATACAATCATTGAAACCCTTCACAAAGAGTGTAAATCACAAACATTCACTGCCAAAGAAGTTGGCTATTCACAGAGTGCTGTATTCAAGCATGTTTACAGATAGTTGAGTGGAAGGAAAAAGTGGGGAAGAAAAAGATGCACAACCTACCGAGAGAACCGCAGTCTTATGAGGACTGGCAAGCAAAATCGATTGAAGAATTTGAGTGAACTTCAAAAGGAATGGACTTAGGTCAAGGCATCAAGAGCCAACACACACAGACATGTCAGCGAACTGAACCACAGAAACATCAGAGGCATCTTACCTGGGCTAATGAGAAGAAGAACTGGACTGCTGCCCAGTGGTAGAAAAGTCCTCTTTTCAGATGAGAACAAGTTTTGTATTTCATTTGGTGAACCAAGAAACCAAGGTCCTAGAGTCTGGAGGAAGGGTGGAGAAGCTCATAGCCCAAGTTGCTTCAAGTCCAGTGTTAAGTTTCCACAGTCTGTAATGATTTGGGGTGCAATGTCATCTGTCGGTGTTGGTCCATTGTGTTTTTTTGAAAACCAAAGTCATTGCACCCATTTACCAAGAAATCATTGAGCAATGCTTCCTTCTGCTGACCAGCAGTGCCACAAACTGATCACCTCCATGTCACGTCGAATTGAGGCAGTAATTAAAGCAAAAGGAGCCCCTACAAAGTATTGAGAACATGTACAGTAAATGAACATACTTATGAAGTATTCTAATTTATTTAGATGAATTGGTGGGTTTTTGTTAAATGTGAGTCAAATCACCATAATTAAAAGAACCAAAGACTTAAACTACTTCAGTCTGTGTGCACTGAGTTGAATTACTGAAATACATTTTTATTAAATGAATTATTTTTTTAATTAAATTTTTACTTTATAATTGCCTATTTCAGCTTTTATTGTTTTATTGTATTTTTTTTTCTTTCGTAAATGTATTTTAATTAGTCAACTTAGAGGGTTTAAATATGTTTATTTAAAATGTTAAATATTAAAATGTGTAAATTACAAAAAAAAAAAAAGAAAAAAAAAAATTCAGTATTCTTTAATTTTATTTCAGTTTTCTTGCTTAGTTTAATCTTATAATATCCTTGCTACAGACCACCAGGTGGAGCAGGCTGAAAACCATTCCTGCAGTGAGGAGGGCGATGATCTCAATTCATGGTGCGACACAGTTACAGACCCCGCTTTATAGAAAAACATGTCTAGTGATAAAGTGAAGTCTATTCTTATCAGAAAAGGAGCAGCTCCTTGTAATAATAAAATCTTCCTAATCAACGGGAAGAAGGAGGCGGGAACCGGCGGACAATCCAAATTAAACTTTAATAATTCAAAATAAACACAAAACAGCGCAACAGCCCCTAACGGACGACTGATGCACACAAATAAAAAGCAAAACATAAAATAAAGCCCAGGCCTGGTCCTCTCTCATCCTTCACTGTCGTCGCTCCAGTTTTATATCCTTCCATCTCCTACGTGGGACTCGAGACCGGTGGTGGGTCGCAGGTGTAGCTCATCTCCAATCACTCCACCGGCCTCACTCCTCATTCTCATGTCCCTCGGCCCCGCCCCACTCATCACATACCCCCATCGTCCCTCGGGGGGGGTACCCTCGAGACTGCGCTCTACTCCCCGGTGGACGGCGACGGCTCCTCCGGTTTTGGGCAGCCGGCAGGAGTCCCCCGTTCCCTGTTCTCTGCTCCCTCATGGACGGTAGCCGCCCCTCCACATCGCGGGCGGCCGGCAGCGAGCTAGACCCGTCCCCGGCAACTCACTCCAGCCTACCGCCTCGAGCGTCCATGGCGGCACACTCCTCGCCAGCTCGATGGCACCGCGGATTCACCACAGCGGCGAAGGATCTTCAGCAGCGTGTCCCTCCTTCTCCCGGGTTTCGGCACCACTGTAATAATATAAACTTCCTAATCATCGGGAAGAAGGAGGCGGGAACTGGCGGACAATCAAAATTAACCTTTAATTACAAAAATAAACACCAAACAGCGCACCAGCCCCTCACGGACGACTGATGCACACAAATAAAAAGCAAAACATAAAATAAAGCCCAGGCCTGGTCCTCTCTCGTCCTTCACTGTCGTCGCTCCAGTTTTATATCCTTCCATCTCCTATGTGGGACTCGAGACCGGCGGTGGGTCGCAGGTGTAGCTCATCTCCAATCACTACACCTGGCCTCACTCCTCGTTCCCACGTCTCTCGGCCCCACCCCACTCGTCACACTCCTTTCCAAAATTAAAGCAGCAAATACTCCACATCTGTGAGTGATAGGGCAATCGGTGGGAACGCTAGGAGTTTTACCAGTGCATTACTCAGCCTTTCATATTGCCAAATGGCCCAACTGTTTCTGGTCAGTGGTTACTGTACTCCCTGTCAAATGGATGTATTTACTGTTACTCGTGCAAACTATTTTCCACTAAGCATAATGCCTTCGTTGACGGATTTTGCGACTGGAAATATTCGGAGAGGGTTGGGGAACTTGAGAGAAGCGTGGAGCACAGGGCTTGTATGTCACAATGTCACATAGGTGCTCAAAGGGCACAGAAACCATTGATTGAATTCAATAAATGGACTCAGAGAAGGAATACTGGAAACAAGTATTACGGCGTAGTTGTATCAGTCAAGTTTTTAGGGGAGAGAGGACTGGCATTCAGAGGAAATTATGAGTTGTTGAGTTCAGCTCATAATGGAAATATTCTAGGCATCCTCGAACTTTTGGCAGAGTATGATCCATTTTGAGCTGAAAATATCCTAAGTTTGGGTGGAATGGAAAGGGCACTGTATCCTATTTATCATTGACAATGTTTGAAGAGTTTATTTAGCTAATGGGGGAGAAAATCAAGCAAACCATCGCTAAGGAAATTCAAAACCTAAAATACTGTCTTGTAATTGTGGAGTCAACCACAGACCTCTCTCATGTTGATTAACCAACTTTTATTTTTCATTTTGTTGATCCTGATGGGCATGTGGTGGAGTGTTTTTTGGCATTTGAACAATTAAAAAATCACACCGTGGAGATCTTGGCTGACTGCATTTTGGCCATGGTTGACAGTCTGGGGCTTGACCTCTCCAATTGTAGGGGGAAGTCATTCGACAACACAAGTAACGTAGGGGAAGTATTTTTAGTATTTTTTTAGTTCAGTCAATTTATTAATTTTGCGCATCATCCACACACCGCTGGGGAAAGGTCTTTTGTGATACTAATGTCATACCTAAATAGAGCTGTGTACAAAGGAAAATAAGAATGTATATATTTTTTTGGCCTACTTGTGCATTAAACTATATAAAAAAAAACACACATAGTCTATCGTCATGCGCCCTAGTGTGTTCTCGAATTGCTCGCACTTAGTGCGGTTTATTTATGAAGTGAGAGTGCGCATCATAGAACGGCTGACAGGACATGAAAGTTTGGCTTCCTGAAATGACAATATCTCATCAGACCGCAGTTCACTGTTGTTCTACTGAAGCTCATTTGGCACCTGTACCTTTTCCACGCGCGTGACTTGCGCCTGGTGCTGAAGGCAAGCTAAAGTGCTCATCTGAAAAGTCTCCCGTTTGTTGTGGTCGCAAAAAGATACACCATTCCGCATCTTAAGTTTTTAATAAATACATTTTTTGAACTCCGTTAACTCCATAACTAAGATTTTGATTATTTATAATGTTTTATTAAAGATTTTCACAGGTTGAGTATGGTACAATGACCTCCCTAAGTGTGGCGCTCCTATGCACTGCATATACGACTGTATATATATACTGCATACCCCGTTTTTAAGCCACTGATTATAAGGACAGACAATAAGAGCTGAACAGCTGACACTGCAGCACCAATGACAGGAAGCAGGGAGGCTGAGAGAGACACGTGTTTGAGTTAAACTTTCATTACCAGCAGTTCAGATTGTTTTTAGACTCTTATACATCATTACCTGTGATAGTGATGAACAGCAGTTCAGAGTCAGATGAATGAAAGGAGCGTGAGGAGACACTGACTTCATAAACACAACTGTAGTTTCCCTCCAGTGAAAAATCTGCCTTAGGAAAGAAGAAGGAGGCATAGTGACTGACAGCTGACTCAGTCCTGGTGAGGTTTGATCCTCTGAACAGGTGAAAAGATCCTCCAGGAAACTGAGAGTCAGTGTAACAGATGATAGTGAAATTGTGACCCCTGGTGATCACTGGCCCCTGAGGCCCCACGTGAAACAGTCCATCAGGATCACTGAGGGAAATACTGGGCTGCTGCAAGTTCACTAGAAAACAATAATACATTTATATGATTACAGAGACTCAAACAATAAAGCTAACTTCTTTAAATAAATAAAAAAATGACTTCAAGAACTACATCTTGTCAAGATCCCAATTAATCCCAAGGCATTTTACAAAGGCAAAAAAAAAAAAAAATACATATTTACATAATGAGTTCACTTGCATGTTACTAATGCATATTATTTGTAATGGTACTAAAATGACTGCACTCACCCACAGTGATGAAAGTAATGTTGCTCAAAGGTGATTTGATGTTGTTTTGGTAGGAGTAACGACAGCTGTAGTTGCCCTGATGTGAGACGTCTACATTAACAAGGTTGAAAGTCACACTAGATTCATGTGTCTGGGAGGGTACAGATGGTCCGTTTCTGAAGAGCTGGAATTCAGCTTTAGCCTTGCATCTTGGTTTAGGTGTTGTGCAACTGAACTGGATACTTTCTCCAGGAGAAACAGCTGCATGTGTGGAGGTCAGGGAAAGAGTCGGCATCCGCAGCTCACCTGCAAAATAAATGTATGTTTATTTTAAACTGTTTGTTAAGAAATAATAAAAATTAAAAAAAAAAAAAAAATTAATATAATTTCTGTTGCTCATGTCCTCCAAAATAAAAATAAAAAACAATAAAAAAAGATTTAACACACCTGAGCAAACAACACCAGCATCTTTATTATGATTACAGGTATGATTTCTTAGTCCTCTGTGTGAACATTGTGTGAGGTTTCCTTCACTTCCTGAACATTCAACGTCATCCAGCCAGATCAATCCACTGCCTTGACCAAAGGCAGCGCTAGGAGAAGCACTGATGGCTGATCCACACTGTAACTGTCTGCACACCACAGCAGTATCATTCATGTCCCAGTGATCATCACACACGGTTTCCCATGTGCCATTATACAGGATCTCCACTCTCCCACAGCATGAATCAGACCCACCGACCAACCTTATGTCTGGTAGTTGCCCTTAAAAATAAAAGTACAATGTGTTAAAAAAGTTACTTTTTGGCAGTCTGTATGGATTTTATATGTGTTTAACATATTTTGAAGCCAATCACCGACCATTCAAAGTCCCTATTATACTAATTCTTTTAATACTATTTTTTTATTACAAGGGTCATTCCTGGGATTTGGTAACATTTAAACTTGGAATATACAGTCATTTTGTCAACTACATATGATTTATAAATACCGCATCTTTAATTTTGTTTTGTTTTTTAGACACCTTTTTTTCTCAACCCCCTTATGGGCAAATGTGGATTGGTTTAAACAGGATTTTACACAGGACGTCTACAAAAACATCTACCTATTGCTCATGTGTCCCTGATAATAAATTGATGATAACAAATGGTAACATTTAGCATAATTGTCACAATTTAAAGGACTGAGGGTACACAAACTTTGTGTTTATGGTGTCTTTATAAAAAAAAATATATATATATATATATATATATATATATATATATATATATATATATATATATATATATATATATATATATATATATATATATATATATATATATATATATATAGGGCTCTCCACTCAGGACTCAGGACTCATTCAGAACTCTGTTTCCCATCCTGCCTCATTTCTGGTACTGATTGCACACACACACACACCTGCATCTGCACTCACACCTGCACCTCATTTCAGCTAATACAAACACACCCTTATAAGTAGCACACATTCCTTATTTCTTCCTGTCTGACCATTCTCTAAATAAATACTGCATTTGGATCCGAACGCCTCTGACTCTCTTCATAACAACATATATACAGTACACACACACACACACACACACATATATATTGTTATTTAGAAGTTTAATTAAAAACCACAATTTTATTGCATTAGTCCTTAACATGTTACATGGTAATCAGCAAGAAAGGCTTTCATTCTTACTTGTCTTCCCTGTATTTTTCCAAAAATATTAATATAACGTGGTGTGATGTGGTTGAAGTCTGTAACACATTTGAAGGGATACTTTGTCTTCAATTTTAATTTTCAGTTTGGTTTCTCACTCATATTATGCCCTTCTTTGCTTAACATATCTGCATGGCCAACATTGTCATTCTGCTGAAAATGAATATATATATATATATATATATATATATATATATATATATATATATATATATATATATATATATATATATATATATATATATAAATCATAACAAAATTATGAGGTGTCATGATTTTGCTAAGTATATATTTACTGAAACCCTGATTATTTTATCCTTTTTTTTTTTTTTTTTACAATTTTATTTTTATTAATAAACGAAGTATATAACTCAACCCTGTCATAAGTTTATAAAAAATATATTTGTGAAGGGGTTGTGGTTTTTCACAAAAAATAGCCACAGCTCCTCGTTTAGTCAGGAGACCATATATGGCAGCAATAAAATAAGTAGACTATTTATAATTATGAATTACAATAAAATGTTGAAAAATAATAATTTTCAATCTTAATTTAATGTGACAGGTTTGAGTTGTTGAGCTTGACAGTGCAATCCTTGATTATGATATGACCAAAAAGTATGATGCTAACCATTTTCTGCACCACTATTGAAGAGACCGGAATGATGTCATTTCTTGTAAATCACATATGAGCAGAGTCTAAATTATTCTGGGCGTAAAATGATTAGTGTGACGGGGTTGAGTTCGGACTGAGAGACATAACTTTCAAGTTTTTTTTAAATAAAATATCTTGCAGTTTTTTTGAAAAATATACTTCACGAGAAGGAGACAAAATAAATGCACTAAGAGCTGATAACACCTAAGCTCTCTTAAATTTTGTCTTTCTTTGCCACAAAAACAGCGTTGTAAAATAAACCGATACAGCAGAAAGAGACAAGCTAACAGAAGTAACTGGACCAAGATCCCAACTAAACCAAACACTTTCCACCACAATGGTGACTTCATATGAATCAAGTATCAACATTTAAACCTCTGTTAATTCTCAATAAGAGCTTATCTAGATGTCTGACAGAAATAAAGTCACAGAACCTTTTAAGGAGGATCTGTGAACATCTATATCGGACGTACAGAAGACATAAAAAACATTTTAAAAAAAGACGTCATAAAAACAATCGGTCTCCTCAGTGGACGTCTTTTCAACGTCTGCAAAGACATAAAAAGATCCACTGGACGTAACTTTGCCCAGTGGATTAGGTTGATGTTAAAATACGCAATATAGTAATTTTCACGTATTGGTTCCTTTAAAAACAAACAAAAATGTTAAATACATGTGACTTCATGCCACAAGACTGCTAACGTGTGAAGGTATAATTAACACTGGATTTATTTAACATGTTTTATGTACCATGTGTTGAGTTCAGAGTAAAATGCATTGAGTAAAGAAGTTAAAGAGCCACACAGATGGGAAATCAAAAATTACCTGTATTACAGTGTATGATGTAGCTGTCCATCAGTGTAAACAATGTGCAAAGTAATTAAACCAAAAAGTACACGATTTATAAAGTTATTGGCTTCTAAAGTAAGGAGTCGACTCTGAATCGCTGAAACGAGTCGTTATAGATTTCAAATCTTTTGCCCATCTCTATGTATGTTACTAGGAGCACTTTGCATAATAATCTCTGCCTACTGTCTTGGGAGAAACGGAACTCTGACCTGCCCCACCCCCTACACAGATGCTCTTGTTGGTGTGAGAGCATCATGTCGAGGAGACAGTGTGTTTTATTTTCACTGCCAAAGAATGAAGATCAGAAGAACCAATGGCTAAAATTCATTTTTACCACAATACCAGAGCAGTACAACAAATCCCTTTTGTTGTGTTCACTACATTTCACTGATGACTGCTTTTCTAATCTCGGTGAGTACAGCGGGATTTTCAAAATGTTTGGCCATAAAAGATGGTTCATTACCAACTTTATTTAGAACAACGAGCATCTCCGAATCACAACGCGAAGTATAATTATCAAGTTATGTGTTTATTTTCTCATATTTATCAGTATGTGTGCTGTCTGCAGCCTGTCTGCACTGATCGTCATGTACAAACACTTTATTAAAATGAAGTGTAACTCCGTGAATTCTCAACGAAGAGACATGAGAGAGATATCTATAGAAAGCTTGACATGTCTTCTTTAAAACTAAACAAGTGCTGCCAAAAATATTCTGTGATAAAGTAATCCATATGAAAACAACGTGATGTCCGTTTTTCATGTCTCCCTTCACTATATCTAATGTGACCACGCCCCCGCGCTGAACACGCTATTCAGATTCAAACTGAAGCGCGCGGCTTGAATACGCCGACACAGAAGAAAAAGCAGCGAGACTGTTCAAGTTTTTTATTTTACTGTTTGCTTCGCGGTGAGAGGAATAAGACATAATTCACCCCAAACAGATGCTAACGCATAGTTTACCGTGGAGGTGTGTGCGGAACAACCAATCAAACCTGACTGTGTTAGTTGACCAATCAGAACACAGTATGCTACCGAAAGGTGGGGTTTAAGGAAACTGAATCTTTTGAACAGCTTCACGCGAACCGTTTGGGGATCTCTGAGAATTGAGGTAATATTAAAATGATATTTTGACAAAATGACAATGTTTTTTAACCTTGGATGGATTTAAACCTAATGTACAGGACTTATAAACTGATAGGAAGCTTAGAATTTTCATCTTACTGGCTCTTTAATATACAAGACTTGGTATGTCCTTGTGCTTTGGACTCAAACTTTCAATAATAAAAATAGTTATTTGACCCATGTTATGGTCTTTTATTTATTTAGACGACTTGAACAGTATAAAGTTTTGGCCTAGTGGTTAGAGAGTTTGACTTCTAATCCTTGGGTTGTGGGTTCGAAACTTGGGCCGGCAATACCATGACTTAGGTGCCTTTGAGCAAGGCACCGAACCCCCAACTGCTCCCTGGGCGCCGCAGCGTAAATGATGGTGTGCGTGTGTGTACACGATGGGTTAAATGTAGAGCATGAATTCTGAGTATAAATCACCATACTTGGCTGAATGTCAAGTCACTTTTCACACTTTAAAATTGTGTATGCTTATAGATAATAGGCCTTGTGTTCAGTAAACAAAAAATATTTTGTTCTGATATTTTTGAGGTTAACATGACTATTTATGTTGTGACAACTTGTGATATTAAGTTATTCTAAGTTTGGTGGACTTTAGTCCCCATTTGTTAAGTTTACTCAAAAAAGCGCTTGCGATAAGTTGCCTTATTTTTTTAAGTTGACGGAACTTTATTTTTTTTTTACAGTGTCTGAACAATGTGCGAATGATGATTCACTTCCTGAACATCCCACATCATCCAACCAGATCTGACCACTACCCTGGCCAAAACGAGCCTCCTGATGTGCACTAACAGATTACTTTTTTTTAAGCAGCATTTTCCATGTCTCAGACATCATCACACACTGTCCCCCACTGGCCATTATACAGGATCTCAACTCTTCCAGAGCAGTCATTATTACCATTCACCATGTCTCATGTTTTAAAATTAATAACTGTTCTGATCACTTTATTTCAAAAGTAATTAGTAATTATTTCGGTTACTTTTTTTCTCCATTAAATTTATGAAATCCCAGCATGCACACTCCGATAAATATTTGTTATTAAAGCATCAATATTCACAGAACAATGTTATTTTTAACTAAAGTAAGCGGCTGCTGTGTGCATGCTTTGGCAGAATGACAGCAAAGAGAGCTGCATTTATAATCTCTAAAAGACATCTCAATTCATCGCAATCTCACAAAACTCTGTTATAACACAATAAATATATGCATAATGAATATTTCATAATGTCTTCAATTTGTGTGTTATAATGAGAGGATTCGTGAGAACACACATTTCAGCACTGCATTGCTCAACGCGTGTTATAGCCTAAACAGAAACACTCCATATACTTACACCTGTTTATCATTTATATTTTATATTAGTCCATGTTTCTTTTGTGCAATAGATGAAGAATAACAATAATTTTAGATATTTTATGTTTAGATATTTCTATTTTACGGGAGTCCCGTGAATCTTTTTTTTCTCCAGAATCCTGCACACACACGAGTCTCTGCACTCGACTATCAAGTCTTATCCCACGCGCTGCACTCTGTTGCATTAGGAATCACATCCGCTGAATGCACTTGACTCAACAGTGCATGTGATACATGCTTTTACAATCTCTAGATTATAAAACACTGCATTCTGTCAGCAATATAAAGTGGCGGTAACGTATAGAGATTTTACAACATGCTAAACTTGCAGATTAGCCAACACAGTGAATGGTTATGTCATGATGCAGTTGGAATAAAATCTGTTGTAAAAATGAGTGACGAACAGTCTGTTACTCACCAGTTACTGAAGTCAGAGCACTGGCTGTTGAGATGAAAACAAAAACAATGACATTTAAACATTTTGCTCTTACATATGAATTACTAAATACAATATTTTAAAAACTTTACTCAAACCTATCTCATGTAAATGCAGATGTTTAGTCCACAACACCCAATAATATCTGAATTTAAAAAATGAACCAGATCAAGATTTCAATGGGTTTAAGCGTGTGTTTATTTCACATCTTCTGAACTGTTGACAACAAATACCTGCTTACATTGAAAGGAACTCTGATTCGATTATTCTGAAAGAAGAAAGTCACATAATTTCTTCTGAGTAGAAGATGGACAACTTTTCATTCTCGTGTGAACTAACCCTTTAACACAGTGTGTTCTCGCTTGTATGAAATGCACACCAGATAAATACACTGCACAGTCTCTAATTTGCACATATAACTATATATATATACACATACAGGGGCTTCTCAATGAATTAGAATGTTGTGGAAAAGTTCATTTATTTCTGTAATTCAACTCAAATTGTAAAACTTGTGTATTAAATAAATGAAATGCACACAGACTGAAATAGTTTAAGTCTTTGATTATTTAATTTTTATTACATTTTTTTGGTTCACATTTTTGTTAAATAATTTGTTTTTATGTTTAATGATACTTGTGTAAACCTACACACAAGTGAATATTAATGAAAACAAGAAAACACTGAATTTAACCCAAGAAAAGTTTAAAATGGTGCTAAATAACACATTCAACTGCATTCAACAACAACAACAAAAATCTCACTCCAAGCTGTTTGTATAGTTTAGTTAATCTTTTATTATAAACTACCATAGTTTATAATAATATATATATGTTTCAGTTCACAGTCAACAATGATAAAAAATGATAAAAAAAAGATTGCACAACTAAACACTCAGTTCAGTCTTTAACTAAACTATTTTATGGATGAAATATGATTGTGATATTAACATTGCAATGTGCAGTGATATAGGAAGACTATAATCAATTATATTTTCATCTATAACCTCCATCTGTTATGCGAAATAGAAATAATTAAAAATTTAGTTTACCCAATATCAAAGTGAGAAGAGAAGGTCTTGGCATCGTGATGCTTGCCTTGCGTTCCTTCAAAATGTGGACGAATTAAGATGTTACTTCCTGATAAGTGAGAAGAGCTGATGACGCTTTGGTAAGAACAGAAACACACACACCATATGTATGCTAGAAACTGATCTGTACATCAGTCTATTTCCCCTAAACTAGACACACCATAAATATTTTTTTATATATGATAAAATTTATAATGATGTGACCCTCACTGTTTTTCTCAGGAATGTTTTTGGTTCAGTTCTGGTTTGGTTCAGTTGTAGCCACCCCTGCTCCTGGAGGACTCCCATCCTGTGGTTTAGATCCAACTCTAATCAAACCAGCTAATCTAGATGTTCATGAATTATGTGGATTGCATGAAAACAGCAGACGTGTGTGCTGGAGAAGAGCTGGAACTGAAGTCTTCAGGAAGGGAGCAGGGTTTAGCACTGCTGCTATAACTGACATTAATCAGCTCTTTCCAGACGATACTACTCCACCATTATTGTGGGGTAAAATGCATGTTTGTTCATTCAGAAAAATTTGATAAAACTAATGTGTCACACAAAATGTTGCCTTGTTTTAATCTGCAAAACAAATGACACTTCTGTATAAATATAACTACTGCATATCAAGTGGTTTCTGCAAAAAACGTGATACTGTTCAACTGTTTGAGAGTTAACCATATATGCTCACATGCATAGTACTTGGAGATGGGGTTTAATTGAAATCATTCTGAATTTGTGGTGTTGACTCTGAGAATTGCAGTTTTTCTTTTTTAACTGATAAAACTGCGAGAAAGATTTGAGGAAGTTTCATGTTGTAGAAGCAAAGATGTTTCATGCAGACGTGAAGCTGTTTGTTTAAACTTAAAATTAATTATTTTACATCACATTTAAAAAAAAAAAGTGTTTTGTCTATTGTGGTAATATTTTTAAGCATAAATATTTGCAGGCACACCAAACATAGGTAATACACATCAAGTAAATCATTCTCACAGTATCAATAAGGAGCATATTTATTCATTTTCTCCTTCTCAGTTATAAAATGTAAATAATTTATGTATTTCACTATTCTCTTTCAGTGAGAATGACTCAGTATTATTAGTAGTATTAGGGTTTCAGTGGTGCTTCTATACTGAAATTAAATTGCTATTTATAAATAATAACAGGGAGTTTTATTTTATTTTTATTTTAGACTATTTGTTTTTAGAAATGAAGAAATGATGCTCAGTGTGTGACAACTTAAAGCTCTAAAAATACCTCCTTTACCAATAACACAGCCCTTTTTTAGTTTAACCTTTCAGCATTCTGCACACTGAAATAAACTTTAACATGCAAGTCAGTTAGCACTAAACTTTTATTTGTGCAAAAATAACAAAATAAATTAAATTAAATTAAAAAAAGTGCTGTCTGTTAGCTGACTTTGGCCTTGTTTACACAAGTCGTTTCTTAAAATACACTTGAAATGTCCTCAAGGTCTTGTGCTCATAATGTGTTGCTGCACATTTTTGCTTATCTGGTTGCAATTTGCAATGTTTCCTTTTCTTAAATTTACGTGGGAATGGAAAAATGCATTCAGTATCAAGAGACACATGGATAATGACCTGTCCAGGTAATGACAAGGATACAAAGCAACAGACTGACAGTGTTGCCAGTATTATGGTGAGCACATTAGAGAATTTGAAAGATGCACCATAGTCACATTTACCAATGAAGCATTGGTCTGCTCTTTCCTTCCAAAATAGTTATACTTCAATGCTGAACAACACAAGACTGCAGGTGATCTTACACTTGGGTGTCAGAAAGGAAGGCAGCAGACAGGAAGAACAGGAAGATGTTATCATTAGAAGATATTTTTAGTGTACCATGATATGTTATATGACCTATTTATTCACGTTTCCCCCATTTTTTTAAATGCCCACAAAGCCACTGGAAATTTTCCACCTTATGTTCATGAACTAGATTATCAATCAAGCCACAAATGTGTTTGAACCAGACTACTACCACACAAAAGAAATAACAGTCTATCTTATAATATTACTCATAACTGTACTAGTTGTAACATTACTTTCTCTTTCTATTGGTCTCTGGAATTGCCAGTCTGCTGTAAACAAAGGCGATTTCATTACTTCTATTATTAGTCATTCAAAGCTTAATCTCATGGCCCTGACAGAGACCTGGATCAAACCAAAGGACACTGGTACAACGGCAGCACTCTCCAATCATTTCTCATTTTACCACTCCCCCCGTTTGACTGGAAGAGGTACTGGTCTGCTCATCTCTAATGATTGTAAATGTAATCATTTACCATCTTTGGGTATCAACAGCTCCTTTGAATCTCATTCAGTTACGTTTACTTGCCCTCTTAAAATACATTTTGTATTTGTCTAACGATTTGTATCTTTGGATGCTAACAGTGCTACTGATTCTTTCTGCTCCACTCTTAAATCTTGTTTAGACACTGTTTGCCCCTTGTCTTCCAGGCCAGCCCGTACCACCCCTTTTGCACCTTGGTTATTTGATGTTCCATGCGAACACCGTTCTAAGCTTAGAGCTGCTGAAAGGGTGTGGTGCAAATCCAAAAATACTACTGACCTTATTGTGTATCAGTCACTCCTCTCTTCCTTCTCTGCTAGTCTCTCCACTGCTAAAATGACATACTACCACATCAAAGTTAACAATTCGTCTAACTCTTGCATGCTTTATAAAACATTTTCCTCATTCGTCCTCCTCCTCCCCCTCCTGCTACATCTCTAATAGTTGACGACTTTGCCACATTTTTCATTAATAAAATTAAAAACATCAGTGCATAATTTTCCACACCACAATCCGTCAAACTCATATCACCAGCAAACATACACTCATTCACATCCTTCTCTTCACTCTCTGAGGCAGAAGTCTCCAAACTCATCCTTTCTAATCACCCTTCTACTTGCCCACTTGATCCTATTCCATCTCATCTCCTTCAAGCCATTTCTCCTGCAGTTGTACCTGCACTCACTCACATCATTAACACTTCCCTCCACACTGGTGTTTTTCCCTCATCCTATAACACCACTACTTAAGAAACCCACCCTCAAACAATCTCTTTTAGAGAACTACTGAGCAGTTTCCCTTCTTCCTTTCATTGCAAAAACACTTCAACGAGCTGTGTTCAACCCAGTCTCTACATTTCTCACACAGAACAACCTCCTTGACAACAACCAGTCTGGCTTCAGAAGTGGACATTCAACTGAGACTGCCTTGCTCTCAGTTGTTGAAGCCCTAAGACTGGCAAGAGCGGAATCAAAATCTTCAGTACTTGTTCTAAAATAGAAATACTTCAGTACCTGCTTGATCTGTCCGCTGCTCTTGACATGGTTAACCACCAGATCCTCCTATCAACCCTACTGGCAAAGGGCATCTCATGAACCGCACTTCAGTGGTTTGAGTCTCACCTATCAGATAAGTCATTCAAAGTAACTTGGGGAGGTGAGGTGTCCAACATCTGAGAACTGGGGTGCCTCTGGGCTCAGTTCTTGGACCACTTCTCTTCGCTGTCTGCATGGCATCATTCTTTCATTCAGAAACATGGCTTTTCATACCACTGCTATGGTGATGACACTCAACTCTACTTCTCATTCCATCCTGATGATCCGTCAGTAGCTATTCACATCTCAGCTTGTCTAAAAGACCTTTCTTGCTCAATGAAGAACCATCATTTTCAACTCAACCTTGCCAAGACAGAACTGCTCATGGTTCCAGCAAATCAATCGTTTCATCACAATTTCACAGTCAAGTTTGGCACACCAACCATGACTCCTTCAAAAACAGCCAGAAACCTTATGATTGATGATCAGCTGACATTCTCAGACCACATTGCTAAAACTGTCCAGTCCTGCAGATTTGCTTTATTCAACATCAAGAAGATCAGGCCCTTTCTTTCGCAACATGCTGCACAAACTCCTTGTTCAAGCTCTTGTTCTGTACAGAATGGACTATTGCAATGCTCTCTTGGCAGGTCTTCCTGACAGTTCTATTAAACCATTACAATTAATCCAGAAAGAAGCAGCAAGATAAATTTTTAATGAACCAAAAAGAATACAAGTCACACATCTGTTTATCAATTTGCACTGGCTACCAATAAATGCTCGCATAAAATTCAAAACATTGATGTTTGCCTACAAAACCACCACTGGCTCTGCACCCCTTTACCTAAATGTATTATTTTTAGACTTATGTGCCCTCTAGGAGCTTGCATTCTCCAAGTGAACGTTGCTTGATTGTGCCATCTCAAAGATGCACAGTCACTTTTACATAATATTAAATTAAATGTTCCCTCCTGGTGGAAAGACAAGAATTTTAATTTTTAATTTTAAGACAAGCATTGGCTTGAAACCACTGATCTATATATAAAACTGGATCGCTCATCGCGTTCTAAACTGCCAACAGGCAGTGAAGCCACCGGAAGTGTTCCATCCGCCATTTTACTAATCCCTACCAGCAGAGAGCACCATTGAGTTACATTCAATCCGCTGTCCTAAAATAACTCGATTTGAAGCTGATCAGTCAATCGGGACTCGTTTTTATGTAATGTGTAATAAAGTAATGTTTACTTCAGATGTTATCTGCAGTGTTTACGGTCTTTTGGGACAGGATAAGCGATATTTAAATCGTGTAGGTGGGTGTGTCTGCTGCGCACTGAAGACGTAACTGATCAAACTCAAAAATGGCTTGTTTCTTTATGAACAAAATTATTCAGGAATTATTTAACGAACATATTAGTATCAGAAATGGATTTTAATATATTACAATGAATAATACAATTATGTTGTTTATATTGCTCTATAATGATTTTTTTTTTTATTTACTATCAGGGAAATAAAGCTTTTTATTTATTTCTTAAATCCATACTGTATATAGTCAGTTATTTCTCTGAATAAATTCAGATTTCAGAAAGAACACTTTGTAGTTTGTTATATGTGTTGAGGCCGTGTCCCTCTGATATTTATCATGTTCATGATGCTCACTACTGTAATGAACGTAGCTTTTTAATAAGTAGGGGAAATTCCCGACATTTAAAAAATAACCGATTACATGTTTGCCTTGTAATAATGTACACAGATACTTCATGTTTATAAACGATGACTTGTTAGCGATGATTGTATATCGTATTGAAACTTCATAATATTTCACTTGATTTAGTCAGGAATTAGGCTATAGTTTGGAAAAAGTCTTTGGAAATAGTCTAATTAGCAAAATGTTTACACGTTATGTGAAAACTAGTACAAGTATATATATTAATATAGGCCTACTCATGTTTAAGATCTCTGCTGAATAAAGAGCTTCATTCTTTTTTTCTGAGGAAATCCATTTCTCAAATCCTCAACCACATCGCATCTTTTTGGGGTGAGTTATGTCTTATTCCTCTCATCACGAAGCAAACAGTAAAATAAAAGAACTTGAAGAACAGTCTCGCTTCTTTTTTCTTCTGTGTGGGCGTATTCAAGCCGCGCGCTTCAGTTTAAATCTGAATAGCGTGTTCAGCGTGGGGGCGTGGTAATATTAGATATAATGAAGGGAGACATGAAAAACGGACATTGCGTTGTTTTCATATGGATTACTTTATCACAGAATATTTGTTTTCGGCAACACTTGTTTAGTTTAAAAGTAGACATGTCAAGCTTTCTATAGACATCTCTCTCATGTCTCTTCGTTGAGTATTCACTCGTTGAGTTACAGTTCATTTTAAGGACGCGTTTGTAAATGAAGATCAGCGCAGACAAAGGCTGCAGACAGCACACCTTGTTTGTTATCTTTATTTTATAAGTGCAAAAAAAGTTTTTTTGTTATTATGTCTGTATACAAAAAAAGTAGACCCTTTACAGATTCGATTGATTTATTTCTCTTATCTGTACGATCAAAACTGAAAGTGTAAATTAAGTTCATTTCGGGGTTATCAGGAGAAAACACCTCATAATGCGTATATGCTTTAATCGACCAGGGTTAAGCCACATTGTTTCAGTTACCTTCTGTGTCGTTTCAGTGACAGGAACGTGAAATAGCAAACGGGAAAAAATAAAAGGCATGACTTTATTTGCATCCAGCTAGCCAACTCTATTACAGATCTTCCACAGCCAAGACTTTTATTGGAATAGAAAATAGCAAGGGTTCATAGAAAAATACTGTTGTACATTTTTTCAGCGGGGCAGCTCAAGAACCTTGGGCACACAAGAACTCTGTCCCTTTTGTCCCAAGGCCAGCCAAGCCAAGCCAACATCAAAGTTCGAACCTCAAATTTTAGGTTTAGGTTTAGTCTTTTTATGTACAGTTGTAACGGCCACCTAATGTTATAATGTTCATGACATGAATGTTGTATGCCTTTAAGATGACACGTTATTGTGTGCGCGCTGTTCCAGTGTACGCGTGCGCAGTGAGAGAACAGTTTTGCTCGCGAGAGGAGAGAGGTGACCGCTCTACCGACTGCTCCTTTGATTTATTGTGTTTACTTTCTACTCTTATTTGTAGCGTGTTTTCAGAGTGTTTTCCCCCAAATTTGCGCCCGAACAACTGGATTCACCGGTCACCTCTTGTTCTTTATCTACAAGGAGGTTCGATTGTTTTTTTTTGGAAGGGGTTTTCATTACTGGAGTTTTTCCATTCCACTGTGCTGACTAGCTTGCTAACTATGGACACCATGCGGTCAGTGTGAGACTGATTTTCAGGTGATGTTTTTATGCTGATTTTGAATGATTTCATATACTATTTTCGTGGATCGCCCGAATATTGACTGTTTTCATAGTATAAAACCGATTGGAGGAATTTTTTTTTTCTCTCTCTCTCAACGTTTTTTCCTTGTGGAATGTGGAGCAAAAACTGAACTTGACTATATTGAAAGAAACAAAAACAATCGTTTTTTTTTGTGTGTTGATCGGACATTCATTAATGGATGTCAAAAAGGGAACATTGAAGTGAAGACTGTTTGAAACATTTCCGGGACATAATTTAATTTTTTTTTTTTTTTGTTGTGCCTATCTGTTCATTTCAAACCAGCACGTGCGGAACAGATTGCATTTGGAAAGGACACTTGGTTGGGTACATTTTTGTTGAGACTATTGTGCAAATCACTAATTTTTCACTGTTTTTTTTTTCTGATACTTTTTTTGTGGGTAACATTGCTGTGTTATACTGTTGTGCTGTGTGATATCTTTGTTTGCAGTTAAAGGGGAAAACCAGGGCAGAAGTTCATTTTCTGAGTTTTTACATAAACTGCTGTTTTTTCTTGTGGGTGTAGAAGAGTAACAGTACAAAGTTAGTACAGCTTTTGACTCATATATTTGTGTAAATTTACAGTATCTTGATTTATTATTTGCATTTATTAACTGATTGTGATTTCATGCAAAATGGCTACTCACCCTGACTTTCAGTTTGACTTTACTGTCTGAAGATTTACGGTCTCAAAACAAGTTGTTACAAGCAGAAGTGGCAGTGCTGCAGCGGTGCCTTCGCGAATCGATTGACCTACAAAAGGATATGATGGACCGTTTAACACATCAAGAGTGTACCGTGCCTGTGACCCCACATCCAGCTCCCAGAGCCAGCTCAACTCCTTACAGTTTGGGGCAAGCTAAGTCAACAGCTCATAGGTCAGTGCCAGTCAATGTAACTTATAGTTCTGTATCTACATTTTCTCAACCACTCGCTGTGGATATGAGTGCCACAACAAATGCTCTTACAAATGCTCGGGCCACCCGTGTTTGCTGCAGATGGTTCCCTGAATCCTGAGGAATGGTTCCAGTCTCTCAACGTGTATAGGACCTCCCTGGATCTCTCAGATGTCCAAATTCTCCTTGAGCTCCCACGTTTTCTGTCAAAAGAGCCAAAAAAATGGTTTGCTGCACTAAGCACACATTTAACCAGTTGGAATCAGTTCTGTGAATTCTTTAGGACAGTCTTTCTGCCTTCGGACAATCAGGAACGTGTCCTGAGGGGCATTTTGGACCGTATGCAGATGCCGGATGAGCCACTGCCGACCTTTGTCGCTCATATGTTGGGTGAGTTTCGTAAGCTAAGGTCCCCTCCACCTCAATTAGAGCAAATAGACTTGATAAGGAAGCATGTGCTTGAGAAATATAGAGTTGCTCTTTATGGCACACCCATACCGTCAGTCATGGACCTTCTTTTTCGGGCTCACGAGCTTCATGCAGTCATTGGTCCAAGTTTTGAGTGTCCCCCTCAAAGACAAGCTAGTAGTATGCCAAAAAGGGATGTTCACTGTTTTAAGTGCTCCTTGACAGGATTCACCACCCGTACTTGTCCAAATTGTAGTCTAGGGGAAAGACCGCGTTTGTCTCCAATGGAGCCCCCAGAACCTCCGAGAGATACAGTCAGAGTGCCGGACGTTGGAAGGATGGATGGCTCTGACCAAGCCATGGGTGAAGGAAATGTGGCCCCAGATTTTACCCAGAGGGGAAACTTCAGAGGAGGGAAAACCGTGGACTGCACCTCCAGTTCAGCTTGCGGATGGTGCATCCTGTTGCCCGCTGGGTGTCATTTGGTTGTCTTTGGGTTTCTTGGGCCAGCGTTTCTATCACCGCTTTCCTGTTGTCCATAATCTTTCTTCTTCTGTTATCTTGGGTATGGATTTTATGTTGAGATCTTCAGTATCGATTCATGTTCCGTCAAGGACGGTAGTGCTCGGCAATGAGCCGGTGCCCCTTGAGGAGTTAGAGGGTGCTGACTTAAAGATACCTAGTCCTGATCCTGATTTGTCCTGCCTGGATTTAAATTTTTCTGCCCTGTCTGAAAAGGTTGGAGAATCATCGCTGGAAAACGAGCAGCAACACAAACTAACTGAACTGCTCAAGACCTTCAGTGGGTTGTTTGATGGACATTTAGGATGCACCTCTCTAGTGGAGCATGAAATTGTTACAGCTGATGCAAAACCGGTTCAACTTGCCCCGTACCGCACTTCTCCTGCTAAAAAGGAACTCATTGAGTCTCAAATTGAAGACATGTTATCCTCTGCCAAGGATTGATGAATCTCTTGACTTCCTGGCTAGAGGGACTTTTATTTCCACCATTGACCTGGCAAGAGGCTACTGGCAGGTGGCAGTGGCAGAGACTTCCAAGCCAAAGACTGCTTTCATTTCCCACTGTGGGTTATTTCAGTTTCGGGTCTTACCTTTTGGATTGTGCAATGCGCCCGCCACATTTCAAAGGCTCATGAACACAGTCCTTGCGGGTCTCATCTATAAGTCGTGTGCCGTCTACTTAGATGATATTGTGGTGGCGTCGCCTACTTTTGAACAGCACCTTTTGGACCTGAGATAGGTTCTCACCAGGCTGGAATCTGCTGGACTGTCTATCAAGCTTGCGAAATGCCAGTTCTGCAGGAGCGAACTCACCTTTCTGGGTTACAAAATCACCCCAAATGGTATCATGCCAAATGAGGAAAAAGTGAGAGCAGTGATTGATTTTCATACTCCAGCTAATGTGAAACAAGTCCGACAGTTTCTGGGAATGACCAGCTATTATAGGCGTTTCATCTGGAAGATTTTTATTAGTAAGGTTTTAATTAATCAAGTATATAATCAATGTGAATCAAGCCATTTTTGTTGCTAGTTGTTTTTCCATTATAATCCTATAGGTAATGGATAGAAAGGAATATGCTTACGTGCTGGAATGTTCAGAACTAATGAAAAACATATGGTCAGACATACAGAAAGGGCCTTTCGTTATACCAAAACAAGTAGGGGCCTCTCCTCCCTAGGGAAGGATCAAAATTGCAAGCATAAGGAAAAGTTTGACTATTTGGAAACGCCCTGTATAGGGTATATAATGAGATGCAACCTAGCTTTTCGGGAAATCTCCTTGCAAGGACCTCTCGGCTTTGTTTTGCTTAAAATAAAGTCTTTTCTTCTGAGAGAAAAATCCCTGACTGAGTTTGATTCTTTGGAGAACCGGCAAAATACACCACACATCCAGGATTATGCCCAACATGCTGAGCCACTCTTTGCGTTGACCAGGACGGATGCTCCCTTAGTATGGTCAAATGAATGTCAGACACCCATGGATTATCTCAAGGAAAAGCTGACTTCCGCACCTATTTTAACTTTCCCGGACTTCTCTCTTCCTTTCTCGATCCATGCAGATGCGTGCGACAGTGTACTTGGCGCCGCACTCATGCAGAAGGACAAAAATAGCAGAGATGTTGTGGTGGCCTATGCAAGTCGTGCCCTCCATAAGTCTGAAAAACCTTATTCTACTCCGGAAAAGGAGTGCTTAGCGGTCATCTGGGCCCTCGAACACTTCAGGCCTTATATCGAGGGTCTACACGTGACTATTTTTTCAGACCACAACAGTTTAAGATGTCTTATGTCACGCCCAAACTGCTCGGGCCGGCTGGCTAGGTGGTCTCTCAGATTGCAGGACTTCGACTTTGACATTGTCCATAAGCCGGGGACAAGTAACAGTGTCCCTGATGCACTTTCACGTAACCCTGTTCCTTCTGGCAGTCTACCTGTGGGGCTTCTCCCTGATTATGCCATTATTGGGGGACTGGACCTGCGTGCTTTACCCCCTGTAATGTTTTCAGATCGGGAGCACATTAGGCAGCTGCAGCTCAACGACCCAGAAACTGGAAAGCTGCTGCGGATATTGGAGGCACAGGATGAGAATAGCACTGAGGAGTTTTCTCAGTATGAGATCCAGGATGGACTCCTGTACTTTGCGGATGACAAAGTGTCTTGTAATCTCCACCCTATGAAGCGCCTTAAACTGTACGTACCCACGGCTATGAAAAGGAGTTTGATGGAGTATTACCATGATCACCCGAAAGCTGGTCACTTGGGCATGACGAAGACTATAGCACAGCTGAAACTTTGGTTTTACTGGCCAAAAATGTCGTCTGACGCTAAGAAGTATGTTGCATCCTGTACAGTCTGCCAGTTCACAAAACCAAGCCAGAGGAAACCTGCTGGGTTCATGGTTCCCATCCGCCCTCAAAGACCTTGGGAGTATACTGGAGTTGACTTTGTGGGTCCTTTACCGCGTACACCCTGCGGTAATGCTTACATTCTGGTCTTTGTGGACTATTTTTCGAAGTGGGTGGAGGTTAGTGCAGTGCGAGAAGCGACTGCCCAAGTTGCTGCCAGCAAGTTGCTTAGCGAGGTGTTTGCACGTCATGGGGTGCCAAATTACCTGATCTCGGACAGAGGGTCACCATTTGTGAGTGAACTATTCAGGCATGTTCTCACCACACTGGGGTACTCTTATTTGTAGCGTGTTTTCAGAGTGTTTTTCCCCTGTTAATATTCGCTCTATGACATGTATGTGAAGAGTGCATTTACTGGAGAGGAATTATATAAAGACTCGTGAAACTACCATCCGTTGGCGTTGTCTTTCCTATTCATCCTGGGCAGACTTAAAACTCTGACAGCGTTACACAGTGTTCTCTCCACCCTCGATACCACGACTTAGATGCCCTTGAGCAAGCCACCGTACCCCCAACTGTTCCCCGGGCGCTGCAGCATAGATGGCTGCCCACTGCTCCGGGTGTGTGTTCACAGTGTGTGCGTGTGATCACTGCTCTGTGTGTGTGCACTTCGGATGGGTTGAATTCAGAGCACGAATTCTGAGAATGGGTCACCATACTTGGCTGAATGTCACTTCACTTCACTTCACTTCACTTCTTTAGCTTCTAGTTGTTAGTATTCTTCGGAGACTAAAATTTTCAACTCTAACTCCTTCTAGAGCTTTAACTCTATAGACTCCAAACACCCCAGATCTTCAGACTGATATGAAGTTAATTTCTGTATCTTTTCTAACATATTGGATTTATGATTTTCATAAAATTTAAGATTAAAAATCATAAAAATCCCATAGACTTACATTGAAAAGCCTCTGCTCATCTGAACAACTCCAACTTTCGAAACTCAAATCTAAACACACTGAAGCCCATTAGACTCAATCAGACTTCCCTTCTGTGTACTATTACTAACCCATTCAAACTCATCTTTCTATCTATTTCTATAAATTTATCATCTATTTATATCTATCTATCTATCTATCTATCTATCTTTATCTGCTTTTCAATTTAATGAGTTGGTTGTAGCTGGTTTTTAGATTTTAAAAACTAGTAAAATCACATCTTAATTAGGCTATTTCAAACGGAAAACCTATAAACTTTTAGCTTTTACAACTGCTTTAAATTTTCAGACTAGGCTTTCTCAAACCAACCTAAAGTTTGGGCAGTACACTTAAAATCATAAAGACAAAATAATAATAATAATAATAATAATAATAATAATATGCACACAGATTTGTTGCCAGGGTAACTACAGTCTATGGTCAAAGCTTATGGGTCTGTTGCGTGATAAATATACCAAAAACCCAAAATCGTTATCTCTTGAATATTTTTTAAGCTCTTTTATGTCCAAAATTCACATAAATCCACAAACAAAAGTGGCTTTAATATCATGCTTTCTTATTGAATATAACACTTTTTTTTATTCCTCAGAAAATTTGATTTACTGTTATGTTAATGCCATACTGTTATGGCATCTTACCCTTATCTTTTATGTAATAAGTTTGCCAATAATTATAAAAAAGAAGGATATGTGTACTAACACCTTATAGCATCACTAACTCAACAATCTAATACAGTCTCCCTCAGTTTCGACTCTGCAATGTCTGCACAAAGGGTACATCGATCAGCTGCTCGAAGATCTCATCTTTGGAGAAGACTGATGATTTTATACTGTAAAAATGTATGTATTACTACTTGAAAATTAAGATTACCCCATAATGAATTGCATCTTTGCCCTCCCTAACACTTACATGGAATAATAATGATAAATGCCAACCAAAAAAAATGGAATCTTATATATGTATTAATATGATTAATAATGATATAATTATTATATGAAATATATATTTAAGATTCCATTTTTTTTCTTCAAATGACATAGTAAAATAAACAAAATTTATTATTTTTTTGTCGTGACATAGCTATACATGAATATACACTCGTTGAAAAAATGCAGTTGATGTGAATATATAATTTTCAGTCAAGCAATTAATAAATGATTAAAGTATTTTATTTACTGACAACAAGAAACATGAATAAATGATTAAAAGAATGTATACATGTATGCGTACAAATCAACAACACATGGAACAAAGCTTCATTCAAACTTACTGTTCTATCAGTTATTTATTTACAGATGGTGAACCCAACATCTTACTATCATCTCAACACAGCTGTGCTCATTCTGCTGCCGCGCTATGCTTCACAATCTCACTCTTCTCAATGGGGATGTCTTTGAGCAACATGATGAGGAAAACCATGATGACAGCTCTCTGAACCACACGACCTTGAAGCAAGAGCAGTGGAAGACCTGGGGGACAATCTGACTGCTGTGTCTGCTCCAAACAATCTTGTGCCTGCTCTCCATGAGCACAACTACCAGTAAAACATTTACACCGAGTTGACAAGTAAATGCATTGATTTTTTATTTTGTAGTGGGCTAAACCACTGAACTGGTACAAAACCACCAGTATGTCCTTGAGCAAGGCTCTTTTCTCTAGGTTGATCAGGAGATTGTAGTCCCCTGTAATAAGATCATTGTCAGTCACTTCAGATAAATTGTAAAAACAGAAACCAGCAGAACAAACTTTATCAAAATCACATCCTAAGTGCCTTTGGTCTTTTTCTAGATCCTCCCGCTGGCTCTGGGGTCACTGAGAATGAAAAGATCACAGCAGCATCTGGTCCTGATGAGACAGTAAGAGTTGGAGTAAGGGAGTGTGTAATCTGTGTCTCTGGACCATTTCTAGGATGCTGCTGTGGACTTCTCCATCCTTAGTGCACACACCAGTCTGCAGACATATTCCTATCCTACAAAAATACACACACACACACACACAATACAGAAAAGCCTTTACTGTATTCTTTTGTTCAGGTTTTTGCTTTTTTTCACCTTTCCTTGCAGGTCCTTCTCCACCACAAAATATCTGCAGCAAATGCATAGAAATCAAGAAAAGTGATAAAATTTAAAATTGCACTAATTAAAATAAACTACAACTTACGATTTAAAATGTTTTATTTATTTTTGTACTGTACTTACACAAATCATTTGATGGCAGCATTCCTTCATCAATCACTCAGCACTTGATAAACACACATGTGTCTCATCTGTCCCTGTAAGATCCAGACAAGAGTTAGTCTTCTCATTGATTTATCTTCTCAAAACTACATTTACATGGTGAGTTAGTAACTGATGTAACACGCTTTTTATCCAACACAAATGTTCCTTAAATTATAAAATATTGCAAAAATGGACAAATAAAATAGATAACTTATGTTTAGTTACTCTATGTAGATTTGTTTGTTTACATGACTTACACTCATCTAAAGCAGTGTTGACAACAGTGAGTGAATTCTACATAATAGCACACAAACATCACTCAGATGCCTGTTTCATGTCTATGAGATGTGCTCATTTACATGTATTCCTTTAGTAGACGCTTTTATCCAAAGCAACTTACAAATGAGGACATTGGAAGCAATCAAAAACAACAAAAAGAGCAATGATATATAAGTGCTATAACAAGTCTCAGTTAGGTTAACAGAGTACATATAGCATGGGCTTTTAAATAATATAATAAATAAAAAGAAAACGGTAACACTTTAAAATAAGGTTCCATTAGTTAATGTTAGTTAACTACTTTCGTTAACATGAACTAAGCAAGAACAATCCTTCTACAGCATTTAAAAGTCTTAGTTCATGTTAATTTCAACATTTACTAATGCATTATTTAAATCAAAAGTTGTGCTTGTTAACATTAGTTAATGCACTTTGAATTACAATGAACTAACAATGAATAACGGTATTTTCATTAACTAACATTAACGAATATGAATAAATACAGTAATAAATGTATTATTCATTGTTTGTTCATGTTAATTAATACATTAACTAACATTAACTAATGGAACCTTATTCTAAAGTGTTACCAAGAAAACTAATAGAATAAAAAAAAAGAATAGAGCAAGCTAGTGTTAGAGGTCTTTACACACACACACACACACACACACACACACACACACACACACACAAATGCATAATAAATGGAAAGAAAATAGAATACAATTAGAAAGGTTCTTAGATTTTTTTTTTAAGAAAAGAATTTAGAATATTAAGTGTTAAAGGGTCAAATAAAGATGGAAGAGATGGGTTTTAAGCTGATTCTTGAAGATGGCTAAGGACTCAGCTGCACGGAATGAGTTGGGGAGGTCATTTCACCAGGAGGGAACATTTAATTTAAAAGTCCGTAAAAGTGACTTTTTGCTTCTTTGGGATGGCACAATCAAGCGACGTTCACTTGCAGAACGCAAGCTTCTAGAGGGCACATAAGTCTGAAGTAACAAATTTAGGTAAATGGGTGCAGAGCCAGTGGTTGTTTTTTAGGCAAACATCAATGTTTTGAATTTTATACGAGCAGCTATTGGTAGCCAGTGCAAATTGATAAAAAGAGGTGTGACGTGTATTCTTTTTGGTTCATTAAAAATGAATCTTGCTGCTTCGTTCTGGATTAATTGTAAAGGTTTGATAGAACTGGCTGGAAGACCTGCAGAGAGAGCATTGCTATAGTCCAGCCTGGACAGAACAAGAGCTTGAACAAGGAGTTTGTGCAGCATGTTGCGAAAGAAAGGGCTTGATCTTCTTGATGTTGAACAAAGCAAATCTGCAAGACTGGACAGTTTTAGCAATGTGGTCTGAGAAAGTCAGCGGATCATCAATCATAACTCCAAGGCTTCTAGCTGTTTTTGAAGGAGTTATGGATGATGTGCTTAACTTGATGGTGAAATTATGATGAAACTATGGGTTTGCTGGAATCACAAACAGTTCTGTCTTGGCAAGGTTGAGTTGAAGGTGATAGTCCATCATCCAGCATGAAATGTCTTTTAGACAAGCTGAGATGCGAATAGCTACCATCGGATCATCAGGATGGAATGAGAAGTAGAGTTGAGTGTCATCAGCATAGCAGTGGTATGAAAAGCCATGTTTCTGAATGAAAGAATGATGCCATGCAGACAGAGAAGAGAAGTGGTCAAGTCAAGTTACCTTTATTTATATAGCGCTTTAAACAAAATACATTGCATCAAAGTAACTGAACAACATTCATTAGGAAAACAGAGTGTCAAGAATGCAAAATAATAGTTAAAGGCAGTTCATCATTGAATTCAGTTCATCAGTTCATCATTGATGTCATCTCTGTTCAGTTAAATAGTGTCTGTGCATTTATTTGCAATAAAGTCAACGAAATTGCTGTAGATGAAGTGACCCCAACTAAGCAAGCCAGAGACGACAGCGGCAAGGAACCAAAACTTCATCGGTGACAGAATGAAAAAAAAAAAAAAAAACACGTCCCTGAGGCACCCCAGTAGTTAGATGTTGTGACTTGGACACCTCACCTCTCCAAGATACTTTGAAGGACCTATCTGATAGGTAAAACTCAAACCATTGAAGTGCTGTTCATGAGATGCCCTTTGCCAGTAGGGTTGACCGGAGGATCTGATAGTTTACTGTGTCAAAAGCAGCAGACAGATCAAGCAGGATAAGTACTGAAGATTTGGATTCCGCTCTTGCCAGTCTTAGAGCTTCAACAACTGAGAGCAAGGCCGTCTCAGTTGAATGTCCACTTCTAAAGCCAGACTGGTTGTTGTCAAGGAGGTTGTTCTGTGTGAGAAATGTAGAGACTGGGTTGAACACAGCTCGTTGAAGTGTTTTTGCAATGAAAGGAAGAAGAGAAACTGCTCTGTAGTTCTCTAAAAGAGATGGGTTGAGGGTGGGTTTCTTAAGTAGTGGTGTTATACGAGCCTGTCTAAATGATGAGGGAAAAACACCAGTGTGGAGGGAAGAAAGTGATCACCTCCATGTCACGGCGAATTGAGGCAGCAATTTAAAGCAAAATGAGCCCATTGAGAACATGTACAGTAAATGAACATACTTATGAAGTATTTTTATTTGTTGAGATGAATTGGTGGGTTTTTGTAGACAAAATCACCACAATTAAAAGAACCAAAGACTTAAACTACTTTAGTCTGTGTGCACAGAATTTATTTAATCAGAATCAGAATGAGCTTTATTGCCAGGTATGTTCACACATACGAGGAATTTGTTTTCGTGACAGAAGCTCCACAGTGCAACATAATGACAGTGACAGAACAAAAAACACAAAATGGAATAAAAATAAAAAATACAAATAGGTAGATAAGGAATGAAAATTTACAAACTGACAATGTATGGCAGGTATAGTATATTACAATGATCATTATGTTTGTACATGTATATTATGTTCAAAAAATTTAAGTGTATGCTAAGTATGTGTGTTAGATAAATAAGTGTATGTATATATAAATATAAGTAGTGTAGTGTGTTCCACAGGTTTTTTTTTCTTCAATTTTTCATTAGACAGATTGCCTGAGGGAAGAAACTTTTCCTGTGTCTGGTCGTTCTAGTGCTCATTGCTCTGTAGCGTCGACCAGATGGCAACAGTTCAAAGAGGGAGTGTGCTGGATGTGAGGGGTCCAGAGTGATTTTGACAGCCCTTTTGCTCACTCTGGATAAGTACAGTTCTTGAATAGATGGGAGAGTTGAACCGATGATTCGCTCAGCAGTCCGGACTACTCTCTGTAGTCTTCTGAGGTCAGATTTAGAAGCTGAGCTGAAAAAGACAGTTACTGAAGTGCAGAGGATGGATTCAATGATGGTGGAGTAGAACTGTTTCAGCAGCTCCTGTGGCAGGTTAAACTTCCTCAGCTGGCGAAGGAAGTACAACCTCTGCTGGGCCTTTTTCACAATGGAGTCAATGTGAATGTCCCACTTCAGGTCCTGAGAGATAGTGATGCCCAGGAACCTGAATGACTCCACTGCAGTTCATGATGGTGAGTGGGGGGAGTGCAGGGGGGTTTCTCCTGAAGTCCACGATCATCTCCACTGTTTTGAGTGTGTTAAGCTCCAGGTTGCTGAGAGTGCACCAGACAGCCAGCTCTTTAACCTCCTGTCTGTAAGCAGACTCGTCACCGTCCTGAATGAGGCCGATGAGTATGGTGTCATCTGCAAACTTCAGGAGCTTGACAGAGGGGTCCTTAGATGTGCAATCGTTGGTGTACAGGGAGAAGAGCAGTGGGGAGAGAACGCAGCCTTGGGGAGCTCCGGTGCTGATTGTATGGGTGCTGGATGTGTATTTTCCCAGCCTCACTAGCTGCTGCCTGTCTGTCAGGAAGCTGTTGATCCACTGACAGACGGAGGTGGGCACGGAGAGCTGAGTTAGTTTGGGCAGGAGGAGGTTTGGGATGATCGTGTTAAAGGCCAAGCTGAAGTTCACAAACAGGATCCTCACATAAGTCCCCGGTCTGTCTAGGTGTTGCAGAACATAATGCAGTCCAATGTTTACTGCATCGTCCACAGACCTGTTTGCTCTGTAGGCAAACTGAAGAGGATCCAGCAAGGGCCCAGTGATGTCCTTCAGGTAGGCCAGCACCAGTTTTTCAAATGACTTCATGACCACAGACGTTAGAGCCACAGGCCTGTAGTCATTTAGTCCTGTAATTTTTGATAAGTTTTCTTCTTCAATTATTTTATAATACTAGGGGCCAAACACTAAAGGCATAATATCACATAGTAACTATTTTCAAGTAATTTATCAAGAGAAGGTTCACAGGTCAGTAGTGTCCTGAATTTCTAAACTCTGTAAGATAATTCAGTCTGTTTTTTGAGTTTCAGTTTGTTTTTTGTTTTATTAAATTCAGTCTTCAAATTGCCCTTACAAAAAATAATTAGTCACTTGAAAATCTTAAATATGAAAATAAGCTCTCAGATCTTGCCCTCTTAGATTTAAGTGTCTAAAGATGGACATTCTAATCAATCATTTGGAAAAGTTATTTGCTCTTTCAGATTGAGTAATGGAGAAAGTTACCTGGCGTCCATTTGGCAAATCTCGGTTCTCTACCCAACAAAACAGACAAACTTCTTCTGCTCTCCTGGACAAATAACACTTTGCTGCTCTGTGTTTCACAGAAACCTGGCTGAATGACGCCATTCCAGACAGCACGCTTAATCTGCCTGGCTTTCAGCTGTTTAGTGCAGTTTGCGACGCAGAATGAACAAGAAAAATTGCTGCTACCACCGATCTGTAACTTTTTTTTTAATGATCTTAATTTTTCTCAAATGTAAATCAAACAGCCATTCACAAACAGGAAGGTGTTTTTTTTTTTTTTTTTTTTGAGCAATAGAGATACTCCGAAACGAGCTGATATTTGCCCTCTCCAGCAGTGGCAGATCCAGTCTGGGGTGGCTTAATTATTTCAATATAGAAATTGATTTGACTATAAAGTACTGGACTGTTTTAGTGCCTAAAACACAACTGAATACAATTCATTTGTATAACTGTCATTTAGATAGTTCTGAGTTACATCAAGTAATACTGAGTGAATGACAATTTTTGTATTACGTAGAATCCAGGTATATTAATAAAAGGGCTTACTATAACTGTATTACTCAGTAAGATTTGTTCTGGGTTTCAACACCCCTGAAATCTTGTTCTCTAGCATAGGCCCAGTCATGGATGAGACATGCATTTAACTATAGTCAACCTTCACTGAATTTGTAAACAATCAATGAACTCTGAAAATATCCATGTTTAACATTCTATTAGTTTTCAAATTCATTAAAGCACTTTTGTCACACCTAAACAGATCTCTGTACAAATGAAAATGTTTGTACTTTAAAACAATTAACCAAAAATTATCATATATTTTCCAGTGCAATTAACTGCACTGTGCTCACATTTGGCCTACTTGTGCATTAAACTATAAATAGAAAATAAAAAAAAATTACAGCGCCCTATTGTGATCTCTAATTGCTCGTAGTTTCTATTGTGGTTTTATATAAAGTGAAGGTGCACAGCATATTCTTGTACAATAGAACAGCTGACAGGATATGAAAGTTTGTTTTACTGAAATAATATCTCATACCACAGTTCACTGTTGTTCTACTAAAGCTCATTTGGCAACTGTATGGGATTAGAATCCCGCCAAACGTATTGCAGTCACATATCGAAAAATAATAAGCATAAATAAAATATTTAAAAACACATGTAAAATAATAACGCGCAAAACCGTTATTTTCTTTACATATCAAACAGTGCAGTCATGGATTACACAGAACTGAAACATGAATTAAAAATTTTGCAAATCACAAACAAAATCAGATTTTTTTGTCTGTGCTTATGGTCTTTTCCCCTTTGCTCTTGTTTCCACGTTCTCCACTTGCGTTTCTAAAAGTTGCAGTTTGAGTTTCATGTAAATCAGGGCAGGCTTCAGCGTCACCATTGGCCCGCAAGTTCTAGATTGACAGCTGCTCCTCAAACCAATCAGTTCAAGGGGGAGTTGACATCACTCCAATGTTACAGGTGTGTGAAGATGGATAACCAGCAACAGCAGACAATTCCCGGATGATCTCAGGTAATTAGCCATAAACATTTTGTTAGTGGGTGACAGAAACATTCAATTTTTATATTATGTATATTATAGCAAGCCCTATGTAGTCCGAGTAGGCCGATGTCTAGCCTGTTAACACGTGTCTTGTTAGTTTGGTTTAGTTACAAATCCTTTATATTTTAGGCAGTTGGGCTGCACGATAAAAATCACACGCGATATTTAATTTATCTTGTCAGTAAAGCCGGTTGTGTAATCAGCGATAAATCTCAATCACCTGCGCGCTTTCACATAGAGCAGCATTAGGCACGTTCGACTTGAAGTAGCTGCACAGAATGATTACTGTATGACATTAAAGTACCGCGCGAGCGATAAGAGAGCACACAGATCCAATGCATTCAGATAGCTCAAACTCAATTGTACTTGCCCTGTCTTTATGCTCTTCTCCTGTTTGCTTTAATGTGGCTGGTGAAGGACAGATTGTTAACGGCTGGTCTATGTGGTAATACAGTAGCCTACATCAGCTTTTCATCTTAAAGATGTATGTAGTAATAACTTTACATGTCCGCTCAATCTAATGTTAACCTACAGAAATGTGCGCTACTGAAGTGTGTGTGGAAATTGAACAGCAGCGCACTCACAGCAGGACAGATGGAGGCACCAGTGCTCTCACTTGCTCTTAAAATACTCATTTCTGGTCATACAGATAAAAGTAATAAATCTTTTGAATCCACATACGTTTATTTGTGTGCACTCAGAATATCAACAAAACACTGTGCTTCTGTAAATTAATAATAAAAAAAAAACAAGATGCGGTTTCTGTCGTCTTGGTCATGTGAACTTGAGTGAGAAACTTCATGTATGAAAAATAAATCTATTGAGAGTGCCACTCTCAGAGTGCAATGTCTACGCCCAAATTAAAAAAAAAAAAAAAAAATAGAAAACGTGTGGTAGCATGGATGATTTACATAACGTTTGTGAAATGCACAATGTGCATTGTTTAAGATGGCTTTCAGTTCACTAAAATAAAAACTACATTTTAAATTTTTATTTAACAAAAGTGGGCATGCTGTGATCTGTGCTGTATTTTTTTCACTGTAACTTACAGATTCCAACTTAAATAAATAAATAAATACAACATGGGAGTGGGAGAGAACGCGAATTCCGGGAAATGGGGCGGGATTTCCCCCCAGTTTTTTCCGTGGGAATGGGACGGGAGAGATTTGAAAATCCACTCCTGTGTCACCGTCACCCTCTACTTCACACACCTGCCACAGCAGCCACGAGTCGCACTGGACTGATTGGCTAGAGGAGCAGCTGTGTTTTAGAAACGCAAGCGCAGAACGTGTAAACAAGAGCAAAGGGGAAAAAACCACAAGCACACACAAAATAAATAACATATGAGCAGGAAACCTGATTTTGTTTGAGATTTGGAAAAATTTGAATTCATGTTTCAGTTATGTGCAATATAATTTTAAATGCATTTACATTTTTGATTTACGCTTATTATTTTTCGATCCATGACTGCACTGTTTGTTATTTAAAAAAAAAAAAGAATTTGTTTTTCGGTTTTGTGCGTTATTATTTTAGACGTGTTTTTAAATATTTGATCTTTGCTTATTATTTTTCGATCTGTGACTGCAATACATTTAGCGGGATTCTAATCCCATACACCTTTACCTTTTCCACGCTTGTGACTCGCGCCTGGTGCTGAGGGCAAGCTGAAGTGCTCATCTGAAAAGTCTCCCGTTTGTTGTGATCGCAAAAGATACGTCGTTCCGCATCTTAAGTTTTTAATATATACATTTTAACTCATTAAAATGCTAAAAACCGTTAGATTAAAATTTTGCATTAATTATTTTTAATAACTAAGATTTTGATTATTTATTACATTTTATTAAAGATTTTCACAGAATGATTTTGGTAAAATGGCACCTCCCTAATTGTGGCGGCCCTATGCACTGCATACATGTACTGTATATATACAGCATACCCAGTTTTTTAACCCCAGATTAAGGACAGACAATAAGAGCAGCACAGCTGACACTGCAGCACCAATGACAGGAAGCAGGGAGGCTGAGAGAGACACGTGTTTGAGTTAAACTTTCATTACCAGCAGTTCAGCTTGTTTTTAGACTCTTATACATCATTACCTGTGATAGTGATGAGCAGCAGTTCAGAGGCAGATGAACGAAAGGAGCGTGAGGAGACACTGACTTCATAAACACAACTGTAGTTTCCCTCGTGTGAATAATCTGCTTCAGGAAAGAAGAAGGAGGCAGAGTGACTGACAGCTGACTCAGTCCTGGTGAAGTTTGATCCTCTGAACAGGTGAAAAGATCCTCCAGGATACTGAGGGTCAGTGTTACAGATGATAGTGAAACTGTGACCCCTGGTGATCACTGGCCCCTGAAGCCCCACGTGAAACAGTCCATCAGGATCACTGAGGGAAATACTGGGCTGCTGCAAGATCACTAGAAAACGAGAAGAATACATTTATATTGTTTATTTTCTTTAAATAAATAAAAATGGCTTTAATAACTGCATCTTGTTGGGATCAAAATTTTATCCACAGCCATTTTTAGAAATGTTTCAAATGCAAAAAAGTCATTTACAAAATTAGATGACTTATATGTTATTATTGCATGTAATCTACGATGCAGACAATGAGACAAGTCTGAATACACTCTCCCCTACAGTGATAAAAGTGTTACTTAAAGGTGACTTTGAAGTTTTCTTTTACTAAAGTATCTCACATATCTGAGTACACCCTTCACATTTCAGCAACCATTTTAGTATATATATATATATCTTCTCAAGGAACAATAAAATATAAATGAAACCTGTATATATTTTAGAGTAATCAATGTGCTGCTTGTAAAACCTCTATTGCATCTTTTCATTTTGATTTTTGATTAATGGGGTCATATGATGTTGCTAAAAAGAACAATATTTTGTGTATTCGGTATAATGCAATGTGTTTATGCGGTTTAAGATTCAAAATACACATTCATTTCCACACATTTTACATTATTGTTGCTTCTCTCTGCCCAACTTTTCTAAAATGCATCGTTTTTTTTTTTTTACCTCTAGCGTATGACAGAAATATTGTGCCCTTTACCATATTTTGATGCTGTGTCCTGGTGCATCGAGACAAACCCAGTAAAACCCATCATAAACGAGGTATTTGTTGCATCCAGTGGGGACATAATACTGATTATAATGACTGAAACTGTCTTTTTATGTGTTACATATCGCGCCAAGTAAACAAAACATTTCTGCATTTGTGATCGGAGAAACAACACACAACAAGCTATACTCTACACTGCTTAAAACTTGTGTTTGAATCGTCACTGACAAATTCTTTAAATATGAAAACGTACTTACAAGCTTGGAGCCAGAAGTGCCAGACTGTCCTTCCAAAGTTGTTATTGCCCCACTTTATAGTGACAGACACCGGCATTGTAGGCTACTCTCACAGGAAACAGTCCTCATCATCCATAACAAAAAAGCTGCACACATTTTAATATTTGGGTTGAACTGTTGTGGAACAGTGTTGTAAATACAACTTAACCACAAACAAAGTAGTTTTGCTTTCATAACGAAACACAGCGTCTCCCAGTTCTCTAAATCATGTCTTGTCTCCCCTTGAAAGGTCTACCCACGGCCATGGAAACGGATGAGTTAATGTTCAACCACGTCTTCCTGCGTACCTTCTGCCATGGCCACTGGGACTCTTGGAACCAGTTCCTAGGGTGGGCCAAGTACCCACAGGACTCCCTACGACAACCTACCAACAGACTCACTCCATTCCAGTGCATGCTCGGCTACCAACCACCACTCTTCCCATGGTCAGGTGAACCCTCAGACGTCCCATCGATTGACTACTGGTTCCAAGAGAGCGAGAGGGTCTGGGATGCGGCCCACCACCAACTGCAACGGGCCTTACGTAGGCGCAGGCTGACAGCCGACCTATCCGACCGCTCAAATGCCATGGAATACCAACCTGTACAGAAGGTCTGGCTGTCAACCCGTGACATCCACCTGCGCCTACCATGCCGCAAACTAAGTCCCGGATTCATTGGCCCATTCACCATCACCAAGCAGATCAATCCGGTCACTTTCAAGCTCCACCTGCCACATGAGTACCGGATTCACCCCACTTTCCATGTCTCACTACTCAAACCTTACCATCCTTTTGTTTCTCCCTCCACAGAGCCTGGCATAGCCGAAGCCCCCCTTCCTCTCCTCCTTGATGACGGAGTGGCCTACGAGGTTCATGACATCCTGGACTCCCGGCAGCGTGGTGGACAACTTGAGTGGACTGGGAAGGATACGGTCCAGAGGAACGCTCATGGGTCCCATGCAATGACATCCTGGATCGGAACCTACTAGACACCTTCCACTCCAATCACCCCGAAATATTGGCTCCATGAGGAAGAGGACATCCACCACGTTGTCACTCTCCATCCCATGTCGCCCAAATTGCTCCAAACCAGCGCAGTTCGTTTGTGCCCGTTTGTGCCATTAAAACAAACACAGTATCTATTTTCCCTCCGTAGATACATCTAAAATATTTTCGGAGGCTGTGATGTCACTCTCCACCCCAGTTCATCTAAATTGCACAAAACAGGTGTCATTCGTTTGTGCTCGATTTTTGCTGCTGAAATGAACGTCAAACATATTTCTCCTTTTATATAACAAAAATAAACTTTTTACAAACAATGACGTCACTCTCCACCCAATGCAATCTAAATCGTTCCAAACCGGTTTCATTAGTTTTTGCTCGATTTGTGCTGGTGTTTGTCGTTCAAATTTACATTGTATCTATTTCCCGTCCTCAAAAAAATAAAAAAATAAAAAAACGGGTCAGTGATGTCACTCTCCACCCCATACTTTTCAAATCCCTCCAAACCAGTGCCATTCGTTTGTGCGGTTAAAATTAACATTCTATCTATATCCCCTGCTTTATAAATAACAAATATAATTCAGGACAGTGACGTCACTCTCCACCTGATCTAAATTGCACCAAACCGGTGTCTTTCGTTTGTGCTCGATTTGTGCCATTGAAAGAAACACTGCAAATAGATCCCCTCTTAAACATAAAAAAAAATTAAGTTCACTTACATATCTGTCCATCCCATATGGTCCAAATCGGTGCAAAGTGTTGACTAGTCCATATGGCAACAATAGGTATTCATAGTGGCCAGTAGGGGTGATAAAAGCTGTCTTCCACTCGTCCCCCTCACGTATCTGGATGAGGTTGTAAGCACTGCGGAGGTCCAACTTGGAATACAGTGGCACCACGGAGATGTTCCAAGGCAGCTGGGATGAAGGGAAGAGGATAACAGAATTTTACAGATATGTTGTTGAGGGCACTGTAATCAATGCAGAGCCGCAAGCCTCCGTCCTTCTTTTCCACGAAGAAGAAGCTTGATGCAGCAGGTAGAGGTTCTGGGGAGAGTTTGCCTGGAACAGGGAATCCAGTAATACAGCCCTGGAAACAGGAGTTGCCCCACTTCAGGACTTCGCCCGTTGTCCATGAGATAAATGGGTTATGCTGCTCCAACCACGGGCGCCCTAGGATGATGTCAGCGGTGAATTCCTCCAGGACCAGCAGATGGATCTCTTCTTTATGAAATAGCACGGTTTGGAGGGTTATCGGACCAACACGGTGACGAATGCATCTTCGACTCAATGGTTTACTGGTTATTGTATGGACCTGGTAGGCTGACAGCATTGCTGTGGTAGTGAGCTTGAGCTGACGGCAGAGGGCGCCGGAGATGAAGTTGCCGGCTGACCCAGAATTGATCAGGGTGGAAATTGGAAGAGAGATGTCAGCGGCAGTAAGTGTCACTATAGTGGTGAGTGGTTTCATTTGATACTTCAGAGGGAGAATGGCACTCACCATGGGACGATGAAGGTGGACGGGGCATACAGAGATGATATGCCCCAGAGATGCACAGTAGAGGCCAGGATTCTGGGCTAGCCGTCTTTGCCGTTCAGCAGCAGGGAGACGGTATGAGTTGACAAGCATGGGCTCGCTAGCTGGTTCTGGGGAGCTGACTGTCTCTGGTCGCCAGAGTGGCGAGTTGGAATACGCCTGGCCCTTGTGCTCTTCGAGGCACCACTGCATATGAGTGGCGAAGAGGATGGACAGTTGAATGAAGCGTTCGAGCTCGATGGTGTCCTCATATGCAGTGAGATGCAACCACACTCGAGGTTCCAATCCCTGATGGTAGGTGGTCAGCAAGGCCTGCTCATTCCATCCGCTAGTGGCCGCAAGAGTCCTGAACTTAAGAGCATATTCATTGACACATTTTCCCTTGTTTTAAATTATAAAGCTTCTCACCAGTAGAAGAATCCAATGCGGGTCTGCCAAAAACTTCTCGGAAATGGTAGATGAAGCTAGAATAAGACTGGATAACAGGGTTATTTTGTGTCCAAATAGAATCGGCCCACTGAAGTGCTTTACCTTGTAGTTGAGATATCAAAAAGGCCACTTTTGATCGTTCAGTGGGGTACAAGTGCGGTTGCATCTCCAGGACCAGCGAGCATTGGCGCAGGAATCCGCTGCAATCCTCCGCTGAACCAGAGAAGGGCGCCAGCTTGGCCATGGGACTGGCATGCACAGCTGTTGAGGAAGTGGTGGTGTTGTCAGCAGAAGTGCTCGCAGGTGATGGGGATGCAGTAAGAGTGGTGAGTGTTCGACGCAAAGCGTCAACAAGGTCCTGGAAGGGGTCCATGAGGCTCATGCTTGTGCCGATCGGTCTTGGTCCGGTCTTCTGTTACGGATAACCAGGACAGGAGGCTGAAAGTATAGTAAACTCAGTTTATTGAGGCACAAGCAGAGGAGCAGGTAGTGTAAGGTGAGTTAATGGTGCTGGAGGTAGTGATGAAGGGATCCGTTGGTGAAGAGTTCTAGACACTGTAGGTAGTGGACACACACACACGCACACAATGGAGACACTGGAGAGAGGTAAGTAGAGAGATCGTTAGTCCTTAGAGTAAGCATGCAGGTTATACCTTTTTGCAAACGAGACCGGACACTGACTGGGTGCGTGTGTTTGGTATTTATAGTGAACTGGCAATTGCAGGTGGATGAGGAGCAGGTGGGAGTGATTAGTACTCAGGTGAGGGAGGGCGCTGGTATTAGTTGGTGATGGAACCTGGTGTGTCTGTTACAACGCCAGTGTACACAGACCCCTTAGACAGGGTATTTACTTGGATGAAATTTGGCTGTGAGGGATAAACCTAGTCTGTACAATGGCACACACCGTGTATAAAAGCCCTACATATACTTTGCATAAGTCACAGGCAACTCACACCTGTTTTTTTATTGTTTCATTAATTACAATAAATTACATCATATAAGGACTAATTGATGACAGGCAATTGCATTTTTTTAAATAATGCACACCCAGGGTGATTTTGGACCCATAAAATCTATTGCCACAAAAATTTTAGAAAAATTATTTTTTACTTTGAAGCTAGAAAGTGCCACTAATACAAAAGCAAAAAATAATAAACTAATGTAATAAAACATTCTCAAGCTTACTGAAGGCAAGTAAACACTCCAAGTATTACTTGCAAGTCAAATAATAAATAAATATTACTCAAAAAATACAAATTAAAGGAAAGTTTATTTTCAGATAGTAGCCAAGTAAGACTTTTAGAAATTAGTAAAAGAAGTAATGTTAAAATAATCTTCACTGTAAACATTAAATATAGATGATTCTTAATAAAATTATTAAGTGATTTAGTCAAGAGCAGTGAGTGATTTTCTCCTTTTCCTTTGTTTGATTAAAATTTATGACACCTGGCGGATGCAGGTTTATGCTGTTGCTTTAAGATCTGATGCATAGATCAAATATTTTACCACATCTGTATTTCTCCCAACTGTTCAAAACCAACAGCATTTACATGAACAAGACGGGCATTTTGACATAAGTTTTAATGTAAGTGAGTAGCAATAACAGAACTTAAGTGAAAGAAGTCAGCATTCGCACACTGACTGAGAGGCGCGTGCTTTCGGTGTGTGCATAGAAACCCGTCGACTTTCAAGTACTGGACAAGACCTAAAAACACATTTGTGATAATGCAGTGACGTTTCCATCAACTGTCCCTGGATTCGGTTGGACTGTGACAGATTTCCAATTCTGAAAGTCTCAAGTACAAGTCAAGTTCAAGTAAAAATAAAGAGCCTGTGACAAGTCCAAGTCCAAAACTGTACTCGAAACCGGACTTGAGTCCAAGTAGGTACTCCAGCTCTACTTAGTAATGCATGCAATCTATGAGACTTAACTGATTGCACTCACCCACAGTGATGATAACAGTGTTGCTCAAAGATGATTTGATGTTGTTTTGGTAGGAGTAACAACAGCTGTAGCTGCCATGATGTGAGACGTCTACATTAACAAGGTTGAAAGTCACACTAGATTCATGTGTCTGGGAGGATATAGATGGTCCGTTTCTGAAGAGCTGGAATTCAGCTTTAGCCTCGCATCTTGGTTTAGGTGTTGTGCAACTGAACTGGATATTTTCTCCAGGAGAAACAGCTGCATGTGTGGAGGTCAGGGAAAGAGTCGGCATCCGCAGCTCACCTGCAAAATAAATGTGTTTTTGTTAAGACATAATGTAATGTAAGCAGGACATTCATAAAGCTTAATAATGCTATTCTCCTAAAAATAATATGTGAAGATGTTAAAGATTTGGCTTACCTGAACAAACAACACCAGCATCTTCACCATGTTTACAGTTATGTGTTCCTAGTCCTCTGTGTGAACATTGTGTGAGGTTTCCTTCACTTCCTGAACATTCAACGTCATCCAGCCAGATCGATCCACTGCCTTGACCAAAGGCAGCGCTAGGAGAAGCACTGATGGCTGATCCACACTGTGTCTGTCTGCACACCACAGCAGTATCATTCATGTCCCAGTGATCATCACACACGGTTCCCCATGTGCCATTATACAGGATCTCCACTCTCCCACAGCATGAATCAGACCCACCGACCAACCTTATGTCTGGTACTTAGAATTAAAAATAAAAGTACAATGTGATAAAAAATGTATTTTTGGCATGTTGTAAGTACTGTATTTCATATGTGTTTGTCATTGTTTATGAGCAAACCATCAAACATGTATAGCCTCTATTATTTTAACAAGTTTTCTTTGCTGTAGTATCCTTTTTTTATTGCAAGCAGCTGGCACATTTTTCAAAATACTTACCTCAAATTTATAGACAACTAAATATGCTGGTAAAAAAATTAACATAAAATATTGCATAAAATATCAAGGTGAACAGCAAAAACTTAATTAAAAAAAAATATGTATGTACTTTTACCTAAGCAGATGACGCCTGCATCTTCACTATGATCACAGTCATGTGTTCCAAAAGAAGGATGTAAACACTTTGTGAGCGATAATTCACTTCCTGAACATCCCACATCATCCAACCAGATCTGACCACTACCCTGGCCAAAATGAGCACTGCCATGTGCACTAACAGCACTTCCACATCCCAGCTGTCTGCACACCACAGCAGCATCATTCATGTCCCAGTCATCATCACACACTGTCCCCCACTGGCCATTATATAGGATCTCAACTCTTCCAGAGCAGTCATTATTACCATTCACCAGTCTGATACTAACATCTCCTAAAAAAATAAAATAACTCCATTATGATACAACTCACATCTTACAACATGCTAAACTTCAGATTAGCCAACACAGTGACTGGTTTTGTCATGATGCAGCTAGAATAATATCTGTTGTAAAAATGAGTGACTAACAGTCTGTTACTCACCAGTTACTGAAGTCAGAGCACTGGCTGTTGAGATGAAAAAAAAAAAAAAAAAAACCTGTGACATTTAAACATTTTACTCTTACAATTAAATATGAATCATCCAATAAAATAGTTCAAATTCAACTGCTTTTTTTCTTAATATTGCATTATTACCTGCTTGTATGTGATGCACACCAGAGAAATACACTGCACAATCTGACTGATTCAGTGTCTTGACCTCTTCTAAATATAGCTTAATTATGGGGCCTAGCACTACAGAAGCAAGCTTCAGACCAACTGCAGGAGTGAGTTATTAAAACCATTATTAAAAGAATATTGTAGGCAAAATTGCTGAAAAATCATAAATACAATCACTAGTAATATGATTTCTTGGCTTATCACTTTTGACCAATAGGTGGTGCTGTTACCAAATTGATGTGAGATGGTCAGTGTGAGGTCACAATGTCACATACAAAGTTTTGTGTCAATGTCAAATATTTGCAGAGATACAGCCTCAGATGCAGTTTGGCACTATGCCTAAGATGTTTATCGACATGAAATCCATAACTTAAAAAATGGTGGACAAGAAGATCAGTCAATTGTGGCAAAATTTTATATTTATGTTCTCGGCATGATCCAAGGAATCCATCAACATCAGTCAAATTACAGTCCCAATAGGCTAATTTAAGCAAATTATAAGCATTTTTATAAATTTCATTATAAGTTTTTACCACAAGTTGGCACTGAACCCAAACTTTGGGTATGCTTCTGGGAACCAAAACCATCAGGGCATGGTGTCAATGATGCTTACAGAGTTTTGTAATGATGTCAATCAATGGGTTCATAAATTATAGCATTTTATGACCAAATTCAAAATGGTCGACATTTGGATATCATTCATCTTGGCATGATGCATCATATCTAAAGAATTTGTAAACATTTTTGTGATTACTAATCACTTACATTACTATTCAAAAGTTATAATCAAAAATATGCATTTTTAAAAAAAAATTTGCGTGTTATTCAAGAACCGTTGGACAAATCAACTTGAATTCCATGATTATTCCAGATAATCTGGTTACATTTTCATGACAACCGGTGCAATGGCCTAGGATGTGTTCAGAAAAAGTAGGTTTTATGAACAATTAAAAATAGTGAAAAAAAACTACATCTTGCTTTTTTTAAATTTTATTTTGGAGTTCATTCAACTCAGCATGAGCAAAGGATTCAGAGAAAGTAATTGTCATTTACTGGTGTATGGTTCAAAAGTTATTACCATAAACATGAGTGCAAATTTGCTATGGTGACTTTTCTCACGGTCCACAATCCGTGTGCCAAATTTCACAATTTCTCTGCAAGCGGTTCTATGGGCTGCCATAGACTTGTGGCAGAAGAAGAAGATCACGCTAACAGTGCATGGCCCCTCATGATTTCAGCTCATTCCAATTCTGTCTGAAGCAGTAACACTGAATCATTTCAGTGTGTACAATAGCAGACATGGGCAGCATTTCCCTAAAGAATCATAAGCGTAGATACCAGTGAGCCTATCAGGGATAGTCAGCCCTGAGCTGTGATGCTGAGAAAGGCCAGCACTGTGATTGTGATAGTGATACTCTCTGACTGTGGTTCTGTGGTCAGCTGTAGCTCAGTTATAGTTCTTCCTCCAAACTTCTAGATGAGCATGAGAAAGTTTATAGGTACTGAATTATGTGTAAACATAATGACTATACATCTGCAATCAGGTGTGAGAAGTTACAGAATATTATTGTTAGAACTATTTTAAATCTTTTTAGTTTACTAAACAGGTCATTTTCATGAAGCAGCTTAAAGTTGTTCAGACCAATAAACCTGTTGGTGAATGTCTTTTAAAAATTCTAAATTATATAAACCCAGACATAACATTTATCAGTTTACTCTCTGGTATTAGCAAATAGTTTCAGTTCAGTTTCAAAAAAAAAAAAACCTTTTGTAAAAGCTCAGTGAAAGTCTAAAAAATATCAACAATGATAAAAAAGATTGCACAACTAAACATTCACGTTCACAGTCTTTAATTAACTGTTTTAAGGATGAAATATTATTGTGATATTAACATTGCAGTGATATAGGAAGACTATAATCAATTATATTTTCATCTATAACCTCCATCTGTTATGCAAAATAGAAATTACAATAATTAAAAATTGAGTTTACCCAATATCAAAGTGAGAAGAGAAGGTCTTGGCATGGTGATGCTTGGCTTGCTTTTCTTCAAAATGTGCACAAATTAAGATGTTACTTCCTGATAAGTGAGAAGAGCTGATGAAGCTTTGATAAGAACAGAAACACACACACTATGTGTATGTTAGGAACTGATCTGTACATCAGTCTATTTCCCCTAAACTAGACACAACATAAATAGTTTTTTATATAAGTGATAATAATGATGTGACCCTCACTTTTTTTCTCTGGAATGGTTCTGTCACGGTTCATGAGTCAGTGTGCTCATCTTGCTTCTCTGATTGTGTGCGTCTGTTAACTAGCAGCAGCTGCGTTAATGAGCACGAGCTGCAACTCATTTGCGCTGCCTTTAAGTTTGGCTGGCTTCCTGTTCGTTTTGTTGGTTCATTGATTTATCATCTGTGTTTCTTGTCTTTTTGTGCTCTGTTCCTTCAGTTGGATTATTCTCTGGACCTTATTTCTTCGCTCGCCTGAGATTCCTGCGTTGGGTTTGAGATTACTGCTGCTTGAGTGGCCTGGACGTGATTCTTCTGGGGTTATGCCATCGTTTTCCTACGTTATCATTGTTGACTATCTGAGCTACAAATAAACCATTTTTACCTCGCACTTGGATCTCGTGACTCGATCAATGACAGGTTCTGGTTCAGTTCTTAGCCTACACATCCCAGCTCTGCACACCACAGCAGCATCATTCATGTCCCAGCCATCAACACACACTGTCTGGTTCAGGTGTAGCTAACCCTGATCCTGGAGGACTCCCATCCTGTGGTTTAGATCCAACTCTAATCAAACCAGCTAATCTAGATGTTCATGAATTATGTGGATTGCATGAAAACAGCAGACGTGTGTGCTGGAGAAGAGCTGGAACTTAAGTCTTCAGGAAGGGAGCAGGGTTTAGCACTGCTGCTATAACTGACATTAATCAACTCTTTTCAGACGATACTACTCCACCATTATTGTGGGGTAAAATGCATGTTTGTTCATTGAGAAAAAAATTGATTAAACTAATGTGCCAGACTAAATGTTGACTTTTTTCTAAGACACTTCTGTATAACTACTGCATATCAAGTGGTTTCTGCAACAAAAGTGATACTCTTCAACTGTTTGAGACTTAACCATATATGCTCACATGCATAGTATGTATAGATGGGTTTTAAGTTTAGCATTCAATGTGAAATTATGCTGAATTTGTGGTTTTGATTTTTTCTTTTTTAACACAAAGCTGTAAGAAAGATTTTTTCAAAAAAAAGTGTCATTTTGTAGAAGCAAAGATGTTTCATGCAGATGGGAAGCTGTTTGTTTAAACTAAAAGTAATCATTTTACAGCACATAAAAAAATACGTTTTGTCTATTGTGGTAAGATTTTTAAGCATAAATATTTGCAGGCACCCCAATCATAGATAATGCACATTAAGTAAATAATTTGCACAGTATTAATAAGGAGCATATTTCCTTTTTTGTCATCCTTAGTTAGAAAATGATATAACGTATGTGTTTCTTTTTCAGTGAGTATGGCTCAGTATTATTTTATATTGGTAGGGTTTCAGTGGTGCTTCTATATTGACATTACATGCAGGGAGTTTTATGATTTTTTTTTTTGTTGTTGAAATGATGCTCAGTGTGTGATGACTAAAAGCTCTAAAAATACCTCCTCTACCAACCACACAGCCCTTTTTTTAGTTTTAAGAGATCTGTCACCACTCAGTTAAAGATCTGCTGATTCCGCTTATCTGCTCAGTGTTTCACACCATTACTCACAATCTGTGTACTGCTCTCTGGAGAGTGAACCCCACAGCCCCCCGAAGGTCGTCGCATTAACAGGTGCATTACAATCCACATTACAGTCAGTGGTTAATCTGCTGAATTAATTATTTGGTAGTTTGCTTTTGTATTTCTGTTGGTAATGATTTTCTCTTGGTTTCTAAAAGTGATAACAAAGGGGAAGTCATGGCCTAGTGGTTGGAGAGTATGACTCCTAACTCTAAGGCTGTGGGTTTGAGTCGCGGGCCACCAATACCACGAATTAGGTGCACTTGAGCAAGACACTGAATCCCAAAACTGCTCCCCGAGTGCCACAGCATAAATGGCTGTGTGTTCACGATGTGTGTGTTCACTGATGTGTGTGTGCACTTTGGATGGGTTAAATGCTGAGCATGAAAAGTATGGGTCAACATACTTGGCTGTATGTCACACCACTTTTAACAAAATATCCACGTTTTTAGAAATAGAATGTCTAATTAAATTATTGTACCCAATCAGGTCTAATATAAATAACAAAAAATTTACTGTTGTTGGCAGTAATCTATATCATCCTATTTTATTAAAACCATATCAAGAGTAGGCCTATAAATAGGTACAAAGAATAATATAAATGTTCTAAATTATTTGTTTCTTAGTATATAATATAGATTTATGCTGTGAAATGTTCAATTAAATATCTAATACTTATAAGAGAGAGCGGGGGGAGAGAGTATTCCTGTGATTTTAAATGATCAGAATGTATCTATGAAAAAAGGTTCTAAAACATGTCTTCTTATATCAAAAAAAGTGTTCCAATGGCTCAGTTTGCCCTGGGAGTCGAGTCAGTAGGATGGTGTAAAATTACCATCTGACCGAATCTGATTCAAACCCTTAAAGAAATTATTTAATTTTATTTTATTGTATTTCTAATTTAATAATTTCCTTTTACAAACAGTTATATTTATTTTCATAAAGTGAACCTTAACAATATAAAACAAACCAAATTAATTTTAAATTTTAGTATTTAATTGTTTCCATTTTTGAAACAATAAGTTGAACACCAAAGTTGTAGCCTTCCTGAAAACAGACTAAACAGAGAGTTTGTTGGCCATTAATGACTACAGGTGGAAAGATATATATGATTATTATGTGATGAAAAGCATTTTCTGGTTCTTATTAAGGGTTTGGTGCACTTAAACACTGTCCCTATCAAAATAAACTCAAATAATTGTAACTGCAACAAAACACAAGTTATAACACTCCCTCATAACACATGACAGTAAAATTGTACAGTTGCCAAGAAACGGGATGGGACAACTTCCCACTGGCACAACTTACCCCACTCTCCTTGACCCCTACTTCCATTGAAGATGAGGCAGAAGCAGGCTCAGAGAGTGAGGGAGAGCCCACTCTTATCAAAACATCTACAGTGAAGTCTGAAATGATTACAGAGCATGCTGCCTTCAATTATAATTTTATATTTCAGGGTTGGCAAACTCTGGTTCTGGAAAACTGCAGCCCTGCAGAGTTTAGATCCAACCCTAATTAAAACCAGAGACAGTTTATAAGAGACACCTCACTTCCTCAATCCTCAATACAACTATATAAGGAAAACCCGTAACGGCAAAGATGGCGGTTGTATGTACAAGATTCACGCTGGAAAGCCAATCATTTACTTTAAACAATCAAGCCGGGAAACATTTAAGCCTATCGTCTGGTTCAAATGTAAATGTTCACTTACTCTCATACAAATAAATAAATCACTGCATTTAAATTGACTCACGACATAGCTCTCCATTCACTCTAGTATAGTCTCTTGCCAAGTTCACTTGTGCCAGCTCTCGCTAGTCTGTTATCAATCTCGAATTACATAGGCCTTTACTACAGAACCCCAACAGTCTTTTTTAAAGACTAAACCCACAAACATTCTTTTTAAAGATTATATCAAATCTCAGCCCTAGCCAGTAATTTTTTTACCTACACTTAGCTAAAACTACCCACGCGACTAAGACACACACAGACACAGACACACACACACGAGGACTACAATCATTTAGTATTAAAATAAAATCTGAATTGTCTGCAAAATAATTATTTTGTTAATTAAAGATCGTGCCTAAGTCCCGACTGATTAGCCCCTGATACGTCTCTCAACATAGCCACACACACAGTTACATATTGCCTAAACTTTATTGAAAACACATAACAAAAATTTAGAAATTTCTTGTGAGGACCAACAAGCCAACCGACGCACCACCAGCTGCAAAAAAGCTTACGATGAAGCATACCTGCAGTTTGGGTTTACAGTCACGGATGATCTGAGACCTCAGTGTGTCGTGTGTGCTGAGGTGCTGGCAAACGACAGTATGAAGCCCTGCAAATTAAAAAGGCACCTCGAAACAAAGCATGCTGGCATTAAAAATAAACCGGACGAATATTTTAAAAGAAAGCTTGATGGCCTCCATCAGCAACAGGCAACCATTTCAGTGCACAGCACTGTGTCTAAACAGTGTTTGGAGGCATCATATGTAGTGGCCAAAAGAATTGGTAAACTGGGTAAACCGCATACAATCACCGAGACTCTCATTTTGCCGGCAGCGCAAGACGTGCAGAATAATGATAGTCGATAGTGCAGCAGCTAAACTTGGTGCAATACCCCTGTCCAATGACACAGTCGCTAGGAGAACTGTAGACACGTCCAATGATATCAGAGAGCAACTGATAGAGTTTGTAAAAAAGAGTCCTTACTATGCGCTGCAGCTGGACGAATCGACTGATATTGCTGGGCAGGCACAGCTCCTCACTATGTCAGGTATCTGCGGGACAAGGCGATTGAGGAGGATGTCCTGTTTTGCCGACCTCTTCAGTCACACACTACAGGAGAAGCCATTTTCAATGTCCTTGATATTTTTATCCGTGAAAATGGTTTGGCTAGGGACCGATGCGTTGGCCTATGCACGGATGGTGCGCAGGCAATGACGGGGCGTGAGCGTGGCCTAGCTGCTCGCGTTCAGCAAGTAGCTCCACTTGTGAAATGGACACATTGCATGGTCCATCGCGAAGCACTAGCTGCTAAAAAAATGCCAGTTCTCTTTGACTCCGTGCTGAACCAGTCCGTGAAAATGATAAATCTCATCAAATCACGGCCGCTAAACTCTCGCTTGTTTGGGGTCCTCTGCCAGGAGATGGGGTCAGGGCATGAACAGCTGCTCCTGCACACTGAAGTTCGCTGGCTCTCCAGGGGTCGGGTGTTACAGCGGTTGTATGAGCTGCGAGAGGAGGTGAAGTTTTTGACAGAAATCAAATCAGATCAAAGTGCACGCCTTCACACAAAAACTCAGCCTCGCAGACTTTATCACTGATGCAGGCACGTCACACGATTTCTCCTCCCTATTTCAATCAGCGTCTGAGCACTTGTCAGCAATGAGAAAACAATTTGTGACATACTTTAAAGAGGATTATTGCTCTTTTGCGAGGGTTCGAGATCCGTTTGTGTGCACAGCAAACGAGCTATCAATCGATATGCAGGAACAGCTTATTGAGCTGAAGAGTGACAGTAGACTGAAGGAACTCTTCAGCTCCTGCCCGCTTTCGTCATTCTGGGCAGCATTGATGCAGGAATACCCTCAACTCTGTGACGTTGCCTTGAAGATTCTCCTTCCTTTCGCGTCGACATATTTGTGTGAGGCATGATTCTCAAAAATGACTGCACTGAAAACGAAATACCGCAATTGTGCACAAATTGAGGATGATTTGAGGCTATGTTTATCAAACATTGAGCCAAGAATTGAGGATCTTTGCAAGGCAAAGCAGGCTCAGGTCTCACATTAACATCACCTACCTGCAAGCTTCTGTAAAAAATGCAGATGATGCCTACTATTAGGCCTAGTAATAATTATAATAAAGCATAAATTAATATCAGAGGTCTGGAGCAACTCCCAATTATAGCAATAGCCTAGTTATGATAATAGGCCTACTGATGATGATAATAATAATAATAATAATAATAATAATAATAACAACAGTAAACCATGTAATAATTATATATCAATAGCCTAGTAATGATAATAGGCCTACTGATGATAATAATAATAATAATTATTATAACAACAATAAAGCATGTAACTTCATATAATTATATAGCAATAGCCTAGTAATGATGATAGGCCTACTACTACTCCTAATAATAATAATAATAATAATGCCTCCTAGCTCACATTAGAAGTCTGGTGCTACTGCCAATTATAACAACAGCCTAGTAATGATAATGCACACACAATTTTTTTTTAAGCTTTCAGTGCATACATAAATACAACAACAGCAAGGCATATAATGCAAAAATAAAAATAAATGAGCATAAATGAATAAGTATAAGACAGTATAAAACAAAATAGCCAAAGCCTCAAGCATCACACTGAAATCGGTAATAAATCTGATTTTAAAAAAAATAAGAAAAAAAAAATTTGAACAACATAATAGAACCCATATTAAAGAAAAATAAATAACTGAAAGGATTAAACTGGTCCCTCTTTTTTGGCATGTTATATAGTCAGCATGAATTATCTAACTAGTTATGTTTTGTATAACTAGCATGAACACACACACACACACACACACACACTATGCTGATCATATTTTTATTTTTATTTTTATTTTATGAGAGATTTGCATTCAGAAATGCAAGTTGCCTTACTTTCGATCGAGGGGCTGATGATCATTAAAATGATTTCAAATGCGCTAATCACTCCGCCCCAAGTAGCCACTCCGCCCAAGTAACGTTAGCTGTGCTCCTACGCCTAGTGAGAATATAGTTCCCAGTATTTACACGATTAAAAATGGCCTCTGTCTCATGTAGACTTGTTATTTGTACACGCTGTGACTATACAGATCACAACATGTAAATAGGAAAATGTTTGCATTATTTTGTCACTTATTGGGATTACTATGCTAACAGTATCCATTTACATCCAGTCTTTGTGCTAAGCTAGGCTAGTGGTGGGTGCGTCAAATAACACTTACAGAACGCACAGAAATGAAAAAGGTATGTATGGACTTATCTAACTCTGGGGGATACTGTGAATAAGCTAAAGTCCCAAAAAGTCGGAGTGTTCCTTTAAACTCACTCCTGTGTTTCCCTAGGTTCCCGAACGTAACATTTACTCATCAAAACTCTATTTATTATAAATATATATATATATATATATATATATATATATATATATATATATATATATATATATTTATCGTTTTCTATGTGAATATCTGTTAAAGTTTTATTTTTTGCTGTGTTCAAAGCTGGATATAGTTTTATGGTGTCTACTTATTAGTAAGCAGTTTTCTTAATGTTAGTGAATGTTAGTGAAGTCACACAATATTTTCGATACAGCATTAATTACGTATTTGTACTTAAGCAAAAGCATTTTTAATACTTAGGTTACAGTACATCAGGTTAAAGTAAATCAAGCATTAATCAAGACAGCACAATTGAAAAATCATCATCTCCATTAACAATATTCAGCCACATTAATCCAGTCTTCAGTGTCATATGATCCCTCAGAAATCATTATAGTATGCTGATTTGCTACTTAAGAAAAATTTCTTATATCAATATCAAAATAAGAAACAGATGTGATGATAAATTTGTAAACTGATAAATTTGTGAACTAATTCATTGTTAAATAGAATCCAGACCTTTAAATGGTAATGTACAATATTGTTCAAAAGTTTGCAGCGAGATTTTTTTTATTACACTAGGATGCATTAAATTGATGAGAAGTGAGAGTAAACACTTTTGCTTCAAATAAGCACTGTTCATTGTTTTGTACATATACTATGCTTTAGTATATGTAAGCTATAGATTTTATTTTAGGCAAGTCATGATGATTTGAGAAGGCTAAATTGATCAAACATATATTATCTATATATATATATATATATATATATATATATATATAAAGGGCATGTCCTCAAGCCCCCTTTGATGTCTATGTGTGCACGTACCTGCATACACATATGACAGATTGATAAAAGGACATGTTATTTATGGCTGGATGTAACGTTTTATACTTTGTTGTAACAGTAGCTCTGCAAATGACTTTGCCATATCAGTGCGGCTCCCATTAAAAACATTTTGAAGACCACTGATTTACATTGACACAGTCCTCTTAAGAATCATCTGAGTGCACATTGACATAATCCTGTTCAGAACGATCAGAGTCCACATTAATATAGTCCTGTTCAGAACAATCAGAGTCCACATTAATATAGTCCTGTTCAAATTCATCATGATCCATGCTTTCATTAAGTTCAACATTTTCATAAACAGCCTCATCATCCTCTTCATTTTTGCTTCTATGTGATGTAGCTTGACCTAGTGATATTGCAAAGAGATGAAGGACAATTAAAGGGGAAAATATATATACAGTTAGGTCCATATATATCTGGACACACACACTTTTTATTTTAGCTGTTGACCAAAACATGTTCAAGTTACAGTTCTATAATGAATATGGTCTTAAAGTGCACACTCAGCTTTAATTTGAGAGCATTCCCATCTCAACACCCACTTTTTTTCAAGGCAACATAAGTGACTGTACAGTTGACTCAAAAGCATTTTCATGGCCAGATGTTGGCCTTTCCTTCAGTATTTCTACATCAGTTAAGCAGGTAAAATTTGTGTTTGGAAGCTGTTGCTGTAAACTCATATCATGCAGTCAAAGGATCTCTCCATGCAAGTGAAACAGAGAATTGTTCGGCTTCAAAAACAAAACAAATCCATCAGAGAGAAAGCAGGAGCACTCAGAAATTCAAGATCAACAGTTTGGTACATTCTGAGAAGAAAAGAGCAGGCTTGCGAGCTCAGCAACATAAAAAGGCCTGGACGTCCATGGAGGACAACATTGGTGTGTGTGATCAGAAATTAAAGCAAAATTAGCCCCTAGCAAGTATTGAGTACATACAGTAAATTAAAATATTTTCCAGAATGCCAACAATTCACTATTTTTTTTATTTTTATTTTTCTTAATGAAGTATTCTAATTTGTTGAGATTGTTAAATGTGAGCCAAAATCATCACAATTAAAATAAACAAAGACTTAAACTACTTCAGTCTGTGTGCACTGAATTTTTTTAATACATGAGTTTCACAATTTGAGTTGAATTACTGAAATAAACTTTTCCACGACATTCTAATTTATTGAGATGCACCTGTACTGTGGTGGATTACATTTAAATATGTGACAGAATTCACATACAGTTCTTGTTATGTTTCCTCTTTTAGGGTATTAAGTTGCTGGTGGCGGGGTGTTTTCTCTTTAAGAGTTTGTTTTCTTGCGAGTTCATTAGAGCGATGGCTGGTTCACAGCTTTTCATCTAATTTTGATGTCCTCTGTTTTCACACGAACATCAGTTCAGTTCATTTATTTCTAAAGCACTATACAAACAACAATGAGTTGCACCAAAGTGCTATACAGACATTGACAAAACAATTTAGTAAGGGAAAAATCACATCATAAAACAACAACACAAAACCATAAGAACATTAATTAACTCAACCTTCTACACTCGCAAAGGCTATAGAGAGGAAGTGGAATTCTAAGCGACTTTTAAAAATCCCTAATGTAGAAGCAGATCTGATTTGAAGTGGTAGGTTGTTCCATAACTTAAGCAAAAATTTAAAGTTTAAAATCAACTTTGGTTTAAAATCAACAATGGGTAACCAACACAAAGAGGCCAAAATGGGGGAGATGTGATCATTTTTGCGGGTTCCATACAAGCATGTATTACAACATTTGATAAAGTCCGAATAGATATGATAATAATATATAAACTGTTTTAATTTTATAAAAACTATTTTTACAAATGTTCAGCACTAAAATTAAATGTGTCCAACAACATTTAACAATTTTTGTGAGGACATTTATTCAATCACCACCATCGCATTTTTTAAGTCACATAACGTTAGATGGCACTATGGTCGTAGCGATGGTGTTGATGCAATGCTGCTCAACGAAGGGAGAAAAAAACCACATGATATATTGTTTCTCAAACCTTCTTTAAAGGACAGTATACCGCATACAACTTAAATTGAGGGACTGAGAGCTCTCTGACTAAATCTAAAATATCTTAAACTGTGTCCCGAAGATGAACGGAGGTTCACGGGTTTGGAACGACATGAGGGTGAGTTATTAATGACATCATTTAGATTTTTGGGTGAACTAACCCTTTAATGCAAAAATGTAAAGGCTTGTGTGAATTCGTGACATTTACAGATAAGATTATGAATGTGAACTAAAAGTTTTTTGCACCGAGGATGCAAATGCATCAGCTTGAAGCTTAAAATAACGATTTATCATGTCTTGGGCAGCTTGGATCAAGTACTTTTCCTGCGAGAGCTCATTCTGTTTCCTCCAATATGCATAAATGCTCTTTGTCCATAGAAATGCGTTATTCAGTGCTGTAATTTGATGTGACTGGCTGCAGTTGTAGGCCTATGTGCACTATGGGCAGACCTGATTAATTGATAGTGAGAATTATGAAAGTGAAAAGTGAAAGTGAAATTGAAAGTGACATTCAGCCAAGTATGGTGACCCATACTCAGAATTCATGCTCTGCATTTAACCCATCCAAAGTGCACACACACACACACACGCACACACACACACACTGTGAACACACACACACACACTGTGAACAGCCATTTATGCTGCGGCACACGGGGATAAGGTGGGGGTTCAGTGCCTTGCTCAAGGGCACCTCAGTCATGATATTGCCTGCCTTATCGATTAGTTGTTGTAGCCCTAAACATGTTATTTATGATTGAATTTACATGTCCAATTACAATTGAGCCCCTGAAAATGGGGGGACTGTGTAAAAAATGGTTGTAATTGGTTATTGATGGATGGATGTAAACCGTTGCAAAAATGGCTTTTAATGTTATATTTTTGTTCAACCCCTTGAATTAAAGCTTAAAGTCTGCACTTCAATTTCATCTTGATTGTATCATTTTAAATATATTCTGGTGGCATACAGAGCTAAAACTATGAAAATTGTGACAATGTCCAAATGTGTTTGTGTGTGTGTGTATATATATATATATAAGACCTGTGTGCCTTTGGATGAAACAGTTTTATAAGATTGAATTCTTGAATTCCCCTGAATTCTTTTATAAAATGAAAACCATTACCTTTCTTAAAAGAGCACTTTGAATGCGTTTCCTTGTTCCTTTTATTTTGTCTTCTCTTCAGCAGGAAGATGATTATAAGGACAGCCAATAAAAGCAGCAAAGCTGACACTGCAGCACCAATGACAGGAAGCAGAGAGGCTGAGAGAAACACGTGTTTGAGTTAAACTTTCATTACCAGCAGTTCAGATTGTTTTTAGACTCTTATACATCATTACCTGTGATAGTGATGAGCAGCAGTTCAGAGGCAGATGAACGAAAGGAGCGTGAGGAGACACTGACTTCATAAACACAACTGTAGTTTCCCTTGTGTGAATAATCTGCTTCAGGAAAGAAGAAGGAGGCAGAGTGATTGACAGCTGACTCAGTCCTGGTGAAGTTTGATCCTCTGAACAGGTGAAAAGATCCTCCAGGAAACTGAGGGTCAGTGTTACAGATGATAGTGAAACTGTGACCCCAGGTGATCACTGGTCCCTGAGGCCCCACATGAAACAATCCATCAGCGTCACTGAGGGAAATACTGGGCTGCTGCAAGATCACTAGAAAACAAGAAGAATACATTTATATGGTTACAGAGACTCAAACAATAAATTAAAACAGTTGTAAACAAATAAAAATGGCTTCAAGAACTGCATTTTTTCAAGACCTTTTTTGCATACATGCTGTAAAAACATTCTCAAAACGTGATTTCTGTTAAATAAATTATCTCCTGTAGTGGCGTTCACAACGCTGCTGACGTATGACATTGCCGTATGAATCTTTAGACACCTTTCAAATTTGCCGTTGGACAGAGACCCATACTGCCATCCAAATTAAAAGTGCAGTAACTACACATGTGGTCAAAATGTAGCTAAGTCCTAAAATGGGCTTTGTGACAACTGTTCTGTCTTGTGACAAAATCTCCTGGTTCAATTTCAGCTTTATTTTCCTGTTGGATACCACAGATATCCATTCTGACAATTTAATAGTAATCTGACTTGTAATTGTATTGATGTTTGTTGCTTCGGACATCTCTCCACATTTCTGGTAGCTAATCCAATTTTAATAACAAGTTAGCTGACTCTGGTAAAGTTATATAATTCATCAAAGCATTCTGTATGAAAGTTATACAGAATGCAGTCTGTCCCCTATTCGCAGTCATATACCATATGACTACCAGACCATGCAAATAACAAATTCATAACTGAAAAATAATTATTTGTTTTGCATAAATCATCATTTCATTTGTTAACACATTCGAGGAAGGCTTTAAGAATCCTCTGCCGCCTTCAAAGTACTGATGATTGCCTACAAGACGACCACTGGCACAGCACCAACATACCTAAACTCACTAGTTCAATCTTATGTGCCCTCCAGAAGTTTGTGCCATCCCAAAGAAGTTCAAAATCACTCTCACGGACCTTTTCCTGGACATCTAAAGACTCATCTTTTTCACCAGCACTTAATCAACTAATACTAGCACTTTTCCTTCTTTTCTTGTCTTTTCATTTAAAAAAAAAATCAAATGCGTTCTGTACTAGACTAACTGAGACTTTTCATGGCACTTGTATACTGTTGTTGTTCTCTTGTTGACATGACTGTTTCTATTGTTCTCATTTGTAAGTCGCTTTGGATAAAAGCGTAAATTTAAATGTAAATATATATTATGTTATTTTTTTTCTGAGAAAATTTTATACACCTTTTATATACTTAACTGCAGACATGGATGTGGTACAGTACAAATATTTTGAGCATCCCTTATTCTGCCCCTTATTTTCCTATAGAGAATCACAACTATCCCTTATTTTCCTTTATCCCTAATTATATTTATATAGTTTAAATTATGTGAATTTTAACTACTTGGTCTGTAATTAATTACTTTTTAAATAAAATAAGCAAAACATACACCTTTTTTGGTAAAAGGAGCACTGCGATAAGATGATCTTGAGGCTTACTACGTAGTAATTTTAACATATGCAAACACCAATAAAACTATTATAGGTTATAAAAACAATCAACATGTATTAAGAAACACATAACGAATGCTGGATAAACTAGTTTTTTTTTTTTATCTGATTTTGTTTGTATATATTGCACTTTGCTTTTGCAATAGTGTTTAATTATGTAAGGTCATCCAAAGGCAGAGTGTAGTATAAGTGGTCAAAGGTCACATCAATGTTCATGGTTTTATCTATAAAAAAATGTCATCCTAAGAAGGCTTTAAATGAACGCACTGCCACTAATCTACCCACAACATGTTTGACTGGCTGATGTAAAAACTTTAAAGGCATTTTCCTCAGTTTCAGTGTTAGCGTAATTACTGCACTTTGCCATTGTAGGGCAGCATATCTCAGTGTGTAATAATCTGACTGACTTGGAATTACAGGAGGTATGTAATGCTTGCTGAAGATGACCAGTAGAATGGTTTTTAATCAAAGGGATTTAAATAATAAATTATCTTATATAGAATACACTTGGTTATTTAAACATCATAACGTTAATATCACAACGTATAGGCTATCTACACAAAATGCCCCGAATGTCTGTGCAGCTCTGAATGAACTTATTTCGTGTACAAGGCCGGTGGAGTGATTGGAGATGAGATACCTGCGACACTCACCAGTCTTGAGTCCCACGGAGGACATATAAAACAGGAGCGACAACAGTGAAGGACGAGAGAGGACCAGGCCTGGTGTTCTTATGTTATGTATATGACAGTCATAGTTATTAATATTACTCACACTGTTTGCTAAAGAGAATCACTGTACAATTAAGTGCTGCTGCGCAACTCAACCATATGCATCTTACACGAGATAAATAATATATACATACACTATATATATATATATATAAACCGGCTGAAATGTTTTAAAGCTCACTATTATCTACATGATCGAAAAAATCTAGTCTTTCAATTTGAGTGTTAAGTTAACTTGTTAAAGTTTTAAATCCCTGTCGCAAAAATGCATCTCTGTCACTTAGAGCTTATAGTGAAACTTAAAGGCACAATATGTAAGATTTTTTGACTTGTGTACTTACATTATCCCAAAAGTTTCAAAGAATGTTTAAATAAGCATTTTTAACTAGTTACAACCAGGGCTGTAGCTGGAGTATCCAGTGCCCAGTGCAGGGCCCAGTTGTTGCTATGGGCCCCCTTGAAAATGTGTTCTGGAAGGGGGGACCCTTCAAGCCCAGGGCCCCTAGAAATGTCACAGCCTTTTGCCCTGCTAGCAACTGCCTTGTGTAGAACAATTGTCTGTACCATCCTGTTTCAAATTATATTTATATGAACCACTATTTGAGCTTCTTTCTTTGTGTAAAGTGAACAGGAAAAAGTACTATTTGCCAGAATCAGAAAGATATTTATTGCCATTGCACACAATTTGTTTTGTTTTGGTGATGTAAAAATCTTATAGTGTAGACTCTTGAGACGGCAACATAAAAAATAAAGATATGTGAATAAGGAGGGCACAGAGAGAGCAAATGAGTCTGTTTTAGCATGGTAAAGATTTTACATTTTGGCTAAACTCACTTGGAGGCCACAGAACGTATTTTTCCATTACAATGCGCTACTTTTACATTGTCCTTCTTTGTAAAAAAGCACTTGACATACGTGAATACCCGTTGTGCCTGCATCTTGCAGTTTTTCATAGTGTCTCATGCTAACTTAACGTGCCTCTAGACTTAAAATGCGGTTTACATTCATTCCACCCCTTGCATCAAAGCCAAGCAAGAATGTTCTGTGTGAATGTGTCATTAAGCATTTCCTGATTAATCTAGTTAATCTCAACAAATTAGGATATGGTGACATGCCAATCAGCTAATCAACTCAAAACACCTGCAAAGGTTTCCTGAGCTTTCAAAATGGTCTCTCAGTTTGGTTCACTCGGCTACACAATCATGGGGAAGACTGCTGATCTGACAGTTGTCCAGAAGACAATCATTGAAACCCTTCACAAAGAGTGTAAATCACAAACATTCATTGCCAAAGAAGCTGGCTATTCACAGAGTGCTGTATCCAAGCATGTTTACAGATAGTTGAGTGGAAGGAAAAAGTGGGGAAGAAAAGGATGCACAGTGAACCGAGAGAACCGCAGTCTTATGAGGACTGGCAAGCAAAATCGATTGAAGAATTTGAGTGAACTTGACAAGGAATGGACTTAGGTCAAGGCATCAAGAGCCAACACACACAGACGTGTCAAGGAATTTGCTGAACCACAGAAACATAAGAGGCATCTAACCTGGGCTAATGAGAAGAAGAACTGGACTGCTGCACAGTGGTAGAAAAGTCCAAGTTTTGTAATTCATTTGGTGAACCAAGAAACCAAGGTCCTAGAGTCTGGAGGAAGGGTGGAGAAGCTCATAGCCCACGTTGCTTGATGTCCAAGTGTTAAGTTTCCACAGTTTGTGATGATTTGGGGTGCAATGTCATCTGCTGGTGTTGTTCCATTGTGTTTTTTTGAAAACCAAAGTCATTGCACCCATTTACCAAGAAATCATGTAGCGATGCTTCCTTCTGCTGACCAGCTCATACCACCTCAGCAGTGCCACAAACTGATCACCTCCATGTCACGGCGAATCGAAGCATTAATTAAAGCAAAAGGAGCCCCTACCAAGTATTGAGAACATGTACAGTAAATGAATATACTTATGAAGTATTCTTATTTATTTAGATGAATTGGTGGGTTTTTGTTAAATGTGAGCCAAAATCATCACAATTAAAAGTACCAAAGACTTAAACTATTTCAGTCTGTGTGCACTGAATTTATTTAATACATGAGTTTCACAATTTGAGTTGAATTACTGAAATACATTTTTATTAAATTTTTTTTTTAATTTTCACTTTATAATTGCCTATTTCAGCTTTTATTGTTTTATCTTATCATTTATATATATATATATATATATATATATATATATATATAGATAGATAGATAGATAGATAGATAGATAGATAGATAGATAGATAGATAGACAATTATTTAATTATTTTTTTAACTTTTTAAGACTATCCCGCCGGTCAACAACCTTGTCAGTTGTCTTTTAATTTCCTTTTTTTCAGTATTCTTTACTTTTATTTCAGTTTTCTTGCTTAGTTTAATCTTACTATAATATACTTGTTACAGACCACCAGGTGGAGCAGGCCGAAAACCATTCCTGCGGTGAGGAGGGCGATGATCCCAATTCATAGTGCGACACAGTTACAGACCCCGCTTTATAGAAAAACATGTCTAGGAATAATGTGAAGTATATACTCCGCGTATGTGAGTGATAGGGCAATCAGTGGGAACGCTAGGAGTTTTACCAATGCATTACTCAGCCTTTCATATAGCCAAATGTCACATAGGTGCTCAAAGAGCACAGAAACCATTGATTGAATTCAATAAATGGACTCAGAGAAGGAATACTGGAAACAAGTATTATGGCGTAGTTGTATCAGTCAAGTTTTTAGGGGAGAGAGAGGACTGGCATTCGGAGGAAATTATGAGTTGTTGAGTTCAGCTGATAATGGAAATTTTCTAGGCATCCTCGAACTTTTGGCAGAGTATGCATAGCATTTTTCCTGTGTTTGTTCTTCCCGTGTGTGATCTTGGATTGTTTTTACCGATTCTCTGCTGCCTGCCCTGACCTCTGCTTGTTACTGTTAATGATTCTGGTTATCCCTGACATACCTGATGCCGTTCCTGATTACTGCCTGTCCGACCATTCTCTTAAATAAAGTTCTGCAAATGGATCTGAATGTATCTGACTCATCGTTACACTAAGAGGCATTGGCTAAAACATCCAATGACATGCAGGAGAAATGAGAAACTCAAAGCGAAGCTTCTGCGCTGTGCACCAAGCTTGGACACTATAGAGATGGCCTTCATGGCACATTTTTGGAACACAAAAAAGAGTTCATGCTTACATATAATTAGTTGAGGTATGGTATGTGTATTTGGCGTGCTGAACCTAGAATACCCCCCCTGTCTATTTTTAAAGTGAACTCAAAGTGAGGATATGGGGTGGAGGAGGGATGCTGATAAACTGTCAATGGATAGAGGGAAGTCAGCGATATTTATACTGTGGTATTGATTACTAAATTGTGATTAGGCTAAGAATCTGACGCACTCCTCCCGAATCTTGTTACTAGAACATCATATAGCGTTGATTGGATTTATTTACGCACGTTAAAATTTTATTTAAATCTCCTTTCTTATTTACAGCATTATCTTAATAGGCTGTGAATTAACTTTGGGAGAAAACCAGTTGTTCTATGTGAAATGGCATGATCATAACACCCCTCGAATATTCGACTGTGAGATTGGTAGTCGAATCTGGCTCCTCCTATCGAAGCAACGAATTGTTGACTATTTGGGTCACCCCTAAGTAGGATAATACATAATTTTTTCTTGTTATAATCTGAGTTTTTAAAAAATGGAATTGTGCTTAATGGGTACGTGAGCCTAATAGGTACATTTGCCCTATATTGTAAGTGTTTGATATTGTTAGGAGGTAAGGAGAAAAGTGCACAGCCCTTATTGTTTTTTTACAAGTTTTTCTTCTTCAGTTATTATTTTATAATACTAGGGGCCAAACACTAAAGGTATAATATCATATAGTTTGTAGTAATGAAGAGATAGGATCCAAAAATGCAATGAAAGAGTTTGAGAGAGTGAAGACAAAAGTCTCTTCAAACGGGAACTTAGGAGGTTGCAGGTTATGCAGAAATAAATACAGATACGGATACAGCAGGGTTTGTAGATGGCTACCAGCATCATACACTGACGAAATAATCGGGCAACTGGCAAGAAAGCAGAGAACATTAAATAGCAAGCGGGTTAGAGGGGGGGAACAGGTGAAACGGAGGTAACAGCGAGAAGGTAACTAATGAGGCCCAGCTGAATAGGGGAAGGGAAAGAATGAGGTAGTAATCAGAGGGGGGAGGAAAAAGGAAAGGAAAAGCCAGAGAGAAGAACCAGACTCATAACATAGTTACTATTTTCAAGTAATTTATCAAGAGACGGTTCACAGGTTAAGTAGTGTCTTGGCCAGATTTCTAAACTCTGTAAGATACTCAAAAGGGAATTTGCAGCACAAATAAACTCCTTTCTTCAAGATAATTTTATTAGTTAGGAGATTCAGTCTGGTTTTATTTTTTGTTTTGTTTAATGCAGTACAGAAATTGCCCTTATAAAAAATAATTAGTCACTTCAGAATAAATTCTGATGAAAATAAGCTCTCAGATCTTGCCCTCTTAGAATTAAGTGTCTAATGATGGACATTCTAATCAATCATTTGGAAAAGTTAATTGATCTCTCAGATTGTGTAATGGAGAAAGTTACCTGGCGTCCATCTGGCAAATCTCGGTTCTCTACCCAACAAAACAGACAAACTTCTTTGGCTCTCCTGGACAAATAAGGATTTCTCACACTCTGCTGCTCTGTGTTTCACAGAAATCTGGCTGAATGACGCCCTTCCGGACAGCACGCTTCATCTGCCTGGCTTTTGCTGCTACCACCGATCTGTAACCTTTTTTACAATCTTAATTTATCTCAAATGTAAATCAAACAGCCATTCAATAGAGATACTCCGAAATGAACTGATATTTGCCCTCTCCAGCAGTGGCAGATCCAGGATGTTTTCATGGTAGACAGGAAGGGGGCAGCAACCAGTCTGGGGTGGCACAAAAATCTTAATTATTTCAATATCGAGATGGACTTAACTATAAAGTACTGGACTGTTTTAGTGCCTAAAACACAAATGAATACAATTAATTTGTATAACTGTCATTTAGATAGATAGATAAAAGTAATACTGAGTGAATGACAATTATTATTATTATTTTTTGGTATTACCTAGACTCCAAGTATATTAATAAAAGGGCTCACTATAACTTTATTGCTCAGTAAGCTTTGTTCTGGGTTTTAACACCCCCAAAATCTTGGATGAGACATGAAGATAACTATAGTCAACCTTCACTGAATTTGTAAACAATCAATGAACTCTGAAAATATCAGTCCGTGTTTAACTTTCAGTTAGTTTTCAAAATGAATTCATTGCAGCACTTTTGTCATACCTAAATAGAGCTCTGTACAAAGGAAAATAATGTAAGAATGTATTTTTTCCCATTAATTTAAATATGGTTTCATTTTATTTTCATTTTCGTACTTTAAAAATTAATGAATAATTAGCACATATTTTCCAGTACAATTAAGTGCACTGTGCTCACATTTGGCCTAATTGTGCATTAAACTATAAATAAAAAATAAAAAACATAGTCTATTGTCTTGCGCCCTAGTGTGGTCTCGAATTGCTCGCAGTCAGTGCGGTTTATTTATGAAGTGAGAGTGCGCATCATAGAACAGCTGACAGGACATGAAAGTTTGTCTTCCTGAAATGACAATATCTCATCAGACCGCAGTTTACTGTTGTTCTACTGAAGCTCATTTGGCACCTGTACCTTTTCCACGCGTGTGACTCGTGCCTGGTGCCTTGCTGAGGGCAAGCTGAAGTGCAAACTGAAGTTTTTAATAAATAAATTTTTTGAACTCCGTTAACCGTTAGATAAAACGTTCCATTAATTCCTTTTTATAACTAAGATTTTGATTATTTATTACGTTTTATTAAAGATTTTCAGAGAATGAGTTTGGCTTCCGGCTTTGCTATCGTTCGGACGTTCTAGCTTACTGCTCGGCACTTTGCATCTTATTTCTGTACTTTTCTATGATTTTTCTAAGATTTCTACATCACCAGATCAGCACAGTGCTCAAACAACAGATTTTTGGCACCAACACTAAAACTAAAAACTCTTTGGGACTGGAATAATACTACAAAAAGAACAGCTTACATTCCAGAGATGGGAAAACAACTGCCTACATTCAAACAGAAGAGAGAGAAAATGCCTCCTGTTGGATCTACTTGTTGCATGAACTGCTGCAAACTTCTACTAAGGATTGTGATTCTTGAAACAAAGTTGCTTGCTGGACTTCCAAAACAGACGGAACACTTAGCATACCGTCATCATGGACCCCCTCAGCATACAGCCGGTGAGTCCCATGAATCTTCTGAATCTCAACAGTTTATACCAAGTGTAGAGGAACAAGCCGAAACTGATCGCCACACTAATCGATGGCACAAACAGGGAGTGTGACCCAAAGGAACACGAGACATCAGATTGTCACAAGTTTCTCGTATTGCTGCCGTAGCTTTCTCTACCCCAGATTGGACTATGACAAGGCTTGTGAATACTGGAATTCAACCACCCCCTATACATCTTGAGAACAGATTTGAAGCATTAGTGAATGTGGGTGAGGAATCCCCAAATGTGATTAAATATCTATTGGATCAGCCTACTAACAGCGCTACTAACAGGCGCTCAAGGTCAAGCAGACAGCGGCATTCAGCTCAGAGCGCAGCCGAGCCAAGGACTCTGACAGTGGGTGACTCTGTTATCAGAAACATCCGTAGCAGGACTACAACAACATGCTGCCTTCCTCAAGCAATGGTCTCTGATGTGGAAAAAGGAACTTCAGAATATTCTGATGAAGCACAAGACTACAAATCTAATTATCATCCATGTGGGGAAGAATGATATTCGGAAAGCGCAGTGATAACTCCTTAAGAAGGACTTCAGTGAACTCTTTGAAACAGTCGTTCATCAGTGGGCCACTCCCAGCAAGGGGAACAAATGTGTTTTCACGGTTGCTTGGGCTGAACACATGGCTACAAAGATCTTGTAATATAAAAGGAGTGAATTTCATTGACAACTTCAATCTTTTCTGGGGCCATAGACAATTGTTTAAACCAGATGGCCTCCACCCAAACAAACTTGGTGCTTGAGTGTTTAAGGACAATATCTACTTTTCCCTCAGTCATCCTTCAGCAGAGTGTGTCAATCCATTCAGCACACACACACCGGGTCCGAGTCATCATGTGGTTGACATATCCCACAAGGAACTGATAACACCATGCAGCCAAAACAAGCACTGCTGATAGACACTACTGCCCACAGAGCTCCTCACAGACAGACTGTGATGTATCAAAACAGCTACAAGATTCACCACCCAAGGACGACTTTCTGGAAAACAGCCAGGGAAGCCAGGACAACATATCACAGCCCCCGGAAACACCAGAGACACAGCCCATCTCACCAGACACATTATCCCTTTCTCCAGCATCTCCACTTCTGTGCTTTTCACAGAAAATGGAGGAATTGGTGTATGCTGGGACTAAACTCTCTCACTCATTTGCTGCAAGCCCGCAGATATCAACAAAAAAATGGTGGGCCTCCCAACCACCAAAGCCTGGTCCCTGCTCATGCAAGAGCTCTTCGACCGCTGCCACAACGGCAGGGCCCAAACCCTCTATCTGCTGAAGGTGAACCAAAAACAACTGATAGCAGCCCTCAGTAATATGTGTTGGGTCCCACGCTATAATAACAGCAACATTCACAAATGCCTACAGAACAAGCGGGAACCCAGTGTGCCTGTAGCTTTCTCTATTTCAGTTTTATCACGTGATAAAAAATTTAAGGCCATCTCAAACCGAAGGGCAAACTCATCTAATCTGCGGCCTATTATGCATCAAACTAAGATTGATGTAAAGACACAAAACACTGCCATCAAGTTAGCATCTTTAAACATTTGTTCACTAAAAAAATAATAATTTCTAATCAGTGACTTTATAACCAAAAACAATCTGGATTGCCCCAATCAAGCAGCCCCTCCTAACTTCACTTACATGAGTGTTTGCAGGACTGTTAGGAGAGGTGGGGGTGTAGCTGCTCTATTTAAAGATGTCTATCAATGCAAGCAAGCAAGCGTCATTTGGTCAGTACTTGTCTTTTGAATATCTAGGGATTGTGCTGAAAGGTGCTCCACGCATTCTGTTTATTAGTATTTACAGGCCTCCAAAATACTCTCCAGCCTTTGTTGAAGAGGTCACAGAAATGTTATCAATGATTTCTTCAGAGCTTGACTGTTTTGCTATTGCAGGGTATTTTAATATTCACATAGATAATGCAGAAAACAAAACTACAAAAGAAATGATAACAGTTTTAAACTCTTTTGACCTGATTCAGCATGTGCATGGACCCACACACAAAGGTGGACACACTCTAGACTTAATCATCATTAGGGGTCTAAACATTTCATAGCACTATCTGATCACTTCTGTATATTCTTTGATATATTGATCTCTGCTACCACTGAATCTAGATCTGTCTCTGTCAGAAGGAGATGCATAAACGAGAACACAAGTGTACTATTTATGGAGGCTATATCTTTTACACCAAGCATTTCTGCAGACTCTGTTGATATTTTCCTTGATTCCTTTAACTCAAAAGTAAAGAATGTTATTGATGATATTGCTCCAATAATAATCATAAAGACAGACTTCATGATTTTAATGTGAACCTAGCCACAGCTAGACAGAATTTCTTCTCAATCCTTATAAACAGTAACTTAAATAACAATCATACTCTTTTTGCCACTGTTGAGAGACTGACAACCCCCCCCCCCCAAGTCAGATTCCCAGTGAAATGCTCTCAGACAGCAAATGCAATGAGCTTGTATCCTTCTTTTCTGAGAAGATCATCAATATCAGGAAGGCGATTAGCACATCCTCAAGTAATGCAGAGGTCAGACAGATTAGGCCACAATATCAAAAAGATACTATGTCTATTTTTGAAGCAATTGATAGCAAAATTCTGGAAGACATAGTGCAGCACCTAAAATCGTCAACCTGCAATCTTTACACACTTCCCACATCTTTTTTCAAAAGTGTGCTTAACTGCTTAGAAGCAGATCTTTTAGAAGTGGTGAACACCTCACTTCTTTCTGGGACATTTCCAAACTCCTTAAAAACTGCAGTTGTTAAGCCCCTACTAAAAAAGAGCAATCACAATTTTGAGCAATTTTAGACCAATATCTAATCTTTTATAGGCAAAATTATAGAAAAGGTAGTTTTTAATCAGCTGAACAAATACTTAAACTCAAATGGATACCTGGACAATTTTCAATCTGGATTCCGACCACATCACAGCACAGAGACAGCACTCATTAAGATAATAGATGATATTCGCTTAAATTGTAACTCTGGAAAAATATCGGTGCTGGTATTGCTAGATCTCAGTGCTGTGTTTGACACTGTCGATCATAACATACTACTAGAGAGACTGGAAAACTGGGTCGGGCTTTCTGGGATGGTACTCAAATGGTTCAGGTTATACTTAGAAGGGAGAGGCTATTAGGCTATTATCCTATAGGCTAGTATAGGAGATCATAAGTCTAAGTGGACGTCCATGACATGCGGAGTCCCACAAGGGTCAATTCTTGCACCGCTCTTGTTTAGCCTGTATATACTCCCACTAAGTCAAATAATGAGAAAGAATTCCAGTTACATTTAGGATTTATTTTAAAGTACCTTTACTCGTATATAAGAAACTAAATGACCTAGGACCGAAATATATTTCAGATATGCTCACTGAATATAAGCCTAACAGACCACTCAGATCGAGGATCGAGTCAGTTAGAAATGCCAAGGTTCACACAAAACAAGGGGAGTCCTCCTTTATTTACTATGCCGCCCACAACTGCAATCAGCTTCCAGAAGAGATCAGATGTTCTAAAACATTAGCCACTTTTAAATCTAGACTTAAAACTCATCTGTTTAGCTGTGCATTTATTGAATGAGTACTGTGCAATGTCCTAACTGATTGCACTATATTTTCACTTTTTTTTTTTTTTTTTTTTTATGTAAAATCATTTTCTAATTGTTTTAAATTAATTTTAAATAAGTAATTTTTTTAATAATTTAAAAAGTTTTAAAATTGCTTGTTTTATTCTTTTTATTATTTTTCTTCATTATTATTTTACTTTCCTTTATGTAAAGCACTTTGAATTACCATTGTGTATAAAATGTGCTATATAAATAAACTTGTCTTGCCTTGCCTTGTCTTGTCTTGTCTCCCTAAGTGTGGCGCTCCTATGCAGTGCATATATGTATAAATACTGTATACCCCATTTTTAAGCCACTGATTATAAGGACGGACAATAATAGCAGAACAGCTGACAGTGCAGCACCAATGACAGGAAGCAGGGAGGCTGGGAGAGACACGTGTTTGAGTTAAACTTCCATTACCTGCAGTTCAGATTTGTTTTTAGACTCTTATACATCATTACCTGTGATAGTGATGAGCAGCAGTTCAGAGGCAGATGAATGGAAGGAGCGTGAGGAGACATTGACTTCATAAACACAACTGTAGTTTCCCTCCAGTGAAAAATCTGCCTTAGGAAATAAGAAGGAGGCAGAGTGACTGACAGCTGACTCAGTCCTGGTGATGTTTGATCCTCTGAACAGGTGAAAAGATCCTCCAGGAAACTGAGAGTCAGTGTTACAGATGATAGTGAAATTGTGACCCCAGGTGATCACTGGCCCCTGAAGCCCCACGTGAAACCATCCATCAGGATCACTGTGGGAAATACTGGGCTGCTGCAAGATCACTAGAAAACAAGAATAATACATTTATATGGTTACAGAGACTCAAACAATAAAGCTAACTTCGTTAAATAAAAAAAAAAAAATTACAGAATGAGTTCACTTGCATGTTACTAATGCATATTATTTATAATGATACTAAACTGACTGCACTCACCCACAGTGATGATAACAGTGTTGCTCAAAGATGATTTGATGTTGTTTTGGTAGGAGTAACGACAGCTGTAGCTGCCCTGATGTGAGACGTCTACATTAACAAGGTTGAAAGTCACACTAGATTCATGTGTCTGGGAGGGTACAGATGGTCCATTTCTGAAGAGCTGGAATTCAGCTTTAGCCTTGCATCTTGGTTTAGGTGTTGTGCAACTGAACTGGATACTTTCTCCAGGAGAAACAGCTGCATGTGTGGAGGTCAGGGAAAGAGTCGGCATCTGCAGCTCACCTGCAAAATAAATATGTGTTTATTTTAAACAATTTGTTAAGACATAATAAAAATTTAAAAATTAAAATTAATCTAATTTCTGTTGCTCATGTCCTCCAAATTAAATAAAAAACAATAAAAAAAGATTTAACACACCTGAGCAAACAACACCAGCATCTTTATTATGATTACAGGTATGATTTCCTAGTCCTCTGTGTGGACATTGTGTGAGGGCTCCTTCACTTCCTGAACATTTAACGTCATCCAGCCAGATCGATCCACTGCCTTGACCAAAGGCAGCTCCATGAGGAGCACTGATGGCTGATCCACACTGTGTCTGTCTGCACACCACAGCAGCATCATTCATGTCCCAGTGATCATCACACACGGTTTCCCATGTGCCATTATACAGGATCTCCACTCTCCCACAGCATGAATCAGACCCACCGACCAACCTCATGTCTGGTACTTGGAATTAAAAAAAATTAAAATACAATGTGTTTAAAAAGTTATTTTTTGGCATTCTGTATGTATTTTATATGTGTTTAACATATTTGGAAGCCAATCACCGACCATTCATAGCCCCGTATTATACTAATTCCTTTAAAGGGGGGGGTGAAATGCTATTTCATGCATACTGAGTTTTTTACACTGTTAAAGAGTTGGATTCCCATGCTAAACATGGACAAAGTTTAAAAAATTAAGTTGTACGTTTGAAGGAGTATTTTTGTTCCCAAAATACTCCTTCCGGTTTGTCACAAGTTTCGGAAAGTTTTTTTCGATTATGGCTCTGTGTGACGTTAGATGGAGCAGAATTTACTTATATGGGTCCTAAGGGCACTTCTCCCGGAAGAGCGCGCACTCCCGTATAGCAGAGCAGAGACGAGACATTCACTGATCAGAGCGATTCACTGATCAGAGCGAGAGCGAAATGTCACAAAAGAAGTGTGTTTTTGGTTGCCAGGGCAAGACAACCCTGCACAGATTACCAAAAAAAAAAACATCAAGGGACCAGTGGTTGGAGTCTATTTTTACAGAGCATCAACGGAGTTGTGCAAGTGTTTTTGTTTGTTCCTTGCATTTCGAAGATGCTTGTTTTACAAACAAGGCCCAGTTTGACGCCGGATTTTCATATCGTTTATTTCTTAAGGATAATGCAGTCCCAACGAAAAAGGGTCACGATCGTGTGTTGGAACCGCATGCGGTGAGTAAAACTGCTTCAAATATCTCTGTGTTGTTAACTTAGCTACCGGCGCTTAAGCACATCAAGTAAACAACATGCGATGTTGGCATCAAACGGCACTTTCCACATGTACACCTTAAAAAAAAAAAAAAACGACATACAGTGGAACTTAGTCATTTTCCAAAACCGCTAAGCAAATATATACAGTTTCAATACATACTACATAGAGACGTCGTTGCTGCTGCTCTTGTTAAATTTCAGCCTCTGGATCTGATTCTGGATCATAAATATACGCTGAATCTGACTGTTAGCCATGGTTTGTTTTGGATGATGGTTTTTTCCTCACGGTAATGTCACAGCTTCCAAACGCTCTCAAAGCATAAGCTTACTCGGGCTCGTGATTCTTTAGCTCCGCACGTCATGCCTCCAGCCGGTCATGTTTTTCCGGGAAAAAATCGGTAGAGACTATCTTTCTCTTATGAATATAATAAAACTAAAGACTTTTTGGAGTTATGAAGGATGCAGTACTACTCTATAGGTACTCAAGATTAACAGGATATTGAGTGAAAACGAGCATTTCACCCCCCCTTTAATACTTTTTGTTATTACAAGGGTCATTCCTGGGATTGGGTAACATTTCAACTTGGAATATAAAGTCATTTTGTCAACTACACGCGATTTATAAATACCCCACATCTTTAATTTGTTTTTTATTATTTTTTTTTTTTTAAGACACCTTTTTTTCTCAACCCCCTGATGGCCAAATGTGGATTGGTTTAAACAGGATTTTACACAGGACGTCTACAAAAACATCTACCTATTGCTCATGTGTCCCTGATAACAAATTGATGATAACAAATGGTAACATTTAGCATAATTGTCACAATTCATAGGAGTGAGGCTACACAAATTTTGTGTTTATGGTGTCTTTATTTAAAAAAAAATAATTATATATATATATATATATATATATATATATATATATATATATATATATATATATACATATATATATATATATATATATATATATACATATATATATATATATATATATATACATATATATATATATATATATATATATATATACATATATATATATATATATATATATATATATATATATATATATATATATATATACAGTCAGGTCCATAAATATTGGGACATCGACACAATTCTAATCTTTTTGGCTCTATACACCACCACAATGGATTTGAAATGAAACGAACAAGATGTGCTTTAACTGCAGACATTCAGCTTTAATTTGAGGGTATTTACATCTAAATCAGGTGAACGGTGTAGGAATTACAACAGTTTGTATATGTACATCCCACTTTTTAAGGGACCAAAAGTAATGGGACAGATTAACAATCATAAATCAAACTTTCATTTTTTAATACTTGGTTGCAAATCCTTTGCAGTCAATTACAGCCTGAAGTCTGGAGATCAATTAGACATCAGCGTACGCTGGGTTTCATCCCCGGTGATGCTCTGCCAGGCCTCTACTGCAACTGTCTTCAGTTCCTGCTTGTTCTTGGGGCATTTTCCCTTCAGTTTTGTCTTCAGCAAGTGAAATGCATGCTCAATTGGATTTAGGTCAGGTGATTGACTTGGCCATTGCATAACATTCCACTTCTTTCCCTTAAAAATCTCTTTTGGTTGCTTTCGCAGTATGCTTCGGGTCATTGTCCATCTGCACTGTGAAGCGCTGACCAATGATTTCTGAAGCATTTGGCTGAAAATGAGCAGATAATATTGCCCGAAACACTTCAGAATTCATCCTAATGCTTTTGTCAGCAGCCACATCATCAATAAATACAAGATAACCAGTTCCATTGGCAGCCATACATGCCCACGCCATAACACTACCACCACCATGCTTCACTGATGAGGTGGTATGCTTTGGATCATGAGCAGTTCCTTTCCTTCTCCATACTCTTCTCTTCCCATCACTCTGGTACAAGTTGATCTTGGTCTCATCTGTCCATAGGATGTTCTTCCAGAACTGTGAAGGCTTATTTAGATGTTGTTTGGCAAACTCTAATCTGGCCTTCCTGTTTTAGAGACTCACCAATGGTTTACATCTTGTGGTGAACCCTCTGTATTCACATGGTGAAGTCTTCTCTTGATTGTTGACTTTGACACACACATACACCTACCTCTTGGAGAGTGTTCTTGATCTGGCCAACTGTTGTGAAGGGTTTCTTCACCAGGGAAAGAATTCTTCGATCATCCACCACAGTTGTTTTCCATGGTCTTCCGGGTAGTTTGGTGTTTGGAAAGCAACCAAAGAGATTTTTAAGGGAAAGAAGTGGAATGTTATGCAATGGCCAAATCAATCACCTGACCTAAATCCGATTGAGCATGCATTTCACTTGCTGAAGACAAAACTGAAGGGAAAATGCCCCAAGAACAAGCAGGAACTGAAGACAGTTGCAGTAGAGGCCTGGCAGAGCATCACCGGGGATGAAACCCAGCGTACGCTGATGTCTAATTGATCTCCAGACTTCAGGCTGTAATTGACTGCAAAGGATTTGCAACCAAGTATTAAAAAATGAAAGTTTGATTTATGATTGTTAATCTGTCCCATTACTTTTGGTCCCTTAAAAAGTGGGATGTACTTATACAAACTGTTGTAATTCCTACACCGTTCACCTGATTTGGATATAAATACCCTCAAATTAAAGCTGAATGTCTGCAGTTAAAGCACATCTTGTTCATTTCATTTCAAATCCATTGTGGTGGTGTATAGAGCCAAAAAGATTAGAATTGTGTCGATGTCCCAATATTTATGGACCTGACTGTATATATAGAGGGCACTCCACTCAGAACTCCATTTCCCATCCTGCCTCATTCCTGGTACTGATTGTACACACACACACCTGCATCTGCACTCACACCTGCACCTCATTTCAGCTAATACAGACACACCCATATAAACAGTACTGTGAAGTTTTGTTTAGCTTGTCTGACATTTCAGAGCGTTTTTCCCCTGTGTTTGTTTTTCCCGTGTTTTACCTTTTGGACTGTGTATTCGACTCTGATTTCTCTGCTGCCTGACCCTGATCTCTGCTTGTTTCTGGTTATCCCTGACACACCTGATGCCATTCCTGATTTCTGCCTGTCTGACCATTCTCTAAATACTGCATTTGGATCCGAACGCCTCTGACTCTCTTCATAACAATATATATATATATATATTTTCTTTTTTTTTTTTTTTTGTTATTTAGAAGTTTAACTAAAACCACTATTTTATTGTTTTAGTCCTTAACATGTCACATGGTGATCAGCAAGAAAGGCTTTCAATCTTACTTGTATTCCCTGTATTTTTCCAAAACTATTAATATGACATGGTGTGATGTGGTTGAAGTCTGTAACACATTTGAAGGGATACTTTGCCTTCAGTTTAATAAATACGTTTATGAAAAATATATTTGTGATGGGGTTGTGGTTTTTCACTCAAAATGGCCACAGCTCCGAGAAGGGTCTGGCTGCAGATTTGCACTTGCACTCTCAGACACTTGTGCTTCCGCTAGTGACGTCACTTGCAGTCTTTATTTATTTATTTATTTTTTGTTCTATTTACTTATTACTTTTTGTTTGAATCTATCAACATTTTACAACAGTAACCAGGTGGTGAAGACAAGAAAAAAGAAACTAAATTACAATGTCACTTGCAATCGCCACTTGCACTCTCCGCTACCTGTGACGTCACTTGCAATTAACACAAATCGTGCTTGTTGCCAATGGAGACAAGACAATGTGGTTGTGAATAAACGATTAAAACCAAATTAGTAGGCCTACTAGTATAATGTACAGGGTCCTTCAAGAAAAAGACAAGACCGGCAAATCCGTGGCCACAGAACAGCAGAATATGAACACACAAAGTCTTTCGTTAAGCGTTTTCCTTTCCCTAATACGTTAAGTTCAATTAAAAGACCAAATTCGATATATAGTTATTATTTAATGTACTACAAGGCAAGCAGATGGCTATGAACACATGCGAACGCTTAATGTGGCCTAATAACTGACTAAGATGATAAAGACAATTCAGTAGGCCTAGCCTATATGTCTTGTTGACTCAACGTATATACAGACCAGCAAATATATGAAATACATTAAGTGATTTTAAAAGGATCAGCTCTATACAGGCAAGCAGACGAGTACAGAACCCAGTGCGTTAAATAATACATTAAATGTTTTCCTCCTATAGAAAATCATTATAAATAAAACACATAATGTATCTTAATGGACAAAGACAATGATATAAACAAGTTGTAGACAGTTTATTCTATATGGAAAAATGCTTAACGCGAAACTTTGCGCGTTCCGTTTATTCACCACCACATCGTCTTGTCTCCATTGGCAACAAGCACGATTTGTGTCGATTGCAAGTGTCGCAGGTAGCAGAGAGTGAAAGTAGCGATTGCAAGTGACATTGTAATTTAGTTTATTTTTTCTTGTCTTCGCCACCTGGCTACTGTTATAAAATGTTGGAAAATTCAAACAAAAAGTAAAAATATATCTATATAAAATAAAAAATAAAGACTGCAAGTGATGTCACTAGCGGAAGTTCAAGTGTCTGAGAGTGCAAGTCTGAAAATGCAAGTCTGAGAGTGCAAGTGCAAGTCTGCAGCCAGACCCTCTTGCTCCCCATGTAGTTAGGAGACCTTATGTGATAGCAATAAAATAAGTACACTGTTTATACTCGTGAATTAAAATAAAATGTTGAAAAATAATAATTTTCCATCTTAATTTTATGTGACAGTTTTGAGTAAAAAAAAAAAAAGTACAATGCTAACCATTTTCTGCACCTCTATTGAAGAGACCGGAATGATGTCATTTCTGGTAAATGATGAGTCTAAATTATTCTGGGTGAAGAATGATTAGTGCGACAGGGTTGAGTTTAAATGGAGAGACATAACTTTTAAAGTCTTTTGTATAAAATATCTTGCAGTTTTTCTAAAAATATTTCTCACAAGAAAGGAACAAAAATAAATGCTGACATTATTGATAAAAATCACAGACACTATGCACCTTTTGTTAATCATTTCCTAAGTGAAGTACCTCAGTGGCATGACAAAATGCTTGGTTTAAGATTGTTATAGCAATTATGTCATGCTAAAGAAAAGTAAAATGTAACAATTATTTTATTATTTATAATGGTCATACCAAAGTATTGTGAAAAGCTTCTAACAATTATTTTTTGTGAACTACCACATTAAAAACTCTAGGGGACTGAAATATTACAGAATCCCAGCAAGCAAGCACTGCATTTTCAAAGTGCTTAGGTGTTTTGGTGTTGAAAACAGCAGATTAATACTTTGAAAAGAGATGTACTTTTACCTAAGCAGACGACACCTGCATCTTCACTATGACGACAGTCATGTTTTCCAAAAGAAGGATGTGAGCACTGTGTGAGCGATGATTCACTTCCTGAACAGTCCACATCATCCAACCAGATCTGACCACTACCCTGGCCAAAACGAGCCTCCTTATGTGCACTAACAGCTCTTCCACATCCCAGCTGTCTGCACACCACAGCAGCATCATTCATGTCCCAGTCATCATCACACACTGTTCCCCACTGGCCGTTATACAGGATCTCAACTCTTCCAGAGCAGTCATTATTACCATTCACCAGTCTGATACTAACATCTCCTAAAAAATAAATATCTCCATTATGATACAACTCACATCTAACAACATACTAAACTTCAGATTAGCCAACACAGTGACTGGTTTTGTCATGATGCATCTAGAATAATATCTGTTGTAAAAATGAGTGACTAACAGTCTGTTACTCACCAGTTACTGAAGTCAGAGCACTGGCTGTTGAGATGAAAAAAAAAAAAAAAAAAAACCTGTGACATTTCAACATTTTACTCTTACAATTAGATATGAATCACCAAATAAAATCTTTTAAAAACTTGTTGTCTCAAACTGATCTCATGTAAATGAGTAATGTAGCCCAGTACTGCCCTGATTAATCTATTTTACGAAACAGATGTTTAGTCCACAACACCCAATAATATCTGAATTAAAAAAATGAACCAGATCAAATTTTCAATGGGTTTAAGCGTGTGCATCTTCTGAACTGTTGACAACAAATACCTGCTTACATTGAAAGGAACTCTGATTGGATTATTCTGAAAGAAGAAAGTCAAATACTTTCTTCTGAGTAGAAGATGGACAACTTTTCATTCTCGGGTGAACTAACCCTTTAACACTGTGTGTTCTTGATTGTATGAAATGCACAACAAATAAATACACTGCACAGTCTCTCTCTCTCTCTCTCTCTCTCTCTCTCTCTCTATATATATATATATATATGATATGATATAGGAAGACTATAATCAATTATATCTTCATCTACAGTGGGGCTCGAAAGTTTTGGCACCCTTAGCAGAATCTGTGAAAATGCGAGTAATTTTCAAAACATAAGAGAGATCATACTAAATGCATGTTATATTTTATTTAGTACTGTCCTGAGTAAGATATTGTACATAAAAGATATTAATATTTAGTCCACAAGACAAAAAAATTGCTGAAATTATTAAAATAACCCCCTCAAAAGTTTGGGAACCCTTGGTTCTTAATACTGTGTGCTGTTACCTGATGATCCTCGACTGTATTTCTGTTTTGTGATGGTTGTGCATGAGTCCCTTGTTTGTTCTGAACAGTTAAACTGAGCAGCGTTCTTCAGAAAAATCTTTAAGGTCCTGCAGATTCTTCAGTTTTCCAGCATCTTTGCATATTTGAACCCTTTCAAGCAGTGACTTTATGATTTTGAGTTACATCTTATCACTCTGAGGACATTTGAGGGACTCAAACACAACAAAGATGCTGGAAAACTGAAGAATCTGCAGTAGCTTAAAGATTTTTCTGAAGAACGCTGCTCAGTTTACCAAGGTTCCCAAACTTTTGAGGGGGTTATTTTAATAATTTCAGCATTTTTTTTTTTTCTTGTGGACTAAATGTTAATATCTTTTATGTACAATATCTTACTCAGGACAGCACTAAATAAAATATAACATGCATTTAGTATGATCTCTCTTATTTTTTGAAAATTACTCGCATTTTCACAGATTTTGCTAAGGGTGCCCAAACTTTCGAGCCCCATTGTATAACCTCCATCTGCTATGCAAAATAGAAATTACAATAATTCAAAATAGAGTTTACCCAATATCAAAGTGAGAAGAGAAGGTCTTGGCATGGTGATGCTTGGCTTGCGTTCCTTCAAAATGTGCACAAATTAAGATGTTACTTCCTGATAAGTGAGAAGAGCTGATGACGCTTTGATAAGAACAGAAACACACACACTATGTGTATGTTAGGAACTGATCTGTACATCAGTCTATTTCCCCTAAACTGTACACAACATAAATATTTTTTTTTATATAAGTGATAATAATGATGTGACCCTCACTGTTTTTCTCAGGAATGGTTTTGGTTCAGTTCTGGTCTGGTCCAGGTGTAGCTAACCCTGATCCTGGAGGACTCCCATCCTGTGGTTCAGATCCAACTCTAATCAAACCAGCTAACCTAGATGTTCATGAATTATGTGGATTGCATGAAAACAGCAGGCGTGTGTGCTGGAGAAGAGCTGGAACTGAAGTCTTCAGGAAGGGAGCAGGGTTTAGCACTGCTGCTATAACTGACATTAATCAGCTCTTTCCAGACGATACTACTCCACCATTATTGTGGGGTAAAATGCATGTTTGTTCATTCAGAAAAATTTGATAAAACTAATGTGTCACACAAAATGTTGCCATTTTTTTAATCTGTAAAACAAATGACACTTCTGTATAAATATAACTACTGCATATCAAGTGGTTTCTGCAACAAACGTGATACTGTTCAACTGTTTGAGAGTTAACCATATATGCTCACATGCATAGTACTTGGAGATGGGGTTTAATTGAAATCATTCTGAATTTGTGGTATTGACTCTGAGAATTGCAGTTTTCTTTTTTAACTGATAAAACTGTGAGAAAGATTTGAGGAAGTGTCATGTTGTAGAAGCAAAGATGTTTCATGCAGACGTGAAGCCGTTTGTTTAAACTTAAAATGAATAATTTTACAGCACATAAAAAAAGAAGTGTTTTGTCTATTGTGGTAAGATTTTTAAGCATGAATATTTACAGGCACACCAAACATAGGTAATGCATTTTGTCTGACAGTAAATCATTCTCAAAAAAATCCAAAAATACTACTTACCTTAATGTGTAACAGTCACTCCTCTCTTCCTTCTCTGCTAATCTCTCCACTGCTAAAATTACATACTACCACATCAAAGTTAACAATTCGTCTAACTCTTGCATGCTTTATTAAACATTTTCCTCACTCCTTTGTCCTCCTCCTCCTCCTCCTGCTTCATCTCTAATAGTTGACGACTTTGCCACATTTTTCATTAATAAAATTAAAAACATCAGTGCATAATTTTCCACACCACAATCCGTCAAACTCATATCACCAGCAAACATACACTCATTCACATCCTTCTCTTCACTCTCTGAGGCAGAAGTCTCCAAACTCATCCTTTCTAATCACCCTTCTACTTGCCCACTTGATCCTATTCCATCTCATCTCCTTCAAGCCATTTCTCCTGCAGTTGTACCTGCACTCACTCACATCATTAACACTTCCCTCCACACTGGTGTTTTTCCCTCATCATTTAGACAGGTTCGTATAACACCACTACTTAAGAAACCCACCCTCAACCCATCTCTTTTAGAGAACTACAGAGCATTAGATTAATTTTTAATGAGCCAAAAATAATACAAGTCACACATCTGTTTATCAATTTGCACTGGCTACCAATAGATGCTTGCATTCAAAACATTGATGTTTGCCTAAAAAACCACAACTGGCATCCATTTACCTAACTCCTTAAGTGTCACTGGCCCACCGGTGGGCCCAAAGCCATTGCATATTTAAAACCGTAATATTCTATACTAAACCTAAACTAATCTTGACAAACTATATATCATTGGAGACCTTAGAGGTTGTATTTTTTTGGTTGCCAATAATTCAGACAAAACATTTTTTCTAGTTTTTATCAAAAAATTTGAGAATAAATTGAATATGTATAATTGTATATCTATGATTGATGTTGCAAGTATTCAGTAAAAAATTAAATGAATGTCAATTTCATGTAGCTATGTTTGATTAAAAAATCATTTACAACCTATCTAGAATGTTTTATTGCTGTTTGAATAAAAAAAAATCAAATCAGTCGTCCATTTCAATTCATACAAGGAGCATGACTAGTACCTAGTGGACATTGTTGGTATAGCAACTAAAAATAACACAGAAACCTCATTTTTTTTTTGTGATATCAATGTCAAATTTGGAACACAACTTCTTTAGATTTTAGGCTTTTCATTTGACATGAAATTAAATTCAACACATATATTTTTTTTATTTAATAAAATATAAATAAATATTAAATTATTTTTTTTATTACAACAAACTTAAACACCTATAACTTTTTTATTTTACATTTTATTCAACTTCTATCACATGTACAAGAAACTTCCAAGTGTGTTTTTAAAAACGAGCCCAAAATTAGGTTCATATTCCAAACCATTCCAGAATTACATTAATTTGAATCTGGACATGCCCTTTTCAGCTCTACCCCCCAAAAGGGGGGGTGACACTTAAGGGGCTAATGTATTATTTTTAGACTTATGTGCCCTCTAGGAGATTGCATTCTGCAAGTGAACGTTGCTTGATTGTGCCATCTCAAAGATGCACAGTCACTTTTACATACTTTTAAATTAAATGTTCTCTCCTGGTGAAATGACCTCCCCAACTCAATCCGTGCAGCTGAGTCCTTAGCCATCTTGAAGAATTGGCTTAAAACCCATCTCTTCCATCTTTATTTGACCCTGTAACTTTAGCACTCACTATTCTAAATTATATTCTTAAAAATAATAATAATAATCAAATTACCCTTCTAAATCTATTTGTATTCAATTTTTTTTTCATTTATTTTACAATTATAAAAAAAGACCTCTAACATTAGCTTGCGCCATTCTTTTTCTAGTCTATCTGTTTTCTTTTTATTATATTATTTAAAAGCCCTTGCTACATGTACTCTGTTAACCTAACTGAGACTTGTTATAGCACTTAAATATCATTGCTCTTTTGTTGTTTTTGATTGCTTCCACTGTCCTCATTTGTAAATTGCTTTGGATAAAATCATCTGCTAAATGACTAAATGTAATGTAATAAACAGAAACACAATATTCTGTGTTGATTTGGCCAGACCCTGAGAATACATATATATATGTATATATATATTTATATTAGGGGTGTAACGGTACGTGTATTCGTACCGAACCGTTTCGGTACAGGGCTTTCGGTACAGTGTACGTGTGTACCGAATGACCGAATGCAATATTTTGTGTGCTGAACATGGGTACATTTTCGTGTTTCCAAACGAACATATTAAGTGGCAGAAGTCTCCGCGTTTAGCGCAAATCCCGCCCTGCAGCTGATTCTAAGGCCGGTGACACACTGGCTGCATGGAGTGAGTGTGGCGTTTCTGCTGCGTGTCAGTTGCGTGACGGCTGCTTCGCATTTTCTATGTCTTTACACACCAGAATCATGCCTGACACAGCGCTGGCGCGCTTCTGCTGCTGTAGGTGACATAGAGCGAGGCCGCCGACAGACCAGGAGTTGAGCATAAATATAAAGCCCACTGTTAAAGGACACCATCAACAGTAGTGATGCGCAGGTCATCTCATAACCCGCGGGTCGGGTTGGTGCGGGTTAAGAAAATTGTCCCTTTATTGCGGGACGGGTTGGGGCAGCCCTCCACAGCAGCGCTATTAGCAGCGCAAGCGCAGCTCAGTGAACTGGTAACTGAACCATTTCATCCTGTCAAAGAATTACTCAACCTCGAGCTAATAGCCTTCGAGTATGAGATGTGACAGAGTATGTTATTTGTTGAATGTAGTGAACGAATACGCCCTTCAATGAACGAGTTTCATATGAGTCTGAACGAGATCTAGAGATCTTATCGTTCGTGAACGAAATTAATGAGAGTAAACTGGGTTAGTCTGCCATTTAGCATGTCAATCTTGCAAAATGCAAAGCACAGTTACAGGTAGGCTACTGTGCACATACGCTTGTTTTGATATTTAGCATACAGAACTCCACGTTTAATTCCCGATTTATGAATGTGAATATAATACAAACTGTCTGACCAAACAATTAAAATACTAATTAGGCAAGAAAACCTTGTGCTTTGTTCATCTGAACAACTTAATTAGACATTATATATATAATGCGATTATGCACATTTTAATAAAGCCAGATCAGTTTTTGTAACAAGTGAATACGTTCGTTGATTTAAAACATAACACACTCTTTTTTTACCACCTGTTGGCATATTTTGTGTAATACGAAGAAATGATCACTAAATGAATCAGTGAATGATTCTGAACGAATCATTTTGGTTAACGAACTGAAAATGAACGAATCTCTTGAAAGAATCATAATTTCCACCACTACAGTGGGCTTTATATTTATGCTCAACATGATATTGTTGTCGTGTCGGCGGCCTCCCTCTATGTCACCTACAGCAGCAGAAGCGCGCCAGCGCTGTGTCAGGCATGATTCTGGTGTGTAAAGACATAGAAAATGCGAAGCAGCCGTCATGCAAATGACACGCAGCAGAAACACCACACTCACGCCACGCAGCCAGTGTGGCACCGGCCTCAGAATCAGGCGGGAAAGAAGTCAACCAGAAGTTGAAGTCGGCCGTATGCCGCCATCTTGTAGCAGAACTTCACTTGCGTTAGCATCTTATTGACTCCCATTCATTTTGGCGTCACTTTGACAGCGAATAACTTTACATTTGAGGCATTTAAAGACTCAATTTGTCCATTATTTATTTCTAAAGATACACGACAATGTATAAAGGGCTCCATTACCTTCTATGTTACATTATGGCCCCATAGAAACAGTTTTTGTAAAAATAGGCTAACGATTGCATCATAACCACTCGACTCTCTGTCGCATTACCGTACAGACAGGATGAGAAGGTCGCATGCAATTAACTCAATATGGCGTACTGGCGTAACATTTTAAAATACTATACAAAATAATTAATCAGAATACTTACTCCTGCTCACTCATGCCAAAGAACTCCCCACTCAAGCTCGCAGTCTCTGCAAGATTAACGATGGCAGTTTACACGCACAGCTACTAGAACATTTACATCTGTCAGACAGGTTGCTGACGTCATCAAGCTTAGTTTGAGTCTGCGTGTCAGAATGGGTTTCACTTGTCTCAATTGAGTTCCAATGGGGTCGCTGTGTCCATTTCTTTTACTGTCTATGCTTAGAATCAGCTGCAGGGCGGGATTTGCGCTGAACGCGGAGACTTCCACCACTTAATATGTTCATTTGGAAACACGAAAATGTACCCATGTTCTGCACACAAAATATTGCATTCGGTCATTCGGTCCGTACCGAAAGTCCTGTACTGAAACAGTCCGGTATGAATACACGTACCGTTACACCCCTAAAAAAAAATAAAAAAATTAAAAAAAAATAATATATATATATATATATATATATATATATATATATATAAATAAATTTCACAAAAACCCAGCATGTTCAAAAACACACAATACAGAAGTCTTTATTATGATCACCTGACACAACAGAAACATTTTGTGCGGTTGACTGTATAACAACTGTTAAAGCAGTACAGGGTTTGTGCTGTACATCGTGTAGATCTCTGTTTGTCATACTTCGAGTGAGAGAAGAGGCCCGTCGAGGTCTGTGATGCAGTACGTCTCAAAAGCAGTGAACCTTCAAATGCAGAATCAAATGAAACGGACAGTGGAAGAGTCTTGTGATTTTTTTTTTCAAACAGGTAGACAGAAGTGAATAGACTGTAGCTCTGTGCATGTTGTGTGCATAGTTGCAGTGAAGCAATTCACACTCCACCCTCAGAGGAACATGTTAAAGAGGAAGTCATTTCGACCCACCGCACTGTTCAAACTTTCATGACACCAGGTTCAGCAGATGTGATGCAGAGGCAGAGCTGTTGTAAACTGGTACAAATCATGATATGCTGACACTGATCCAGCAGAACTGGGTTGTATGGTGCCTACTAATCCTATTCATTTAACAAGCTATTGTTTTGTTTAAAAGGGACACTTCTGTCAAAAAAAAAATATATATCTAAAAAAAACAACAACAAAAAAAACCTGTATGACTATCTTTTGCAGAACGAACGAACATACACACACATACACACACACACACACTATGATTTGGAATAAAATGAGTAAATAAAGACAAAATGTCTCTGGTGGTTCAGATAAGACTTAATTTCATTTAAAACAAAAGAATGCTACATTATCAGAAACGTCAATGCAAGATCTTGCTCTTAATAAAGCATTTCTAGGAAACTCTAATTGTGAAATCAGTACTTATTTGATGCTTTTAGACCTAAAAAAACAAGGCTAGTGGTGTCATAAACCCAGAGGTCTGGCGCGGATCAGTGTGTTATAGAGGCAGAGTTGTTTGTGAGCTTTACTTAAAGTGATTGTCACACAGAGGCAGTGTTGTTGTTCACAACTGTTCAATGATTGTTGCAGGAGAGCAGAGGCAGAGATGTTGTGTAAGGTACAGAAGAGACACGTGACAGATGATTAGAAACAAATCTACCACAAACTGAGGTGTAAAAAAAGAAAAAAAGGCATGACGTTCTGTTACAACATTCTCAATACTTTTGAAATGGCACGTTTTTCTTCGAGCACTAAAAATACACTTTGTATTCTTTGTGAGTCATTATGTTTGGAAATCTCTTTTTTTATTTTGTAATCTGCTAATACTGTGTAGAGGTCGTCTCTGTCTTTCGACAGCTGACAATTACAAAAATTAAGAGTAAATTAAGAAACAATATTAAAAAGCTACACAAAGGCATTTCCCACTCTGAGATCTCATACACATCGTCATAATCACAAGCTGTTGACATGAGATCCTTCATTTCTTTGCCACAACTGCCAATGTTGATCATTGTGAATAAGTCTCGAAATCATGATCAAAATTGTGTTTTAACCCCATCGGATGATTTTCAGTGCTAGTGTGATTTTCAGTTCCCTTGTGTATGACAGTGGGTCGACCATAAACTTGTTTAACCCTCGAGAGATAAGTGAGAGAGAGAAGATAAGAACTGTTCTGCATTCCACCTAAGACACAAGATTCAAATCTCATTTTTCTGTCAATATAGATTTCATATATTCATATATCTTTTTGTAAGAAAACAAAAGAAACCGAACCAAAACGGCTGGAAAGTTCAAAATGTCCCTGACTTGCGGACATTTGACGTCCTAATGTCCTTTAGCTTGCTCTTAAGAGATTGAAATTTATAAAATAAAGTCACAAGCTAAAGAGGAAGAGAGCTTTATCTGGGCCTTCACAGTTTGTGTGATGGGAGCGGAGCTGGGAAGACACAGAAAAGAGCCGCTTCTGCACACACAGGACGTCTCCACAGATCACAGCCATGTGGACAGCTGCAGGACTCTGCTAGTCACTGAATCACTGCTGCTTTTATTGACGGTGTGAGTTTTGAGCAGGCTCGGCCTGTGTGGAGCTCAATTGGTCTTCAGCTAATGAAAGCCGGCCAGATTAACTGTTCGGGTCCGGTCATCCCGGATCAAAGTCTACCGGAATTCTGGTTTCTGGCGCGGGTCGGCTGTGGCTTATTTCTGGTTTGGAACCAGTTTGTTCCGTACGGAGCCCTGTCTGGAGGTGAGACTCAGGGGGAGTGAGCTGAGGGGCTGCTGTGTGTTGAGCTCGGAGACAAACTGGGGCTGCAGCTTCCTGGTGGCGCTCCTTTTCCTCCTCCTCCTCTCGCCCCGCCGCCCTCCAGACCCTCCGAATTCTCCAGCATCTCCTGAATGAGTGGAGGCATGGAGCCGGGAATCTCCATTTTCAGAGTTATTACTCGCTCGGCTCCTGATGGAGAAACACAGAAAATAATGTTAGAATGGATTCTGGATGAGTCAAGCTTGACGTTCAAAGAGTGACTGTGAGTCTCACCTTTAGCGCTGATGCTCCTCAGGTCTGTGATCTTCATCAGCATCTTGGGGAACATGTGTGGTTTATGAGGCCTCCTCTTTCTCACGTAGATCTTCAGGGCCTCCAGCAGTGGCTCCTGAAGCACATCCACCTTATCCGACTGCTCCAGATCCTGCCGGTCTGAGCACAAGTGCACAGGGTTTAATAACATCAGCTCACAGAGAATGACACGAGCATCAATGCTCTAGAACTCATAAAGAAATAATTTTTTTTAACTCCATTCAAAAGACTTCTGAAATGGAAGAAAATGATAATGATTTAAAATGATTTAATACTATTAAATTATAATTCAGGTTGGCAAATTATAATTAGGAGAAATTATATTATTAAATTATTTATTGAATAAAAATATTATTTATAATAATATGAATTGTTGTGAATAAAAAAAATTTGTTGTTAAATATAATTTGAAAAGGCAGATGAACCCACAATTAAAAAAAAAATAAAAATAAAAAAATAAAACCAACATTATTAAACAGTCAAAATTGGACGATATAATTTGGTATACAAGTTAGAGCTGTCAAATAAAAATTTGAATTTTGAATATTCGCCAAATTTAAGAAAAAAATCTTAGACTATCAAAACATTAAATAGGCTAACAAAACACATTTCTTGTGCCACTGATAAGGCTGCCTGATGGACACCTGAAAAACTGAATGCAATTTAATTAAACACGAAACGGAGTGACGATGCAAGTGTCGTTGCTTTTTAATGTTTTGTAAGCCTTTCCAGTTGAACCCTCTCTGCTGCAATGTTCATTAAAAACACTGTAAAAAGAGGACATCCACACGGAGATGATGTTATGTCAAAACTAAAACTAAGCCTTTCACAAAGAACACATATTTGCACATTTTCTAAAGGGGCTTCTATCAACAATGCGAGTTTTATGCTTCAAAAGCATAAAATGTGTGTACATTGAACTTAATAAAAGTGCATTAGTAATATTTAGCTTGATGCGCTCTCTTGTGGCCTCAGGAGAGAAGACAAACCCCCCCCCCCAACTGAAATTATAACGTTTAAATTAAGATATAATCTGAATATTGATAATATTTAAAGTGCAAAGTTTGAATTTAGTTTTTCAGCCATTTTGACAACCCTAATACAAGAGATGTAAAAGCCCAAGAGAAGGACTGACAGATAAAATACAAAACAAAAAAAAATTATATGTGAGAACTGAGTAAGTGAAACATTTACGTAAAGACATTCACAAACCAAAATATGGCTGTAAGTGTCTCTGATTGGATTTGGTTCAAGAGCTGCAGTACCTCCACACAGCAGACAGATGGCGCTGAGGAGCCCCGTCTCTGCATCATCCATCTCCAGAGGCAGGAGCTGGTTGGCGAAAGCGAAAACCAGATCCGTCAGTGGACCGAAGCCGGCGTTGTGCATCTGCGTGCGGTTCAGTGTCAGACCGTCTGAAAACGTCATGGTGTCCTGATCCGGTGTGTAGCGTGTACATATTCGCAGAATCTGTAGACCAGAACGAAAGACACAGGAAAGATGACACTGCTGCAGTGTTCATTCATGCACTGTTTAGACACAAGAACAGATGTAAGTGTGTTGTGCTCTTACCAGGATGTCGAGACAGGCGGCCTTTAACAGGGTGATCTGATCCGCGATAGTGAGTGTGGTGAAGCCCGGCAGCTGCTTGGCGAACTCCACCGTCTTAATAATGCATTTGGTGGAGAGTTCACTGAACTTATCCCACAGGTCCACATCCAGAGCGACCCTGTGGTCTGCACTGTTGTTCTGGTCGAGGACAGAGACAATGTTTCTTAGCTTGCAATTTATTTACCCACAATTCCAAAACGAGAAGCTGCTTTGCGTCTGACTTACGGTGGTGTATTTGCCCAGCTGGCACAGAGAGGGGAAGGTTTCCTGATGGGCCTTCCTGACCCGCTCGATCATCTGCACCGTATCAGGACTTAACACGTAACTCTCCGAACACTCCTGCTTTTTCTCTTCCTTCTTCCTCTTGTTCCGGTCGTTCCGAACAGCTGTGACGACAGGAAGAAAACAGGTCAAACCATCAGATTTACTCACTCCACTCATTAATTACATAACCATACAAGTAGATTTCTATGCTTTATACCAGAAGTGGCAATAAGAAAGAAATATCTAACTAATCATTCACACGTGCCACAAGATGGCAGTAAAAGTCCAGAGAAAACAGCAGATCATACACCGTTAAACCTTAGATACATGTTCTTCTTGCGATTCAATCATTTTGGCAGCTAATCTACTTCAAAACAACAACGAATGAAAGAGGAGGAGACGGATTAAGTAGGTCAATCAGAGCACATATGGGGTGTGTATATAGATAGATAGATAGATAGAGAAAGAGAGAGAAAAGGAACATGCATATAGAAATACATTTCTTGCAGTATTTCCACAGGGTTAAAGAGCTGAATAAAAAACCAAGTGCTTTGATGTGACAGTTCAAAAAGAGCTTTAGGTAAGAGAGTCTCAATCGCTAAACAAGCAGAAAAAGAGGGAAAACTCCAAGGATGGGATTCTCTGAGGTCTTCCCTTCTCTTTCTGTGACACTGAAAATGTGTATTCAACTGCCTTAAAAACACAGAGTAAACTACACAATAATAGAGAAGAAAAAAAACCGCTGTGAATATTTAGGGGCATTATACATGCATCCGATATACACGTGTTTCACAACAACACACAGACGAGCTCATTATACACACACACACCAACGCAAGAGCAATGCAAGTGTTTACAGCAAGATTTTGAAAACGCCTTTTTCCTTTTGGCTTTGACGTCAATGTAAACATAAATGTGAACAATACGCCAAAATGCCATTAACAGTGTTTACATGCGGAGCAAAATGAGGATAACTGGAAAATTAAGTTTTGCATAAAACCAACAGTGACCTACTCCTGAACCAGACCGTTTTAGCCATTCAACAGCACTATTCAAAAAATCAATTAGAAATGAGCACCTTAATTTAGCAAAAACACAATACAAATCGAAAAAAGCTGACAGTAATGCCATTTATAACTTAAAAGGTTTAAATTCAGATTAATCAATTTGAAATTTCTATTCAAAGAGTCCTAAAACAAGCATTTTCAACATTAATACGTTTCTTGAGCAGCAAATCAAGCATATTAAATTGATGTCATTATTGACGTATTAATATGTATTGTTTTTACTCTACTATTATTAAATGTAACCTTGGTGAGCATGAGACTTTGAAAACATGTACAGATATGTTATAAAATATCTTCCTGAACAGCAGTGTTTGTTTTCAAAGATGAAGGGTGTCATTTCAGCACCAACTGCAACCAAATGTAGGACGATGAAGCCCCACTTGTGCCGTTGAGGGGCCAAAAACATAGCTCCATGTTAATATCTCATGCCATCGGTCGAATCCACATTTCTGTATCGAGGTGTTCGGGCTGCTGAATCAATCAATCTTTTGATCACATCCCAGTATTTACACTTTTCAGGGAAATCCGTGCGTGGTTTAATTAGTTGTTTTTGCACATTAAACTGGGATGAGAAAATATTAATGACACTGAAGAATTGCAAACTTCACTGGAAAAAATAATGACTGTAAGATGGTGCATGTAAATGCACTCATTGTGTTTCATCACACACACACACACACACACACAGATGTGCTGATGGTGTGCAGCGTGCAGAGATGAGAAATGAATGTTGGTGGTTGTTAATAACTGTGACAAACGACCTCTGCTTTCACTAAAATCCAGCCTAATCTAATCACGTCACATGACAAATCTCAGCCCGCTTTAAACGTGCTCTCCCTCTGCGCCTGCATTCCTCCCTCCTTCCCTTCTTCCCTTCTTCCTGGAACCTCACAATCTCTGGGTTTTCTTGTCCTCACAGCCTCAATCACTCTTTTATCTCATGTTTTCTTGCTGTTTTCGGTTAGGACTCCTTCCTTTGTCTAAAGATAACTCCTCGCTCTTCTTCTCCCTCCTCCACATACACGCAGGGGAGCGAGAGAGCGAGCGAGCGATCGAGAGAGAGAGGGTGGTAAAGGATGATTCTCCCTCACTTCTCCCCACAGCCACATATTCATTTCTCCAGAGGGAGCTGGGTGCCAGCGTGGGCTCGGAAAACACAATCTAATGGAGCCATTAAAGAACTATTAACGCAGGGAGGTAATCTTTCACGACACGACATGTGCGAGAAGACGAAACCTGCTTGCAAACAACTTTATGATGACAAGAGCGCGCCATCATATCCGGGAGGAGAGAATGAAATATGTAAAATAACAAATCTGGGGCAGAGGTTTCGTGATAGAAAACGCAAACTATAGTTCAGTACAGCACAGAAAGAAAAGTATCTGCACTTTCATGCTAATAACAGAACAAAAGGTACATACAAATCCATATTCATACTTAAAGGCGAAAGCAACTAAATGGTGTACTACTGCAACAGATACATCAGATAAAGCAATAATAATGCACTACAGTAAAACAGATTAAAAAACTATTAATTAAAAATATAGCAGGTATTCATCATGACGTTCATTTGTCCTAGCACAAAAACACAAAGCAGCACAACTCCTTATTAAATGCTTGTACACAAGCCTGTCACACAAACATCACTATAAATGCTTTAAATAACACTGGCAAATGTCCTGTCTGTGGTCATGGTGCAGAGCACTTGAGCACTCCGTCCAGTAGATGGAGACAGCAGGACCAGAGAGACAGATGTCTGACAAGAGGTCTTCCTGGCACAGTGCATTAAACATATGCTGCATTTATTTGAGCAAACATAGTGAAAACAGCAATACTGTGAAATACCATTACTACTATTTAAAATAACTACTTGAATACATTTTTAAAAATGTTTGCAATACATTTTCTTCAGTGTCACATGATCCTTCAGAATGCATTCTTATATGATGATTTACTGCTCACAAAACATTTCTTAGAAACAATGAAGACAGTTGTGCTGATTAATATAGCAATATTACAAAAATATAAGGGTGCAGTACTTTAAATACTGTACTGTAAAGTACAGATAATATTTAAAAATATATATTTTTTACACTTTAAATGTGCCTTTACAGAAGAATGTACACACTTGTCAACATCTGAAATGGATCAAAACCTTTCATCGAAGTTATCCTTAAACTTACAACCTGTGTTCTTGCCTCCGACGACTGTATAGGTGCCTTTATACGTTAGAAAGGGGGTTTCTCGCAAGGGGACCATCATGTTTGGGGTACCATGGTACCTGTATTGTTGCTGTACACTAGATCAGCCTTTGACAAATGAGCTTCCGTGACTTGTCCAGTCGTTCATGATTAAGGGACTTTTAGTGTATGTAGACACTTACATTCTTTAGACATGCCCACTTCCAGGCACTTCTGCAGCCGGCAGTACTGGCAGCGGTTTCGGGTGACCTTGTTGATGATACAGCTCTTCTCTCTGTGGCAGGTGTACAGCATGTTCTTCTGAATGCTCCTTCGGAAAAAGCCCTGAGGAGACAAGCAAGACACAGAGGTTTACTATAGCTGGAAGCAAATTAACACCAGCCCACAGAAGTCGACAAGACTGAGGAAGAACGGTTATTTCAAAACACTAATGATTCACCAGATATTCATCCATTCAACATAATGCGTATCGTCACTGTACACAAACATGAAAACACGAATAATCAACCATGGCATAGATACAGCTCTCTCTCTCACACACACACACGTGGCTGGCTGAGCTCGGTTTAGATTTGGCTGTATTAAGGCTGCTGGGTATTATCTCTCAGTTGAAGTGCCCAGAGGTTCCCATTGGCTAATACCCAGCAGGGCTTAACCCACATAATACTCGAGCGAAGGGCTTCCAAAGAGAGATTCATTACATTATTCTCCTGATCTTAATTACTGCTTGGTCAGACTCTCGAGGGCAGAGAGTCAGGCCTAGGTCACAAACGTACACGACAAAGGCAGGAAAGATGCAGCCGAAGCCACAAAAGATCAGAGAGCAGACGCCCAAGTGTGATTGCGCGGGCTTGTGAAAGGGATTTGAGCTGCTGTGCTGCGACCACGGCTCTCTGGCTGAGGATTAAACCGTGAAAGCTTCACTCGTGACTGCCGCTGGGCACGTGGGTTATCAGCGGCGCTCTGCAGGATTCACAGACTGGGCTGAGCGGGAACACAATGGGTCCAGCGCTTCAGTGTCAACACGAAATGAGAGGAATTACTCTGTGCTGCAGATTTATACCTGACAAATTAGGTCAATACATTTGATAAAATCCACATTCACAGGTTATTAAAAGGGATAAATACAGAGCTGTGTAGATTAATTACAAATTGTGCTAAATTACTGATCACATTACATGATGAAAACTAATGAGGAGCGATCTAGGTTACTTATTTTAAGGTAATGTATTCGGACTACTTTTTTAGATTACTTTTAGATAGACAAATTTGCTTTAAATTTACCATTAAATGTATCATATTGATATTGAAAAAAGCAAAGAGAAAGAAAATATATTCATTGGAATATTTCCTTCTTTCCTGGCTTTGTGAATATACTCAAAGCAACTGGTATGACACACAGTAGGATGTTTAGAAAGGAAAAATTTAAGAGGAAAAAATAAGAATCAGGGAGAATCAATAAATTATGAATAATGTTATCAATAAAAAGTCACTGTAATCTGCATTTTTTAATTATATATATATATATATATATACAGTATTGTTCAAAATAATAGCAGTACAATGTGACTAACCAGAATAATCAAGGTTTTTCGTATATTTTTTTATTGCTATGTGGCAAACAAGTTACCAGTAGGTTCAGTAGATTGTCAGAAAACAAACAAGACCCAGCATTCATGATATGCACGCTCTTAAGGCTGTGCAATTGGGCAATTAGTTGAAAGGGGTGTGTTCAAAAAAATAGCAGTGTGGCATTCAATCACTGAGGTCATCAATTTTGTGAAGAAACAGGTGTGAATCAGGTGGCCCCTATTTAAGGATGAAGCCAACACTTGTTGAACATGCATTTGAAAGCTGAGGAAAATGGGTCGTTCAAGACATTGTTCAGAAGAACAGCGTACTTTGATTAAAAAGTTGATTAGAGAGGGGAAAACCTATAAAGAGGTGCAAAAAATGATAGGCTGTTCAGCTAAAATGATCTCCAATGCCTTAAAATGGAGAGCAAAACCAGAGAGACGTGGAAGAAAACGGAAGACAACCATCAAAATGGATAGAAGAATAACCAGAATGGCAAAGGCTCAGCCAATGATCACCTCCAGGATGATCAAAGACAGTCTGGAGTTACCTGTAAGTACTGTGACAGTTAGAAGACGTCTGTGTGAAGCTAATCTATTTTCAAGAATCCCCCGCAAAGTTCCTCTGTTAAAAAAAAGGCATGTGCAGAAGAGGTTACAATTTGCCAAAGAATACATCAACTGGCCTAAAGAGAAATGGAGGAACATTTTGTGGACTGATGAGAGTAAAATTGTTCTTTTTGGGTCCAAGGGCCACAGGCAGTTTGTGAGACGACCCCCAAACTCTGAATTCAAGCCACAGTACACAGTGAAGACAGTGAAGCATGGAGGTGCAAGCATCATGATATGGGCATGTTTCTCCTACTATGGTGTTGGGCCTATTTATCGCATACCAGGGATCATGGATCAGTTTGCATATGTTAAAATACTTGAAGAGGTCATGTTGCCCTATGCTGAAGAGGACATGCCCTTGAAATGGTTGTTTCAACAAGACAATGACCCAAAACACACTAGTAAACGGGCAAAGTCTTGGTTCCAAACCAACAAAATTAATGTTATGGAGTGGCCAGCCCAATCTCCAGACCTTAATCCAATTGAGAACTTGTGGGGTGATATCAAAAATGCTGTTTCTGAAGCAAAACCAAGAAATGTGAATGAATTGTGGAATGTTGTTAAAGAATCATGGAGTGGAATAACAGCTGAGAGGTGCCACAAGTTGGTTGACTCCATGCCACACAGATGTCAAGCAGTTTTAAAAAACTGTGGTCATACAACTAAATATTAGTTTAGTGATTCACAGGATTGCTAAATCCCAGAAAAATAAATGTTTGTACAAAATAGTTTTGAGTTTGTACAGTCAAAGGTAGACACTGCTATTTTTTTGAACACACCCCTTTCAACTAATTGCCCAATTGCACAGCCTTAAGAGCGTGCATATCATGAATGCTGGGTCTTGTTTGTTTTCTGACAATCTACTGAACCTACTGGTAACTTGTTTGCCACGTAGCAATAAAAAATATACTAAAAACCTTGATTATTCTGGTTAGTCACATTGTACTGCTATTATTTTGAACAATACTGTATATATATATATATATATATATATATATATATATACATATATATATATATAAAACATTTTTTGCAATCTGATTACTTAATCTAAATTACATGCAATCAGTTACTGGATACATAATACTACAAGTGATTTGAATCATTACAATTTACAGTAGAAAAAACAACAACAAAGATTGCTAAAGATTAAATGATTTTTTATTAAATCTGTGTTTTTAAAGACCAAATAAGCGTTCAATGCTAACTATGGTAGTCGTAATAATAGGGGAAGAATATACAGAATTAAATACCCCAAATGTAGCAAAAAAAAAACCTAACACTGACTTATAAGTGATTCATTGTGATCACTATGATTGGTGCTATGTTTGTATGATTATCTAACTACACATGAACGGTATCTTAATGTGCCGTAGTCATGCTACCATTTTAAAAACAAGCATACAGTAAAAACATTGTCCCTCTCTGGTGTAGAAACAATAATCCCAAAGGCTTTCAGTGGAAAAGTCAGGACACAGAGGGAAGCTTTTAGTATGTGTGTGCTTTTGACAGGTCTGTCCAGTGGATGCCATCTAAAAACACTCGTGTCATTTCACCGAAAGCGTGTGTCCAAGGACACGTCCCGCATGCTGAAAGGACATGTCCCTCTCACACTCGGTCTCGGCTATGAAAAAGTAATAAAGGAAAAGGTGAGCATGGCAGATGTGTGACAGAACGTGTGCTCGCCGAGCCGAGTCGAAATGGTTTTCTAATGCGCTGCCCAGAGGCCTGATCTCCCTACAGAGGCGCTCTCATTCATCGGATGTTTTATTCATGCCAGCTCTGATCTTCTGGAGGTCATTGTTGGAGGTGATTGTGGTAGACGCAGATGAAACGCTTCTTCCTGGACCAGTATCAGCAGGTCAGTCACTGCTGTACACACGATACATGAAGTTGCGCGCTGCTTCTTGCACATTTCCTTTTTCAGTGGGCAGCAATTTCGCTTGCACGGTTTCAAAACCCAAACAGTTGTATAATAAAAGCATTACATTTAAATTGACTTTGCACAGGCTTCATAAAAAATGCAGCAAAATTCAGCTGAAAACAAAGCAGTAGCTCTACACTGCCTCACAAAATGTGTTTACATCAGTAGCCAAATATCCCATGAATCCTGAGCGAAGGGACCCTTTGTACAGCCGACAGCCGTCTCACCTGGAGAGCTGATTCAGTGATAACAAACCCATGACAAAAGTCACACCAGTCCACAATCAGAAGACCTCTTTTCCTCGCTCTGCTCAGTGCCGCTGTTGGTCAGGCCTGAAAGCCACAGGAATGAAGCTCAATATCATCACAAGGTGTGAAGAATGCTCTGGCAACAGAGGGGCATCTGGGTAATTCCACCAGATTAGGGGCTGCAGCATTGGCCCATTGAGAGGAAAAAGTAATAGCTGCTGAAAATCCAGCTTTGCCATAAGAATAAACTGATATGCCTCTCGGGCATTCTTGTGCATCTCCCATCTATCTCTTTGAACAGGGAAACTAATTCTTCAAAACTGTTCACCAAACGTATGATTAAATTTCATATATAAAAATCAGCAATGTAATCTGACAGCAACTGTCCCATGAATGCTGTTTCATATGATAAAAAAGCATATTTTCAGTCTACGCAAACCAACGTGAACATATAGTCCTAAGCGTACGTCTGAGCTTCAGTGATGTGATGACTTTATCAATTGCCGAATGGCTCTTTTATTGAGAAGACAGGACAATTACAGCACTAGAAGCCACCACTCACCCAACAGATGGTATTCTGAAGGCACAATCGATTGGTGCTTGATTCAAGAAATCCTTACTGTAATCAACCTTAATTAATAATAATAAATAAGTTTTATCCAGATTTTAATAAGGATAAAGAGTGTTGTCTGAGAGACATGGATACCAAAGTGTAGAAGCAGAGATGGATGAGGAAGAGGCCATAATGGATGTAGGACTGATCTGTGATCCTAATCTCTGTCTAGGCATCACCTGACCTCTGTGAACCCGGGATTGACCTAGTCCTGACCTGCCGGCCAGATCCTGTGTGCCGAAGGCAGCAGAGGAGGGCAGGAAGGAAACGGTTTGAGGTCTGCTGTGGCTCTCACTGGCAGGAGCGCTAAGCCTCTTTAGTGTCTCCACTAATCCTGGACATGAGTACAAACCCCCAGGAGCACTGAGACAACGGAGGAGCAGGCGTGTGCTTGTGTGTGTATGAAACATGCAGTCTATTTCAAATGCATTTGGAACAAGAGACCGTGAGATCAAAATAAGGCCATCCGTCTGTTTAGCGTGACTAAGGGGCTGTGCGTATGATAGTTATTTGTGCTTAGTAGCCGTGAAGATTTAAACGAAGATTTAGACCAGCAGCCGTTACAAAACTTTGTGAGCTGGCTACCTAGGGAATATTTTGGATGCGATTCAGATGTAAAGCTTGATCCAAATGGTAAACAGCTAAATTATGCAGCATGGCATCACATGGAGTAAGGGGTGGGGGCGATGTGGCAAACATGCAATCGCTGTATTTTGATTTCATACAATGATGGAACAATGCAGCGCAAACAACCAACATCTGGTTATTTTAGGCAATTTATAAATCCTGGCCAGATCATGTCACCAGGAAGTGGCACATCTGGACACCTTACTTTGGGCATAACTAGTGTGCTAGGCAGCTGTCAGCTCACTAGAGTCTGGAGCACAGCTAATGTACCAAAAACTCAAACGCTGATCGTTCTCACGCACAGCCACAGAAAACAAGACACCATGATTAAAAAAAGACAACATTTAAGGAGGAGTGTTGCAAATCAGTCCCTAATAAGCCAGTTTCCACCACCTTTGTTAAAGTGGTAGCTATATGGATGGCTACCTTCAATATGGACTACAACACAAAAATGCAAGTAACTGACTTAAGGACAAATAGCCCAAATGCTGACTCCTCTCTTTGTTCATCTCGAAGCAGACAGGGCTGTAGAGGCAAGAGGAGGAGAGTGACAGGAGCTTTCTGAAGGGAAAGACGAGTGCAGATAAGTCCTCCCACTATTCAAAGGCAGCCAGAAAGGGAGAAGATAGCACATGCAAATTTAATGAAGTCATGTTTATTTCTCAGCGAGCAGCACTGTGTGTGTGTGAGTGTACGTGCGCGCTCTCCACCCACACTTCCCTGCGGCTGCGCTCAGATAAGGGGGCTTTGTAACTATCATAGTTCATCTCCAAACCCTGTGTTTCTCTTTCTCAGGGAGACACTGTGTAGATCATACATTGTATACTCTACCAGTCTTCAATTATTAAGTAGCACTGAAGTAAAAGGCTAGAGTTCACCGTTGTGCCCCCCCCACAGTAAACGTCAGTACAGGAGGCTGTCACCAGAAGCACTGCTTGAAACCGCAAAACATATTTAGCATTAAAGGTTAACAAAAGTAGCAAGTTATACATGTTTGTGTGAATTTTGGAATACACAATCTACTGGTACAATATTACTACCCGATTCATTTAGTGATAAACTGTAATAACTCAAATTACCACATGGTATAATTTCCTGACTCCCAATGCCCAGATTCAGAGATTCACATTTTCAAAAACACCAAAAAGTATTTGGATACTTGAAGGCTGAATGCCTCTGCATTTACAAAATAGTAAAAACAAGTGTCACTTATTTTAAAGAAATAGCGGTGAGTATACTTAAATGGACATCAGTAATCAAATTATTTACCTTATTCTGAATAAGGCAATATTTAAGGTGTTTACATGAGATGCTTTTATGATGCCATATACAGTTTTGTGCGTTTCATTTTTTATTTTACGAAAGTGCAGTTAGTTATTTGTCATGTTATACATGCAAAAAGACGATGGTGCTGTTGAAGTCATGCTCTTTTAAATGCTGTCAAGTGCTTGACCACGGTCGTGTGTGGATCCTGTCGCAAAATGCGGCAAAAAGTCCTACACGATGCTATAAGTGTGATTAAGGTGTGTATGTCTATTCTGCACTTCAATTATGTGTCTAAAATAGGAATATTCCACATGTCTCGATTTGATTTGTGTTTACTTCGAGTGTGACTTTAGCCGGACTAAAGTAATCAAAAATCTGTTGACATAGATTCTTAAACACAGTATTATTTAAATCGTGTTCAAATCGGAATATTGTTGTCCATGTAAACCTACTGATTGTGTGACTAAAGCATCTAAATATTTGAGGCCTCAATCCTGTAAACGTGGACGGGACAGATTCTTACCTTGCACCCTTCACAAGCACTAACTCCATAATGGTAGCCCGAGGACTTGTCCTGGCAGACGAAACAGGGCTTGTAGACCCGTGGTGGAGGAGGTGGAGAAGGTGGGCTGGGAACGATCTCCTCTGAGCTTGTGCTCTGGGTCTCCACAGCTACAAGAGAACAGAAACAGCCTTTAGTTTGACTCATTAACGCACCATCATTTCCTCATGAGGGTTACTAGGATCCTTGGTGTTTTAGCAACAGTCTGCAGTAACCTTCAACCTTCAAAAGATGCCTCCGCTCCCCGGGACGGCTCAGTGCATCCCGATGAGCAGCTAAGGTCAAGCTTGTCAGGAGAACGTCTCCATTCCTGGAGCGAGCAGACAGATAGGCTGGTGCCACGCTCTCCTTACAAATTCGCTCTCACTTTCCTCCCGGTTTCAGCTGCTACCGACTGGGACGAGTGCCAGCCTTAATTAATAAAGTCATGACAGTCAGCCGGGGTGTGGAGGGAGAAACCGCACGCTGTGCTTGAGTGGAGGGGGGCGCCCGAGCCACACGGCACCGTCAAAGAGCTGCCATGACAGAGAGCTTATGAAACAACTGCCATTTAAACAGCAGATCATGAGGGAAGCCCACATGTCCTCTCCACAGGTCAAGGGCACAAAACAACAAGCACATTAGGAATTTTGAATAGCTGAAATTCTCCACGTCGCTGATGTTTCCCTGTATGAATATGCCCACATGTAAGTGATATATTTTCTCTGGCATCACTTCTATATTTTCAAAAGATTTATATACACAGACGCATTCACTTCTCAACCCTCATGTGTCTCTCCCTCGCTGCGATCCTCTCCGTTCCTGCTGTGCCTCTTACAAATGCCATGGTGTGAAGAGAAACGAGAGCTGAAGACACAGGTTTGTAGTCAGGGAGAACATGCTATTATGTGGGTGCAGTTAGCAGGTGTCAGTAATCGGAGTTATGCAGAGTCTCAGATATCGTTTCAATAACCCTAATAGCCTAGATGTTGAAAAGGATCAAATCGCAGCATTTAATGGACAGTTGACACAAATGAATATTGTGTCATTTACTCGCCCTATGGAAGTCAATATCGATCATAAGCTATCAATCTTGTTGGCCCATTTTTCTCAAATAAGTTGGTGCACCTGCAATTCTGTCAGCATTTAGGAATACACACGCATATGGGCTACACTGTTCAAATGTTTGGAGTTGGTGAGATTTTCCTTGTTTTGTCATCTCTTATGCTCACCACAGCTGCATATATTTGATCAAAAATAAAGTGTGACAGAATGACATTTTACAGTTTAAGCATTTTGTAATTTTTTTAGTTTGTAATTTATTCTTGTGATGGCAAAAACATTATTGTATTTATGGGGAAGTCATGGCCTAATGGTTAGCGATTCGGACTCGTAATCCAAAGGTTGTGAGTTCGAGTCTCGGGCCGGCAGGAGTTGTAGGTGGGTGTACATTGCTCTCTTCCACCTTCAATATCACGACTGAGGTGCCCTTGAGCAAGGCACTGAACCCCAAGCTGCTCTACGGGCGCCGCAGCATAAATGGATGCCCACTGCTCCGGGTGTGTGTTCATGGTTTGTGTGTGTTCATGGTGTGTGTGTGTGCACTTTGGATGGGTTAAATGCAGAGCACTAATTCTGAGTATGGGTCACCATACTTGACTGTATGTCACGCCACTTCGTCACTTCATCAATTATCTTATCTGTTATCAATGTAGCAAAATCAGTAGTGCTTCTTAATTTGGAAGAACCGATACTTAACGTTTAAAAAAAGAACAACATTTACTTGAAATAGAAATCTTTTGTAACAATGTAAAAGCTTTCACTGACACTTTTGATCAATTTAACTTTATGATCATAAAAAAAAAACCTCGTCATGTCTTTAAATAGAGCACCCAACAGCAAATCTCTTCTGATCTAGCAGTCAGTTACGGCTGTGTGGTAGAGATGCTGAGAGGCACTTAGAGGTGCTTGTGTTGCTGTTTAAGGTTTGATATGATATCTGACTCACTTAGATCAGTGTCTGCGTTCAGAGAGACAATCTACCTACATCATAGTCCCCCCATCTCACAGACGCAAACACTGAGGCCGCCAAACAAATGCCTGAATGTTGAAACAATAACCTCTTTAGGCACAAGGACACTGGTGAAACATGTTAAACTGTGAGTTAGGTGGATCTCTCTCATCTTTGTCTATTACGAGCCGTCTAGTAGAAAACGTGGCCTCACCTTGATCACACTACACATGCACTGCTGCGGAGCCAGTGGGCAACCGTCTGCGTCTATTTCCTGTGTTCAAAAAAAGCACAGTCAAAGCTAAAAATACCGACTCTGGCACCAGCGCAGAGTCAGATGAGGATGTCGAGTTCTTATCTCTTTCCACACAGAGACAGTAAGCGTCCCCACAAACACAAACACGACTCCCAGCGCATTACAAAACCCACTTCACAGCAGTGTACCGAGAGAGCTGCTCACTGGATTCATGTAGAGGAAAGAAAACGTGAAAAACTCCAATGATGTGAGGAAACTACAGAAGAACAACAGACCCATGAAGGGACCGTTACTAAGAATTACAAGAAATTATTTGGGAAACGCAGGGTTTTCCCAAATATACAGAACACAACTTCTGGCCAGTGCATTTCTAGTCACTGGCATTTCCAATCAAACACTGAATAAAATGAAACGTTTCACAGAAGCGACACTCACAAAGCTATTTCTTGCTTATTTGAAATACGAGATGAGCGAATGAGAGGGAGGAAATTTTGATTTAAATTTGAAAATTTGAATTATACAGGCCTGGGAGCTACTATTTTATTATTCCCTACAAGTTTATAATTATTCCAGGTGTTTTTGGTATGGTAACTAAAGGTCAAGTGATTAAAAAAAAAAAATATGGCAGATGCTGAGATCTTAGGGGAGGTAATGTCCGCTATAAAGCTGACATATCACTATTTGATATATATATAAAAATAAAATAAAATACTGCTAGAAAATACTTTAACATGACATTTACTGAAGAAATTATTGGAAAATTAATCAATATGAAAAGATGAGGTAAAAGACTGGTTTTAGCATATACTTTAGTTTTGTCAAAAAAACTGCCGCTATAACCTAAAAAAAGTCACACTTTGTCCTTTAATGCAGCGGTTTTACCATACGAAAGGCAGAAACAATGCCGTCAAACAATGTGTTAATCAAATCCATTTGTATATCAATTTGCAACACTAAAAAAATGTTATTTCTGTTATTGGAAAAACATAGCAAACCGGTATCTCAGCACGAAACATTTGCAGATGGTACTTTAGCTTGTATTTTCACACAAAAGAGAGAACAGGAAGTGAGAAAAACTACCGGCTGGCATCACACATCCTGCTCTCGCAAACACAAAGCTTCAAGAAGGTGAGACTGTTTTTAGATGTCAAACAGTTCATTTCTCTCCCGCAATTATTCTCACTGTTGCACTCGTTCCCTTTCACCGAATCTCACTCGCTCGGCTCTTTCTATGCCATTCGCTCGTTCCCTAGAGCGCCGTCTGACCTCCTTCTGCTGCGCAGCTCCGACATGAGTGGCACATTTTCCATAACCGGGACAGAGCTCAACACATATCCAGGACAACATCATGGGAAGCGCTCTTCTGACAGCAGACACTGCGGCGATGGCCAAAACTACACCTTCGTCTACTCTCACCCATCCCACAATGCTTCAAACTTCCTTTAAACTCCAGCTGATCAATTATAAATAGCACGTATTAAAGATTGAACGGCTGAACTGAACAGAGAAATCCCTCGCTCTTATATAAGTGAAAGTTTGAGGGTTAGAAGCTACTTCCCTGAACCCGAATAACCCTGAATAACCGCAGAACTGGCAGCACAAGCAGCTTGCTGTGAAGCTGTGATCAGGTGGCATGCTCTAATTACACACTCTGTTGCATCTCGGAGTAGACGCGTCTTAGTCATGGCTGTTGAGATGGCCTGTAGCTCTGGGAGGAACAACCTTGTGCTGAAATCAACTTTAATTATGCCCAGAGGTTCGACCCAGGATAACCTCACATTAACCACTGTGAGGCTTTGGGAAACAGGTCAGTTTCAGCACCTGTCCGAGACGGCCCTCGTGCACACAGAAGACATCAGTTACCGAGGTGTTCTTTAGCTGTTTCGTATCACTGCATACTTCCACTCACTTCCAAAGCTGGCAAACTGGTTAAATCTCACTTTAAAACTGCTCCAAAACACAGTCAGCAGGCTACCTAGACAGCATTTTAAGGCATTTAAAATGCATGCAGTCTTCTTATATAAAATACTTTGCTTTCAGTCAGCAATGCGGGAAACCCTCATAAAAGAGGCATTCCCAGAAAGCATTGCAACTATGTAGGCAGCTTGCCAGGTTTTGGAGCACAGGTGTAGCTTTCAATGATCTTACTCATTCTTTTCTTATCAGTTTGTGAGGGTTTGAAATCCCAACAGGGCAAAAATGTCATATTAGCACAATCACTAGGACTGGATTTTTTTTAAAGTAAGACAGAAGTAATAACGGCATTAGTGTTAGACTGCACAAGCAGCTGGCATCGACCTCCTGTCACAGCAAGAGAAGCAGGAGATGAAAGGGGTAAAGGAAAGAAATATGGTTCTTGTATCTCAGTTTCCCCCCCGAGACCGCTAACTGAACTCAATGAACTGCCCTGAGCCCTGTCTATTAATGAAACACAAGACAAATCATCACACACAGCAAATACACTGTGCAGAAACTGTAGAAAATGTAGTTATTATGCAAATACAAAAATATAAACGTACTGAAAAAACCTGTTTCATTAATTTATATCTTACATAACACCACCAGCAACAACAACAACACCTATACCAACAAGATGTCATACAACACCAACAAGTACTATGTGTTAAAATCAACTGTATTGTATGCTTTATATGAATTTGTATAGATGATTTACATATTTAATTATCTCAGGGCCAAAAATCACTTTAATTTGGGTTGTGGGCTAAAAGTAAACAAACATTTTTAATTTACAACAACAAAAAAAGTCACTCACTCATATTTAGGGTTGGCTGGGTGATATATCGGTAAACACGATTAACCGGTAGAGATTTTGGACCATCGTCTTGGTCACAGTTACACGCTCACTACATTATATGCTCACGAAGGCTTATTGTTTTCATGCATTTTTAAGCATTGCTGTTTAAAAACAAGTGATTTTAAGCCATTGAAATGCAATTAGCAGTGAAAGAACTTATTTCGCTGTATGTGCATGCTGTTTGAGAGACTTGAGTGCTGTCAGAGAGGTGCAGACATGAAGCGCAGAGGACTGAACGAACACTGAGGTAAATTATTTTTGCAACTTTATGCGCCTTGAAATACCCTTGACAATACCCTTGTATTTGTCAAAATGCAAGTCTTCACAAGTGAAAGCAAACCATGATGCAAACATGAAATATCAGTCATACAGTAGTAGTTATTTTATTCTGTTGTGCTGCTTTTCCATAGTTTCTTCGCGCTCACGTCTGCAGTGTCTCATGCATGAAACTGCATTCTAAAAACAGTTCACTCATCTTCTTACATGTTTTACCTATTCCACCGCCCGCGTCTCATCTCGGTCAACACAAAAGCTCATTCTGTGTAAATGGCACTTAACGCTATATTTATGGTCCTTCACATGAACGCGTCACACGTGAGCAGTTAATCGCGCGACTTGAGGTTGGATCCTTCTTTTCTCTTTACTGTTATCATCGCCATATTAACAAAGTGTCTAATTCTAACATTCGGTGACATTTGTTCAAAATCACGATTTCCTCGATTTCTAAAAAATATAATCCTGGCAAAACAAATTCCAATTAATCAAAATCTGCAAAACAGCCCAGCCCTATTTCTATGGTATCGAATTTATATCATAAACACCTTATTTAAAGGAAAAATAACTGTACTGTGATACTGTTACTGCGAAATAATACAACTCATATCGTTATATAACATTTAGGTCATATCCCCCACCACTGCTTATACTCTATACATTTTAATGCAATAATCAAACAAATGTCAAATTAAAGGTAATTATGGGTCAACTTTAGCTTGGTCATCTCGGTGTTAAGGTGCATTCCTTCCCACTGTTGCCTTTGGTTCATAAAAGGTGTTCAATTTTCTTTTCAGTTTACAAAAAAATGAAATGACTGCAAACAACAGGTATACTTAAAATACTTGACACTACAAAATATTCCCATATGGATATGCATGTCACTTCTACGTACAGTACTGGCGTATTCTGACATTTCACAGGACATGTCAAAACGGCCTACAGTCAGCATTATTTGTGAGCTCTTTGCAGTAGACACCATTTAGGGAGATAATTATGTTACTTGCACATAAGAGTGAGAAAAATATTATGGTGTTAAAGTCTTTGAGCGTGTGGGTGTGTGTCTAAGTGACAAAAATACAGGAAAGATTGTGAGTTATGTGTGAGAGCGAGAAAGATAGAAAGTGCGTGTGAGAGAGGGGGAGAGGAAAAATAGGACAGACCATGAAAGAAAAACGCTGCATACCTCTCAGCGTTGGCGGTAGCTCTCTGGGGGAAAGCGGATCCTGGTACTATTAAGCCTCCCTATACTTACCCAACACACACTCAATAAAAAATGAGTCCCGTTTCTTTGTGTTATTCAAAGTTAACTCCGTGAGAGGGGGAGAGGGAGATGGATACAAATGGAATCAAGGCCTCATCATTACCAACACCATTATGGTAATGGCCCAGTGCTGCTGGGCACAGAGAGACGGAGACGCTGGAGAAAAACGAGGGAGCGTGCAGGATGAAAAGCACACACTCATGCGAGACGACGATGTAGGTCACTTTGCAACAGAGTGCTGGTGAGTCACAGGCCTGGATCAGTAGCTCAGTCTGGTGACTCATCTCTTTAAGCTCCGCCTCTTCTCTCCTATTGGTCAATGAAGACATGATAGACTGCTTTCCCCCCCAGTATTCACCTTTTTCTTTTCTTTAAGTTAAGGAAGTGGTGAAATTGTTTACTCGTAGCCCTTGTGCTGGTGTGCAGTCTCCCAGGCCGTTATACGCGCAACAAGATACAAATGTGTTCTATTTGAAATGATCAAACTTAGTCCTTAAACACATCAATCAAGACAAAGAAATGAATTTACAATAACACCGTTTATCTGCAAACAGCGAAGGTGTCTCAAAAACTGGTTTCAGACGAGCTTCACTGAAGGTCTGAGTGATTCAGAGAAGTGTCTAGCGCAGCACAAATGGTTCAGGTCAAATTCCTTCTTGCAACACAGTAATAACTTCATCTGCAAATGTCTAAAGGGAAACGCAGATGTCCGCTCGCTCTTTTGAACAGGGACTCTTAAGAAAGCTACTAAGCAGCTCCCAGATGCTACACTATAGGCAAAGATCTCATGCTCTGATTCATGAGTCACTGTTTACACAGCACACAATAGGTCATGAGAACAGCATTTGCCCACAAACCAGTACTGTTGTTCGAGTAATAAAGTCCTCTGTAATCTTTACTGTATAAAATGGCTTTTATGGAGCTTTCAGGCCACTCGGAGAGCAATTCAAACTTGACTCAACTCAAACACATGCTCTTTGTGTGAATGGACTGAATGGTATGGTGAGGCGGCACGGTATCTATTTCTTCATGTGTAATTCAATTAAATCACAGGTACTTTGAAAACATCTGCCGTGCCAGATGTGTGATGTACGGAGATCACAAGACCACACGTGTGCAGTGAGGAACTATCATTTGCGGTGCTTCGCGTTTGTGGTCTGATAAAAAAAAAGGTGCAAACTGGACAACAATAGGCATAATGTGAGCACTTGACACCGACTTAGATTTGAAATGTCAACTTTAAGTTAAAGACATACCTCAACAAGTCCACTGAACTGTCACTCGCTCTTATGGCCATAAATACACCACACTGTCTTCTTAAGTCTAGCAAACTTTTGGTCTTCACAATCTAATTAACGCATGTTTATATATTTATCACTATCATTCCCATAGCTATAATTTCATTACAGCTGTATAAGCTAAAAAAAAATATATATTATATTTTTTTATTATGGAAACCTATACATTATTTTTTGCTTAGAAAATGCATACTAACACAGAAACATGTTGCTAAAAATAAGTATTTTTGTGGTAGGGCCACTGTCCCAACTGGGCCAAAAAAAAAAACAAAAAAAAAACAAAACAAACAAAAACATTACAACTGTGTCCCGGTTATATATTTCTAAAATAATGACCTCACCGTAAATGTACAAAAGTAACATACGCAAATTGCATGTCCTGTTTAAGATAGATTTGACAAAACAGAGCAGTTTAACATCCGCTGCCCCGAACAATCATTCATTTTGACAGCGTAGATGTAACACATAATCAGTGAGGGCCCTCAGTCCTGATCTGAGCCCACGGTGACGCGTAACAGCACACAGAAGCAGTGCCCTTTCATCACAGCAGCTGAACTCAGCAGGGTGAAGCGCGAGCGCTTGCCAGGGCTCTTTGTGGTCAAACCCAAGAGGTAGCAATTTTCCAATTAAGCCCCATTTTTATGGGTTCCTTGGACAGCAGAGGGAAAAGGAAAGTCCTGAAAGCAAACAAATAAGTGTGGTGCAGCACGTGGAGACCAAATTAGCATTTCCCAAAGAGCCTTATTACAGCTGCATCTCAAGACGAGGGACTGCCTCCTTCCTGAACCAAGCAAATAAAACACAAAGACAGGCAAAGAGGGAAAGGATTTAATTAGATCAAGGGCAGTAATGAGATTAGCTTTTCATTAAAATCTTTGAGGGCGGAGTTACGTGCGGGATCACGGTTCAAAACTGTACAGGAATAAAGATCTTAAAGGCTTATGTTTTGCCTCTAAATAGCTCGCTTCGAGTTGGCCCTCCAGATCCAGTTATGTCCCACCGCGCCCTGCGCATCTCAACCGGCCTGTCACGCGAGCCCTAAAGCCCGCAGAACGGTTTATACCACGACAGGCGTGCTTAGCATATTGTGGACTTTATAATAGAGCCTAGCGAAGGGGGCCGGCTCAGTCATAGCTGAGGGAACCCCTGATCTGCCACTAATAGCTGCTGACCTACATTCATCCGCAACAGCCCATGCCTCAGTGAATGCAAAGAGAGGGACTACAAATAAAAGAGGGGCTGTGAGAGTGTTAGCGCTAGTTAAGCACTTTTCTTACACAGCCCATAAAGCCAACAGCCTTTTGAACCTCGGCAAAGCCTGAGCTACGTCAGAGGAAGAGAGCAAAATATGCACAGACAGAAACAGAAGGATGGAAATAGGCAACGAGTTTTATTACCATAGCTATAATATCATTATAACTGTATAAGCTAATAAAAAAAAAATGAAAAAAAACTTATGGTAACCTATAAATTAGGGCTAGGCGATATGACCAAAAATAATAAAAATAATAAAAAAAGGATACAAATTTCAAATCTTTATATCCTTGAAGTTTAAAAACGTATTTTTTGCTTCTCTTTATGGTCAGAACAAGAACTTTTTGAATTCTTCACATTTTCCCAGTCATTTGTTATCAAAATAACTCTCAGCAATAAATGGTCAGCGTGTGGTGCGGTTCAACTGAATAAGCGTTTTTGCTCCGCTTTTGGAGCATAAACAAACTGAACATTTATCAAACTAATTTTATCGATTTGAGGGAAATTATATTGCGATAATTATAGCTAGCATGTTGACGTTAACTTAATACAGCTTAAGATTCATTTTAAAATTGAAGACAATAATATATACATGGTGCACTTTCAGACTGAAAACTCTGCAGGATGCTTTCATTCACTTGGAGCTGTGTTACACACTGCATGAAAGGTCATTTTCAACCCTTTTGGAGGAAAACCACAGGGAGCCCTTAAACTTGATCATGAACAGCTTGCTTGTAAAAGAATACAGTACCAAGCTTCACTCTGAAAGACAAGACGCATTTAATTAAATCACTGCATTTGCGATTTGATAAATCACACTAATTTCAGTTTTACTTTAAATAACTGTAAAGCCCTAGCTGCTCTGTTCATGAAGGGCAGCTACAGTCTGCCACAATGGTGCAAAAAATGTTCTTTTACTTAAAGATAATGAAAGAGGAGAGAGAGAGCGAGAGAGGGAGAGAGATAGAGCGAGAGAGAGAGAGAGGGGACATGGAAGTAAAGCAGCAGGTTAAAGGAAATCAAACTAGGTCAAATGTCAGACTGCTGAATTGCTGTTCGACCCTACAAATGGCCCTTTCATCTTATCAGAAACATCTTGCGGAGGAGGATAAAATGCTTGATGTGCATCACTATGTAACGCACTCATCTCTCTGGTCTTTATCCAGTGACGGCTGTTTTAATTAGTGTTAAAGAATGAATACTAAGAGGCGGTTTTCTCACTTCTTGACGTTTTGTGTTTTGTCAAACTTGCGAGGCAAAGGCCATCAGACACCAGGAGTTATTCCCCCATCAGTAAGACGGAGATAATCACAGGACAAGTAGGGTAGTCGTTCCCACAACTCTATTAACTGTACGCGCCTCATTAAGCCACTAGATTCATTTGCAGCGCCCTACAGAATTCATTCTGATAATTAACAATCTAGCGGGTGAGGAAAACGCAAGCTTCGCAGGACAAAGCGGTCCATTTCGCACCCTCGCCGGAGGAATATTTCAGCCACGGCGGTGTTTAATACACTTCTGACTCTTGAGATCTTACTGAGAGGGGGAAAAAAATGAAATGACAGAACGGAGCTGCGCACACAAAGCCATTATTTCATCTTGCCGTCACGTTAGAGAAGTCGACACGTGATCCATAAAACAAAACTCCAAGGCATGAATCACGCCGTTATGTGAAACTAAGCAAAAAGTGAAAGGCCATCTGGGACATTCAGGACTAGACAAAAAAAAAAAAAAAACACAGTCTGCTGGACATTATAGACATGCTGATTTTGTTCCTTTTAACCTTCTCCAGCCCGATGGTCCCTCTGAGGTGCTGCCCAACCCCTTCCCAACGGGCCCCTCGCCAGAGCAGGTTTCAGCCCCCAGGCCTCCCTTATTTTTATTGCCTGTGTTTATAGCTGGTCTTGGTTTCTCTTTCTGCCCTCTTTTGCTTGACATTTTACGGCCTGCAATATAAGAGACGCCCTCCACCCCCCTCTGTCTGAGTTTTTAAGTACCTCGTCCACAAATTCTTTTTTTCTGTGCCGAAATCCGGCCCTCAGGAATTCACTTGATGTCACTGGCCATCAGGAAACACCACAATGGGTCAAGCGCAGTCTTTTGAAATGGATTGCACACAGCTGGACGACATTCATCTCCTACGACTTAACTTCGGTGCTTATCGCTCGTTTCCATGCATATTATTAACTGATGCAGCAACCGTGCTGAAACAGTGCTCTAATTGAGGTCCGATACTCTTTTTGGACTGTTGCTGGTGCGTTTGGAAATAAAACAGATGTATGGTCATCCATCTGTAATCAAGTAAATCGCTCGAGTCAAAGAGCATCTGAGGCACGGCCAGCATGGCTTAGGTAGCCTTAGCCTCGGCCCAAAATCTGTCAGCGTGTTTGGGCACGGCGCCCTCCAAATCTGTCTTAGCGCTACATAAATATATATTTTTTTATTAAAAGTTTATTTTACTGGGACAAACGCATAGAACATTGCTTTATAAAAATGCAAAGTAGATGCCATGCATACAGGTTTATAGCCATGACTAATTTGCAACCCCTGTCCCTGGTTATGTTTGTAAAATTAAAACAGAAATTACACTATTGAAAATTATAACTATTAAAATACATACAATAAATACAGCCCATACATAAAATAAGATAATGGCTTAAATAGATGTAGAAATCTCTATAATACAGAGTTTAGACACATTTAACAATACAAAAACACGAAAGTATGCACATGTCTGTTCATGCTAACATATGCAACTTTATGTTTGTATGCATTGTGTTGTAGAGCGAGCTGCTGTGGGTAAAGGGCATAATGCAATTTGTCCTAAACATAAGACATGCTTTATATTAAGGGTTTTAAATTCACTTGCCAAAAAAAAAAATGTAACAGAAATATGATATTTTTTTGGCTAAAGGTGATATCAAACATTCAGAATATTGAATTAAAGTAGAAACACTGCGAACCCGTTAACCTTGTCCATGCACAGGTTCGCTCACGGATTCTGGCGCCTTAAAGAAATGCAGAATTACCTGATAGTACATGACTAAGAGAAGAGCTAATGTATGAAATGTGCTTGTGGTCTACAGCACATGGCGGCACTTTAAAGCAAGCAACAGCCATTACAGCTGGAGGGTTGCACATCTGATTTGGAAAGGCGCCATGTGTTGCAAAATCCTGCCCTATGGCCCTGTGCAGGTACAAACCTCCCTGTTCTCCTCTGCCATGATTACAGAGCAGCTCGGCTAATGTTCAGCCTTCGGGTAAAAGTTGTCTCTCTGATCTGAAATTTTAAGACAGCAGACGAGTGATGTTTAGAGTGTCGTATACTAAACATGCACATCTGACTATTAAACTGTCAAGGCTCATTCTTTGGCAGTAAACTAATACAGATCCCCTCCGTCATTCAGGATACATTTACCCCTTCATCAGAGATGAAAACCTGACATTCTGGAGTGAATCTACGAGAGGACGGTCCAGTTTTCCTACTCCATATTATTTTGTCTAAATAAAAACAAAACACTAAAATTTTGGACATTACAACATTATAATGCACATTATGACAAATGGACATTTAGAGATTTCCAAAGGATTACATTTAATAAGTGTTATAAGTGTTTAGGATTAGCTAAATGCAAGCATTTTAAAATGGTCATTTAAAATATAAAAACTGAATAATAAGCGTCTAATATGGACAGATTTGTATCCAATATGGACTAATAAATGTTCAAAGAAAATTTTACAAAATAAATAAATAAAATATATAGTATGTAAATCATTAATTATTTAATATATTGGGGATCCATAACTAAAACAACAAAAACAAACCCACGTTGCAAATGCTTTTCACCTGGGTTCTCTCCCAGTCATTGTTTTAAACACTAAACAAGCACATGGAAACAAATGCACACATTTTAACTGTGCTATCCAGAGTCCGGGCCACAGCCAGCAGCTGGTTACATTTGTGTGCCTCAGCCTCCCCCCACAGTCCACATGGCACAGATGTGGGGTGTGTGTGTGTCTGTGGATCCGCCTGGATGTGTACTGCCACAGCGCCGGCAGGCCCAGTATCTATTGCAAGTCCTACTGTGTATTTAAGGCTAAAAGAAATAAACACTCGTTCAGCCAGCCAAAACCACAGCAACACAAGCGCCACTCTTGCCAGCAAGAGCCGCTGGCAAAATGCAAACTAGCAGCTCGACCGTTCTGTGTTCAGCAGCAGACCTGCCACGCTGTCTGGAGTTCAGGCAAACCCCGGTCCTTAGTAAGCCTTGGTTAACCAACGGACCAGGGCAGTTATTCTTTCTTTCCCTCTCAAACTCTTCTACTTCTGCCCTTATTCTACAGAAATCCCTTTCCCCCCCACTTTCCATCCCCTCCCAGCTGCAACCGGGCCGAGCTATTGCTCCCACCGGCACGGCGCTGTTCATGGGAAACAATAAAACGCCACATGCGTTTCCTTAGTTAGGGCTTCCACACTGCAGCTCCACGCGAGGCTCATCAAGTCATCGATGAAACACCACAGAAGCTTCACGGACTTCAACTTCATTGGCATTTTATGCAAATTAGGGATGCAATAACGAGCCAATAGTTATTTTTGTGTTATGCCTGATATTGATTCTATGTAACCTCGTCTAAAATAACAAACAAAACCATTAGATGGCAAAGGTAATCTAAATGCAGTGAAAAGGAAATGAGCGTCTAAAATATACAATTTCAACTGATAGCAATTTATAATTGGAATTATATCATGCTTTCAATATAACGCATCTCTAATGGACACAAAGAAAGATTTGGCTAGATGTTGATAACATTTCCAAGATGATTGCTTGAGGGGATAAATGGTATAGAAGCTCATCAAAGTCCTTTGACCTTTAGAAGATCTGAGTCACATGACTAAATGCAGAGAAGTAAACAAAACCTGCTCTGGTTGTTTTGAAATTATTTACCACTACATCTCAAAACTCTCTGATCCTACGCCAACCCCTGACAAGGCATTCCTCACCAACTACTAGAGAACTCTGTAAACTTATTACTTTTAAAAGCTGCTTTGGTTTGCCCAGTGGCTATTTTGCATCAAGTTTCCTAGAAGTGTGTGGAATGGAAATACTACTTTATCAGCTTCTTATGAATCGTTTTTGCAAAATTTAGATTTTTAATTTAAGCCGAAATCAAAACTTGGATAGACATATTACAACTGTGATTCTCTAAGTGAAACATACGTGATGATACATCCACGAGATGCACAATCGAAGCATGCTCTTCAACAATGCATGTTCACAAGAGATCAAGCTCTCTGTTAAAACAAAAGAGCTCCACTGGAATGTCGCGAGGAGGCTCGTGAATAGAAAGTTAGCAGTCTTTTAGCGGGGGGAGGAACAGCAGAAAGATCCGACCGCCTGCTTTGATTCTGCTGGGTCCCAGGCAGCCTTCAGAATGATGGAGAGCTTTTCAAACACACCGTGATGGATGCCTCCCTGAGACACGGAGCGCCTGAGCCTCTCACTGCGCAGAGGTAGCAGGGCTTGGAGGTCAGGGAAGCGGAGGGCCTAATCCGCTCCTGATGGCTGGGAAGGTGCTCACGCTTGAGAGCCACGAAAAACCAATCACGTGGCACGCTTCAGAAGAACGCAAGACAATACACAGACAGCAGCAGCAGAAACATGCAACACTGTAGCACACGTCACTTTGAGTGTCACTTAAAGGAACACACTCTGGAAGCATCCATTATTCAAAGTCTCCTGGTCTTGTGCAAGACTCAGAACGCGGTCATTAAAAGCTGCTGCCTGGCTTTAATTATTCTGGGGATTATCTGAAAGAGCCAAGCAATTCATTGCTCTTCCGCCAATGGCCCTCGAGGGTCTTTTCGAGCTTTTTGTGATTTACGCTGTAAAGTGGAAACTATGAGGAGTTGAAAAACCAAACACATGGTTACTCCTGACCCATATATGCCGCCACTGAAAGTCACTCTTGCAGAAATATAGAGAAATTCAAAATATCTTCTTGGACCAAAAGCACTACTCTCATACAGGGAGAAAAGGAGACCATTGGACACTAGCCTATATTCCACCCTAACATGCCACTTATACAAAACAAACAACTTTTCAGGAGATCCTAGGTCAGCACTTATTTCTACAGGTCTTCATTTAGATCTTGTCTCCTCAAAGCTCTGGGGTCGAGCTGCACATGGACGCACCACCGAGTCTCCTCGCTCTACGTGCCCTTTTCAAGAACCATAAATACTTTGGCTGCTAGGACTGTTCTCCATAAGAAAAGGATGCTGAGCTGCAGAACAAATCATCCCTCAAACAGGCTTACACAAGATTAGCAATGTTGACATGCCCCAACAATCACTGGAGACCATGTTTCCAGACAGACTCTGGCCCCCTGAAATGTCACGCTCGTGTTGCAAACACATACCATACGCTGTGAGAAGACATCGCCGTTGTCTAGTGGCCGTGTGTACAAGATGTGGTATCCAAGCAGTCCCTAGTTCTTCTGAAAAAAATATAGTCTGTCTGTCGTTTATGCTCTAAAGATTTAATAGCTGTTATATATAATTGCTATTATTAAATAATAGCTGATAATTAATATACTCAAACCAGGTTCATTAAAATAAATAAATAAATCCAAACAATCAGATAAGTGCTACTGAGAAAAACCACCGTATCTTCTCATACCTTTTATTTTGCAAATATAAATATCTTTCCATTTTAAGAACGTGTCAAACGTACCTTTAAGAAATAGTAAAATTAGCCCACAGGAAGTGATGGTATTATTGTAGCTTCTTTTCAAAGCTGGCTGCACACAGCTGCTGATGGAAGTTCTCAGATCTTGCTCATCAGTTAAACTGTGTTGATTTTCACACATATTCCCCTCAGTTTTCTAACACACTACACTACATTTGAAGGTAAAATAAGGTAAAAAGCTTTTCCAAAGCAACCACTAAGATTGTGTGTAAAATGAGGTGGTAACACGCAGGAACCACAATGCACATGGGAGTAACACCAAATCACATGGAGAAAATGATGCAAAATAGTGTAGGTTTCACAATGTACAGAACTAAAGAGCACTGATTAAAGGGTTAGTTCACCCAAACACGAAAATGATGTCATTCCAAACCCGTAAGACCTTTGTTCATCTTCGGAACACAGTTTAAGATGTTTTAGATTTAGTCCGAGAGCCTTTTCTCCTGGTTGGCTGTGTGTGCGTTCACGACGCTGCAGTGTTTTGAACGCACTCACAACAGACCCGGAAGAGAAAACAATGCTGAACAAATTCTAAATAAAAAAAACAACAAAATAAAAGCCTAATTTATGTTATTTTTGGACCAAAATGTATTTTCGATGCTTCAACAAATTCTAACTGACCCTCTGATGTCACATGGACTACTTTGATTATGTTTTTTTGAGGTCTCACAGGTTTGGAACGACATGAGGGTGAGTCATTAAATGACAATTTTCATCTTTGGGTGAACTAACCCTTTAATATACGTTTAAACGTTTACCTGATTTTCATGTAAATACTGTTTGAATATGAAATTTTAAACCAATCTGATCTGTAGGCCACCACATTAAAAGAAACTTTCTACTACTGAAGTTATGAAACACTACTGCACTAAATGCACAATCATTCAAAACTAGAAACAAAACTAAAACAAGTTAATGGTTTCTATGAATTGACACAACGTAGGCCTAATGGATAGTGGTCACTGGGAGAAACTGCCTCAAATTGACCTTTGACCCTCAAAGCCTAAGGAATTTGAACCCACATACATTTACTTTGATTAGTTTGTTACTCATTCATCACAACATCAATAGAAATATGGTGCAAATTCAGTTCCTGAAAGTGTCTGTACTGATTCACTATATAATTATTAAAAGTAACATTTCATAAAGCCCCACTAAATATACAGTACTCGTATGTTCTCAATGAATTAATATCACACTGACAGGAAACAAGTGTTTAAATTGAGGCTTATTCTATAACAACAGGCAGTCAAATATATCACAGGTAGTGCATTAGCAGTTGTCTAGGTAGTCAGCTCTCTAGGTTTGAGACACAGCCAACATGTATACACGATGGAAAAACACGCACACTCCCTAGCTGACGTGTAGCTGCCCCTGTAAGAGCCCCAGTGACCCCTCAAACATGCAGCAGTCGGGGGAGGAACTCGGAATGAAATTGTGCGCATAATGTTAGATCAGAGACTGTGTTAAGGATAAAGAAAACAATAGGCCACCTACAGTGATTGGAGCCGCTCCAGTGCGGGGTCCTGAAGCCGCGCGCCGCTCCCGACACGAGGCCTTTCTCCGGGATCAGACAGCCGCGGCTCTGGTGGTAGTAATCCATGCTTAAAAACGGGTTCGGACTAGGGGTCAGCCCAACAACGTCCACACTCTCGTACATCGTGCAATAAAAGCAAATAATCTCCAAAAGTGAATGCTTCCTTCTAGTCGCAGCAAAAAAAAAGACTCGAAATGTTATATGCAACGGGAAAATAGCAGGTTACAATTTTTAAAAACCCTACTCAAAAAAACAAAACGGAAGCAAGAGGTGCGATTTCACACTTGATGAGAGACGCTGATCTTGATCTCGGTGTGTTTATATAAATCAGTTCAGCAGAAGCACGCGCTGTCCACGGGGAATGAACTACATTCTTCAGATGTTAAAATCCTGCGCCAGTTGTTGCAACACAGCGAGCTGTTGAAACTGTGTCTCTATAAGAGACCCCGAGATCGATGTGAAACTGTTACATGAGTAACTGTTAGCAGCCGAGACCAGAAAACCTCCGAAAACTGTTTATCTTGAAAAGCTCCCAAACGCCTCCTTACCCCAAACGAAACGTCTTCTAAATGCTATTCGTTAACAGGCCGACGCATTGACGCATATTTACTGTAAACACGCAGTCGTTTGCGTCGATGAGAGAGAGAGAGGGGAGGTTTGGTGTTGTGAATAATCCCGCTGGAGGCTGCAGATCAGACGCGGGACGAACTTGATCCAGTGTTTCCAGACGCGAGCTCAAAATAATGGCTTTTGCATCCTGTGTCGAACCCCTCGCAAACTTGTGGGAAATTTCTCCCTGAAAACCCGAAGCGCTCCTCGACAGGGTAAAGGCCTGTTCACACCGGGACGAATTCCGCGCGCGATATTCGCCGACGTTTAACGCCTCGTGACTAAACAAAGGGCGCCAATGTGAGTGTGCACACCGACGCGAAAAACGCCACGCGTAAAAGAGTCATTTTTTAAAAAACGCTTCGGGTTCGTTTTTTTGGTTTGACGCACCGCGTCAAAAACTATACGACCAATGAGAATGGCACTTTTGCACACGTGTCTGGAGCTTCTGAAGTTACAGTAAAACACAACTTGGGGGCGCTCAAACACAAAACTGTCTTGCTGTGAGCACACATACGTAACGGCGAAGAAGATATACGCCAAGTAGCGTCTACACTGCCGGGAAGAAATAAGACGAAGAAGATGCAAGGCAAGATGAATGTAGAGTTGCTGGTCTCGTTGGTGTCGGAACACAAAGAACTATATGACAAACGTGACAGCGATTACAAAAATCTTGATAAAAGAGAACTGTTATGGAGTGGTATTGCACAGCAAATGGGCCTTGATGGTGAGTTTCATTTAATTTAATTGTCTTTCATGTACGTTCCTACAAACGTTTGACAATCGCCATCGTTTGTGTGCTGTAGTGGAGGAGGTAAAACACAAATGGAAAAGCCTGCGAGATACATATACACGAAAAAAGCGCGAAGATGATTGCCGAAGTGGACAGGCTGCTAAAAACAAGAAGACGTGGAAATTTATGAAGGTCATGGAGTTCCTCGCAACATCAACTGAATTTCGAAGGTAATATTATTAGAACATTACAATACATAGCTGTGTGAGCTCTGCTATAATGCATTGACATTAAACATTGATTAACATGATATCATTGCATGTTCCCTGTTCACCATGCGATCACACCTCTAGTTCAATATATTAGTTTATGTTCTGTGTATAGGTAACCTCTGCTGAAATTTTGTTGCCTGACATATGGTACATTAAAATTTGTATGAATCTAAACTAAATTAGTGATTAAACATTAAGCTCTGGAGTATTTTGTCAAGATGGGTATGAAGTGTGGCATGGCCCACAGTGTGAGTTATTGTTTCTGATGTAAACTGAATTTGTCTTTACAGTGTTCACAGCAATATTTCTCCTGAAAATATGAATGAAGGGGTTGAGCAAGTGGTGGTTCAAAAAGAAGTCAGCGACAGAGAAGAAGCATCAGCAAGCACGTCTCCAGGATCATCCTTCTCCAGCCCAACTGTGACCAGGTCTACTTTCAACAAAAGAAAACGGCCAGAGACACCAGACTTGTTGGACCGGTACCTTTTATCCAAAGAAGCCAGGGAAAGTGAGAAAGAGGAACGCAGAAGAGAGAAAGAGGAGCGCAGAGAGCAACGAAGAGAGCAACAAAATGATGAAAATTACTTGTTTGCTCTTGGCTTGATACCAGCACTAAGGAGATTGTCCCCAGCCGTACAGTCTTCAGTCAAATTAAAAATACATCAGCTGTTGCATGATGCTGAGTTTGGCCAGGCCTCTTCTGCTTTTTTTCCACAGCAGTCACCGGTGTCCTACCATCAGGTCCCCCCACAGACCCCAACAAACTATGGCTGCTCTACAACTTCTTGGCTACCCTAATAGATGTTTACTGTATACATTTTAATTCTGTATTTTTTTTGTTTGTTTTTTTACATTCAAGAAATTTAGTTGAAAATGGCCGTTTCATAAATGTTTATTTGCACTATTGTTCACTTGCACTACAGTCATTGTGACTTATTTGCACAACCTTTTCTGACGCCCTTTTTTACTTTATGTTTGTGATTGTTATTGCAACTTGTAGTTCATTAAAAAATGTTTCATTTTTCCAAAAGAAATTGTGCATAAGTGACTTGAAAGTAATGTAACATATTTTGGGATTTGGCATATATTTGTACATAAGTATTCTTGACCTCTTATTGAAATAGCTATGTGGCTAATTATGGAGTCACTGCATTTATAGGCAACAGTTATCAATCTACAGGAACATAACCATTTTGGGCACAGCATTGTGCAGGGAATGAGAACATTTTAAAGAAAATGCTAGTAAAAATGTTTATTAAAAATACACATTTTCAAAAATACAACTTACATTTAGTTGTAAATAAGTATATGTTGAAGTGACCAAATACTTTACTTTTTGCAAAAAAAAACTATGCTTTAACTTTGATAGAACATGTTATATCAAAAATATTTAATTTGCTGTGGTGAGTGCTGCCATATTAATTAATGAAGAATCAGATGCAATAGATTTGATAGTGTATTCAAGTTCACAGAAATTGTATATATACACATACACTAGCAGTTTTCTCAATGGAAAATGTAATTAAAATGGCTCAAATTTATAGGTTGATATTATCTGTTCCCCAGAGCATGGTTCACATGGTCATACTGCCAAGCAACTTCTCCTGCTGGTGAGTTGAAGTACTCTTTGTACAGTTCTCGGACATTTTGGGCCTCCACAGATGCCCGCTGCCCCCTACAATGTTCAAAGCCTTGTAGTGGTTGCTCACAATCATGGTCATCCTCTGTGGCACGATTCTGGTCATTTCCGTTCGGGCGCAAATAATTGCACAACGCACAAGCAGCTTTGACAACTTTGTCAACAACACTTGGTTGAACCTGTAAAGTTCTTTGGAAAACCCGGAAGCGTTGACTGAGGATGCCAAATACATTTTCAGAGATGCGCCGTGCCCGAGACAAACGATAATTGAAAATTCTCTTGTCTGTGGGGAGGCGGCGTCCAGGGTATGGCCGGAGGAGATATGGTTTCAGCGGAAAAGCTTCATCCGCCACAATGACATGGTTAACTTTTCCCAGCTCAGGAGCACCTGGAAGTTCACTTGGTGGGGGAACATTCAGAGTTCCATTTCTGAGTGCCTTTCCCAGTACAGAATTGGCAAAGATTCCTCCATCACTGTTGCTGCCATAGCTCCCCACATCAACCACCAGGAAGCGGTAATCTGCATCAACTAAGGCCAGCAATACAACGGAGAATGTACCTTTATAATTAAAGTATAGAGAACCAGAGTTTGCAGGGGCCTGGATGAATATGTGTTTCCCATCCATGGCTCCCAAGCAGTTAGGGAAATTCCATCTTTCATGGAATCTCCTGGCTGTACTCCTCCACATCTCTTCAGTAGGCACTGGCAAATGTTCATCTCTGAGGCAGTGCCACAATGCATCACAGGTTTCACTCACTATCGAAGCCACAGTTGACACACCAAGTCGAAAGCTGAACACAATAGAGCGGTACGAGTCCCCAGTGCTTAGAAAACTGAAATAGAAATACTAATTTTTAACAACGCTCCACATATGTTTTTACAACATTCTTTGAAGTGAAGAATTATGTAAACGAACTCACCGTAAACACACGGCCAAACGCTGTTCTGGGTCGATTGGTTTACGGTAGTGTGTCTGTTCTTTCGTCAGCAAGGGAGCCAGTTGTTGAAGTAAATTTTCGAACTCACTGACGGACATTCTAAAATACCCCCGAAAACGCTCATGATACATTTTCAGCTCTTGTACCAGTCGATAAAACTCCCCATGTTCTTCTCTTCTCGTAACTATGGGATGTACCCAAAATCGGCGTCTTTTCCGGCGTCTTTCCTCATTCAACAGAACAATAATTTCTTCATCGCTGGAACTGGAGCTAGAGTTACTGGTGCTTGAAATATTCATGTTTTCTTTGTATGATTCTGACAAGCGCGTAAATACTTGCACTCTTCTTCTGAGTGAAAAGCGAGTTTAAGAAGCGTAAAGTTGCGCAGCGCCACCTTGTGTACAGGGGTATTTCTGTTTTACATTAAGCGCCATCTAATGTCAGGGAATGAATTTGCATGTTCACTCGGCTCATCGTCAGCGAAAATCGCTTGGGTGTGAACACAAAAAACGTGTTGGAAAACGCTGGCGAATAACGCGCGCCGATATTCGTCCCGGTGTGTACGGCCCTTAACTCTAGTCTACACGCACTTCCCAGGCTATCCCATACAGCAGTTCTTGACGAGTGTCAGCAGCTGCGCACAAACCCCGCCCCCGTCCACCCCCAGTCTGACTGCGCCGCTCTCCGATTGGCTGCCGATACACCTAATCTCGGTTTTATCAATGTGAGCCATCTACGAGGATCTGTCGCCATAACAAGCTCAAGTATAAAGTGTGTACATACACAAGTTTACATGTATTTGACTCCCGTTTTCTTCTTCTTCTTCTTCTTCTTCAAAAAAAAAAAAAAAAAAAAAAAAAATTACAGACCATGTTAAAAAGAAACTGGACCAGAGTTATCCAAGCGTGAGGCCAGTTGGATTATAAAGTTTTGAAAGAAACATTTTATAAGTATTTTTGTTTTAAAGTTTTATATAGCTCAGGCTTAATTACTGTATCATATTGAGACAAAATGTTCCAACTTATGTACAATTATATAATACATCTTATATAAACTTGTGTATAACATTTGTAAGAATTTAAATATTATGCATCCCTTAATCTTATTAATAAATACTATGTTTAAAATTACACATTTTGCCGTGTAAAGGTGAGGGAAACTTTGCTATAAATATATATATATATATATATATATATATATATATATATATACACACACTCCCTAGCTGACGTATAGTTGCCCCTGTAAGAGCCCCAGTGACCCCCCAAACATCCAGCAGTCGGGGGAGGAACTTGGAATGACAGTGAAACGGTGACATATTATACCCAAACATTTCTTCATACAGTGCACTACCATTAAAATGAATACAAATTGGGACCATAAATTATTCAGACACTTTGACCTGACCATGTTTTGCTAAAGTGTTTTTTCTTTAATTGTAAATGCAACCTTTTTACACCACAGACTGAACAAAATTAAGCATTGCTTGGCAATTGGTTGACCTAAATTGGTATTATCTAATTTTGTACTTAAATTTAACAGCTGACAGCTATTCAACCAAATTCAATTTAACTCTAATTTATTGTCATATTTTATTACCATTTTCTAAACTATTGCAAATAAACTGTGATAATGTGGGAAATGTTGGTGTCTGAATAAGGTTTGGTTTGACTGTACCTAAACACACACACTGTGTAGTGTTTGTATTAATACTTATATCTTGTATTTTGTTTTCTCAACTTAAAGTGGCTGTCTGATCAAACATGACTTTTTTATCTTTATTATTTTTTACCAGCCTATTACAATTCTAATCAGTTCAAATGAAGCACTATAAATGCCAGAACATCTACTTAATAATAATAACAATAGGTCTACACACAGATCATCTCTTCCAGTTACCACCATGCTGTCTCTGTAAAGAGCAGACACTCACTGACCCTAAGACTGCTTTATCAATACAAACTGAGGTAAACAACACATTGCAACACTATCTAGTTTCCCACCACAAAATCCATAGACGCTGTCTGGAGAGTAGTGTTCATAACAAGGCAATGAACACTCGGGCTGCAGCCCTACAGCATCCGTCAGCTCAACGCACCAAGGTTGCTGCCATCCGCTGATGGCTCCATCCATCAGTGAAACGACGTATTAGCCTCCCCTTATTTTCCGGCTTCAGCCCTCACATTTGTGTCCTTGACATGTAAGAGGTACTGTATTGATTTTTCACCATCTAAAATATTAGCCTGCGCACAAAAGGCCACTCATTCAATAAATACACGTTTATTAATGGACAGTCCTTTTAATTCAACTAGACCCATATAAATCTAGCTATGAAATGGTCAGGGAGGAGGGAAATGGCTGGCTCTAAATAATACTGCTTTACATTTGTGCCAGTTTAAATGTTTCATGGAAGACATAACACAGGCCAAACTGTAAAACTATATAAACAGTAAACACAGGTAAGGTGTGATCACATTTAGCATTGCTCAGCACTAAATCCAGGCTAAATCCAGTCATTTCAAAAGGAATGCACTTCAGAATTTCAGCGAAAGCTTTCCCCTGCAGATTTCACATCGGGTTCAACTGGTCATGCACATTTTCTGTGTGATCTGTGCTTCATACATTGCTACCAGTTGACAATGGACCATTTTGCCTGCAAATGTCTCTAATTTAACCATGACTACACACACAATAAGCTGAAATTTGACTTAAGAACTAATTTTAGTGACTTGATTACACAGCATCGATACTGTTTTTAATTGACAATTGCTCGAACACAATTGTGTGGTGTATTAGAGGAGAAAAACAACAACAGACTAGTATAATAAGCTACATATGTCATTGATGGAGGCAAATAAGCTGAGATTGTCAATACCTTGAGACTGCAGGAGTGGAGAGGTGCAGTATATCGGGGGAGGAGGGGGTTGTATGGCGGCTGTTAGGAATTCAAAGACTTTATGGGGCTTTAGGAGGAAATGCATGAGCAAACCTGCTGGCAACATGAAAGTGTGAGGCTATTTATTACCCTCAATCCACCTCCCCCACTTCACTTCCTCTAAATACGCATAAAAAAAGCTTCTTTATTTTCTAGCTCGACTTCTTATCAATGCTGCACAATATATGTTGTAAGGAGCGAATGCAAGAGAGCACATATTATGCAATGTCAACGCTGTTAGATTGGGTTTGCGATGTGTTAGCATACTGATAGCATGCAGGTTTAAATGCTTATCATTATTCTGTCAGTCACATGACCCAGTTTGTCCCAGAATGCCCGGCCCTGATGAACAGATGGGTGTTTGCATTCACCCACAATGCCTTTAATCTGTCGGATAGGAAGGGGCCATCATTCAATACTGTTACAATGAGAGCCAGTGCTGACTCATTATAAAGTAGCACAGTATGGATGTGCCGCATGCTATTAACACAGACAAAGGTCAAGAGAAAGATACCATTCGACATTCTCAACGGTGACAGCTTTTGAACTCCAGCTATATAAAAACTGCATAGGACAAAGTGAACCATTTTCCCATAAAATGCAATCACATAAGCAGTATGTTTAAACCGATCGACATAACCTTGATCGCTATCTCCGGACATGCACGCTATTAACTCTTCTGTGAACCTCGCTGAAGCAATTTCCTGAAAGCGAGTGACATAAAAAGAGGGTTATTCTTATATAGTCATTAATAACCAAATGTCATGGACTTTTGTAAATTATGGTACAATATAAATGCATTGAAAGGTTTGTACTGTCACTATATGCCAGCTGATGCTTACTGCTGTGGTAAACATATGGTGGAGATTAGCTACCGTCAACCTCTCTGCCAGATGTGTAATGTTAGCGGGTGAAGGCTGTTGACTAGTCTCATTACTCTTGGCTCAAGGTCAAGGATTAAGTGATGAGAATAGATCCAGCATCTTACCGTCCTTATGGTGAGCTGTTTGTTTGTTTGTTTGTTTGAATGTGGGTTTGTGTACTTGAGGGTGAATGTCAGACATCTACATTATCATTACAGATTTATAATTATATAGTCATCACCAAAGATTTTTAAATGCACTCCCGTAATTTTAAACATCCTTTTATTATTATTATTATTATTTTTTGTAAGACTTTAAAAAGGTAGTTCACCCCAAACAAGAATTCTGACATTATTTATTCATCCTCGTGTCACTTCATTTGCATTTCCGAAATCATTTGAAGTAATGAAAATCTGAGATCCTAAAATATAACTATGAGTCAGGTAGCATTATGAGATACATGAAGTTATTTTTATGAAATATTAAATTATTAGATAAAAAAAGTTATAAGATATGAATAATAAGAAATTATAAGATACTAAGCTGTAATTAGGAAAATAAGGTTAAAATAATGACAAAATTCATAATCATGACATGAAAAGCCAAACATTTCATAATTGTTTAAATTAGTAATTATTTGTTTAAATAATTACCAATAATAACATTTTCTCTCATAATTTCATAATTATGATTTACCAATGCATTTTGTTTTCTTATGTTGCAGAAAAAAGCTTCCAGACAATGTCTAAAGTGTCTCATATTGTTTTGGACCCCATTAGCTTTGATTTTATGAAAAAATAAATAAATAAATAAAACTATTGAAATAAATAAACATTTCTGGGTGAACTATCCCTTTAATGCATCTCTATTTTGTTATAGTCAACACATTTGATCTCATCTAATTCTGATGGCCAGGTGATGGGCAGTTTCTTTTAAGTTTAAGGTACAGCATGAGTGGTCAAGTCCATGTCACCTGTCCCCCAGTATACGCATCATAAGACTCTATTGACCTTCTGACCTCTACTGACCCAAACAACAGATAAACAGCTCAATGACACATATGACTGTTTGTATAAGATCAGCCGAGTATGTTCAAGGTATACATGTGTGTGTTATTTGTCTGAATATCATTTTTTTTGTCCAATGAAATGTATTTATAATTTTTTTTAGTCCTGTGCTACTGCTATGGTATGATTATTGTTATCATCTAACACATCATACTATATAGTTTCATTATCAACCCCACAATTAACAGTTCTTAACGGGTTATCATTGGTCTTTTGTGGTGTATAGTGACCTTTATCAGTGGTTCCCAACCTGGGGTCCGTGCCCCCCTCGGGCCATGTGTATGAAAGATGAGGCTGTTATAATTTTCACAAATACTTTGTGAAACAGGAACTCTTTTTGTTAATGGAAATAAGTGTACATCTGCAACCCAACTACATTCAACTCAAGCTAATTTTAAATGTGCATTTCTAAAACTTGTAATAATATTAGTATAACATGTGCATATATATACAGTATATATATGCACATGTTATACTTATATGATGAATTCTTGCTCTTTTCACTAGTAAAGGCCCAGGCGCAGATCGAGCGCAATAGGGCAATGTGTAGAGCTGGTTCAAATGTTAATGGTCCAACTGAAAACCCCTACTTAGCTAGCAGGTTGAGGAACAAAAGCCCCATAGAGGTGCAGCTTGCGGGGTCTGGACATGACAAATGTGTCCGGGACCGGGGCAGCGGTTGCTGTGGAGCTCTGGGGAGGGAAAAGCGGGGGCAGTGGAATGATCTACCAAACCCAAGACTCATTGAGGGCGTCGCATCGGGGGCAGCAGAGGTCAGCCCATCATCATCACCATTTCAAAGAGCCTAAGAGTGAGGTGGAGCCGAGGACGGGGTGGGGGAGGTCCGCTGACCCCGACCGGTGTCCCCGCACTACTCCATCTTCTGTGGATGGAAAGGGCATGAAAGGAAGCCCCATCATCTCTACTCCCAGCACGACAGAGAGATATTGAGAGGATGTGAGACAGATAGGGGCTGCTCTCTAAACAGGCCCATTACCTTGACATCCCCTAGAGGAAAGACCCTCACCCCCGACACTCTCGCTTTTGATTTCTCATTCTCTCTTTCACATGGAGGCAAACACAAAAAGGACCCAACGGGACTACGTTGTGATGGTGGGCCTTGGTCAGGAAATCTGGCGGCCAAAACAAAACCCAGCAATTTCTCAGTTTAAAGGAGTTCTGAGTCATCAAACGCACCTTGGTAGAGCACAGCCATTATGTCTTCCAGGCCACCAGCTCTCTATCTTATCAAAGCAGCCCCACTCCCCATGGAGGACCCCATATCACCACACATAAGAACATCAAGCAGCCTTTGTGATAATCCTCGGTCTTTACTGCCAGTGGCTTAAGCCTAAGCCCCATGCATATCAAAAAGCTCTGAATGTGCTGGCCAAACCCCTGCTTTGCATATAGATACTGAGTCTATTGACATATCGATTCTCCTGGCCAAGAACCCATGAAAGCAGCCGACGCAAATCCCCCCTTTAATCAGCGAAAGCCCCCTAAAATGGTCTGAAGCGGGAACAAGAGCTGGCCGCTCTGCTACAGTACCCTCACAATGGCCTGGCAAATGCACCATTATGACTTGTTTGACCCTCCTCTCCAAGTGCACTGGCCACTTTGAGAGGGTAATTAACCCATTTTTCTCCCTCCCCTCGATACAATTACAATAGAGGCACAGCATTCCTCAAACGCTCTCATGCACTTGCGCCGGGGAAGAGGGCAGACGGAGGCCACGGACGGGATGGGAAGGGACGATCAGGACTCATGGAGCAATGAGAGGCTGAGTGCTTCAGAACAAACACAAAGAGAGTGAAGGTTTAGTCCTTGAGAAGTAAATGAAGAGGCAAAATGTTAATGAGCCATTTGGTTATCATATTCTCATACAGAATGATATGATGCATGCTCTAAAAAGTCTGCACGGACTGCTGTCCGCAACCCATTTTATTTCTGTAATGTGAAGTATTTCAAAGAGGACAAGTGGGCGTTACATACCAGAATGAAGGCAGAACGAATGAGTGTTTGCTAAAACAATGCTTGAATAGCTGAATAGCTATATATATATAAGGTGCTAATAACTTAAGGTACAATAACAAAAACATTATGTTCATTTTTAAAGACAGGAAGTCATGAGATTAAATCACATTTATTTTATTCTTCAGATGAATACATCTAAGAGTGCTTAAATATTGGGTAGAAAATGCATTACCAACTTACATGAAAATATGTTTACATGTCATGAAGATGATCAGATTTGTGGGTTTTTCAAATGCTACACTGCAGCTATAATATGAGCATCTCAGTGTATTTCTACATCTGTACATGCAGTCCACTGTATCTGACACTGTATCTGATATTAAGAGATCTATCCATTTCTAGTGTGCTTCTTGAATGCAGAACGAGCTCCTCCTATAATCCACTTCTCTGAGGGAAATGCGAAGGGGGGAAAAAGAGAAGGGAGATGAAAGAGGGTTGGGTAGTTACGATGGATTACAGGCTCAGCGAGGTGGTGGGGGAGGCCAGTGCACTGATAATATTTAACCAGGCCCGGGTGGACCATCTGGAACACCCCCCCACCCCTCCCCATCAACAGTCCAGCTCTCACATCTGGGTCTTACTCTGAAGGAGTAACTCACATTTGCCTTCGGATGAATAATGCTGTTTTTACATGATCCTGAAAGAGGCTCCACACTCAACTCCCATGACCTCATGCAAAACGATTCTAAAATGATTACGCACACTGTAGATCTCTTAATTAGGTCAACCATCTGAAGCACTCGCACACAACGCTCAAAATGTTTTATGCAGATGTCACATTCCTGGGAATTTCTAAAACAATCTTCAATTACGTTCAGGACATGATCTATTTCGAGTCCCTTGCTTCTTCCTTAACGCGAGGCCTGCAGTTTATACTATTAGTAAGGTTGGGATTCCCCCTAATTCTCCAGAGCAGCTGCAAACCCGTGTGGGGGTCGGGGGGAGGAGGGAGGGGGTACATGAACAGGAACAAACACGCTGACCCCCGTGCGCAATTGGCCAGCCATTCTGGTCCCCATTCGGAGAGCCACTGCACTTCCCGTCTCCAAACTCCAGTCTAAGAAAACAAGCATGCTGTCACTCCACAAGCCCTTCCACATATTTCAGCAGACCAGATTTCTTTTGGATGAGACTGTGACAATGAGCTACAGGATATTTCTTCAGTATAATTACAGCTCGTTTTTGACATCGCGTGCGATCCGATAGTCTGCATCTAAACAAGATTTACAGTTTACTGTCAGTGCTTTTTAAACTGAAGTCTGCCTCTAATACTGCTTAAAAAGTAGAGGACATGATCAATAAAACAGATCTGCCCTTTAATCCCCATGCAAATGCAAAGACATGCAATACATCTCCACAAAAGATTCCCTCGTTAAAGAATATGTGCTGACACCTTGAGAAGATAAACGAGTGCAAGACCAGTCAATGTCTGTTAATCCAACATTAACATATGACATAGCGCTAACAATGGAAAATGTGGTAGAAAGATTAAAGGTTGGAAAATAGAAAGGTTTCGAACCTTAAAGGGACAGTTCACAGTTTAATTCAGTCGTGATTTACTGACTCTCATGTTATTCCAAGGCCATATGATTTCCATAGAAGACAAGGGGATGAAAAAAAATTTTATAATAATAACAATAATAATAATAAAGTGAATGGGAACTGGGTCTGTCAAACTTAAAAAGTAAAAAAAAAAAAGCTCCATAAAAAGTACTGTAGTCCATATGACTCATACTTTTGATCTTCTGAAATCATGCAGCTTTATGTGAGGAACAGACACAAATTTAAGTTATTTAATGACTGCAAATGATATATCAACACCATTCTGGCAGTAGTTCTCATGTGCATTGTAACCACATGTTGACATTAAAACAGAGCATCAGAAGGTGTCATATTTGATTTGTGAGCTTTATATAAGGGAAAAAAGGCAATAAATCCTTTTTGTCATAAGAGTCGTCTTGCCAGACCCAGTCTTTATTCACTTTCACTGTATGGAAAAAGGTGGCCAGGATTCTTCAAAACATCACCTTTCTGTTCCACAAAAACTAAAAAGCGAAAGACCACAACATTCTTCTTCTTCCTGTTTTGTTTGGGTTCAAGTAACAGTTCGGCTCTCTACATTAGCTTCCTGAACACGGATCGGCAGCAAGAAGAGAGGTCAATTGTGTTCATAATTTAGCCTCTTAAGATAATACGGTTGTACAATAGCATCACTGTTCAGGATCTGTGAATGAGTACAAGACTTCCTAATCAAATTCATTCGAAGTCCAGGAAATATTTAGCATGATGATAAGAGCACAGAAAAAATGGTTTCATTTGAATTCTCAACTAATTATAAATGGAAGAAAGCACACAAACAAAACCACGACATTCTCCACTGTCTAGACCCTCCATGCCAGAAGAAAAAACACTCCTGTAAATGTCAAAATACTGTTTTTACTTTGTCTTCAAGCAGGACACTGAGACTGAAAAGGGCTGAGCTCAGCCCCACCCCCCAACCCCCACCCCCACCTTCCTTACAGTTTTTAAGGTTCAGATATCTCTTAACTTGAAGGAAACTTTAGACTACAGTATCTGCTCAGCAAAAAAAATAAATAAAAAAAGTACCAGGAAGTTTTCTACACATTGGGATGCTTTTGAGAGAAAAAAAAAAGTCCCCAGAGAAACCTGATAATGAAATTACAAGTCAAAACTATTAGCTGGCACCATCATGACCGAATCAGCTGGCCATGATTCAGTATGCCGTCAACAATGGGACTGATGGGAAACAGTGTAATACAAAACCTCGAAAGAAGTGCTTGAAACCATGCCATCCATACATACTCGTCAGTCTGACTCTTCCTGTGTGATTTCATCTTGGATTTCAGTATATTCTATGATTTAGCAATAGCAACTAATTATTAGCTTGTGCTCTGTGAAACTCAAAAGATTCACAGGCCTCTACTGAGAACATTTCTCTATTGACCCATCTGTGGATATAGACTAAAGTAAAAATGTTTGGAATTGGTAAGCATAAGTCTCACCAGTGCTGCATTTATTTGATGAAAAATACAGTATATGCGATAATATTGTGAAATATTATTACAATTTAAACTCACTGTTTTCTAGTTGAATATATTTTAAATTCTTGTAATGGCAAAGCTGAATTTTCAGCAGCCTTTACTCCAGTTTTCGTTGCAACATGATCCTTTAAATTAATACAATGTGTCCTTGCTGTATTAAAGTATTAATTTCTTTAAAGAAAAAAAAAATAGTGATTTCAAGTGATTAACTACTACTAAAATGTATTTTCATTCTATGTTGGACATCAAAATGTAAGGTTTGGTTGTTCTGACATAAGAAATATTAAGACAGATCCACATAAGCTTCATGCACACACTCTATAATCTCTGATTTGACCACAAAGTACATGTTAATGAGTCATTTTGTATGATTTTATTTCAGTCAGTATTCATTGGAAAGAAAGAAATAAGAAAAAAAGACCAGCCGTTGTCAGCTGCCACAGGGCAGAGTACAAAATCAAAGCAGATATGCTAATAGCAACTCTTGGACACAATTAGCGAAAAGGAACTCGCTCCATGTGCCACAAATGATTAGCAAATGAACTTTTCCTTTTGATGTAGACTAAAGAAGCGGCTTATTCTTCCCCCCTTCTGTCTGCCTCCTCAATCGGTTCTTTCCAGTACATTCCAGTGAGCTGCTGGACTGGCATGACTGACACAGACATGGTGGCAAACAGGTTTGGCAACAGTTTTACCAGACGTTTATTATATGAAATTGTTCCCAAATCAAGGCATCACACTTCCATTTTTACCAAACAAATAGGCAATAGGCATTCATTCCATATTCAAAATAGACATTTTCTGAACATACAAGCAGAAATCAGCACTGGATTTAATGCGACAGTCTTCTGTTTGAGAAGTTCATAGCGTATTGCTGTCAACCACGGGAAAATCAGTATCTGACGCCGCGCCAATGACTTCCAGTTCACGCAGAGACACAAGTTGTATTTTCACCGTTAACTCCTCAACATCCACAGAGACTAAAAATACTGACAAACAAATGCAAGGACGCCTCTGGCATAAAACTGTCAGTAATAGTTATAAAGCAAATCGTTATGTAACACATTCAAGAAATAAATAAGCTTGCCAAAAGCAGATTCACAAAATGTAGGAAGTAAGAAGTAAGCAAGATGTTTTTGTCAGCAGAAGTTCTCCTGAAGATAATATTTACTTTTTTGCTCAATAAAAGGCTTTTGGACACAGTAGCTATAACTTGGCTTTCTTCACTGGTCCACAAACAGTTTAAAGGCTGTTAGTTAGCTTGCTAGCTTTAGCCTGCACATGTAAAAAAGTGTTTCTAAACACGTTCAGGTGGACAGTTTTATGGGTATATTTAGTACGTGTACCATCATAAGTGCTTAATTATTTGTGTGTGTGTGTTAAACTGTAATCCCTTTACAGTAGCGCACGCAGTCAGGAGTAATCTGTCATCAGGAGGACACTGCTGGTTCCTGTCATTGAGTCGTGCCTTCACTAAATGAGGTCAGACTGATGTGTTGTTTTAATCAACCCAGCCTGCCTCCATTAATTATTCAGCACCTTAGTGGATAGGGAGCCTACGGCCAGGGAAGAGCGACGAGGAGAGAGTGAGAGAGATGGTTTACAACTAGACATGGCTACCATATTAGAGGAAATACAAACAGACACTGGGCAGGTTAAGTAGGCGATGGGTTAAATAGGCATATGTGGCATAAACAAAAACACTAATGTCAGCAGAAATTAAGCACGGAAAATGGAAAACGAATGGTAGAAATATTAAAACAAAAGCTCAGAGGTATTGAGAGCTGTCCCTTTAACAACATCCACGATGCACCTCACACTCGGTCGGCGCATCCCATCGTCCACACCGCGGTAAAATGTCAGCAGCCGTGGAGTGTGAAAGTGTGAATGCGAGGTGTGAGGGAGGACGGCATTTGGGACACAGGCTTTCACACCAGGCACCAGGCCCTCACACACACACACACACACACACACACACACACACACACACACACACACACACACACACACACACACACACACACACACACCAAAGAAACTCAGAGAACTTCATATGACAATACACAACAATAAGATTTCCCAGTGAGGGAACAGACTTCCCAGAGATGCACAACACATCAGTGACCGTCAGCCCATATTAGCAGATTTAGTTCATTATCAGCAAGAGTCTTTACTTGTGTTGACTAGAAGCAGATCACAGTTATTTTGTCCTCAGTTTAAGTAGTACTTGTTTTCTGTAATAAGTCTTTCCTGCTGCACAGTTTTGATTCCTGCATTCCCTTAAAACATGTAGCCTATTATTCTGCCAAAAAAATTATATATTTATCTAACGTAATTTAATGTAATATAATACAATATATAATATAATATGTGACCCTGGACCACAAAACCAGTCAAATTCTCAATGTTTCAAAATTGAGATTTCTACACCATCTGAAAGCTGAATAACTAAGCTTTCCATTGATGTATGGTTTTTATTTTTTTAATCTCTTTACATTATTAATTTGCAATTAAATCATGATAGTGCTACAAATATAATATGATTTTCTATGTGTGAGTGAATGTGATTGATGCCTCTATTACGGCTTAGCGGTGTGTTCAAAACCGAATGAAATAGATTCATGCACACTCCCTAAATTCCACTCGGACACAAACACACACCACACAAACACTTCAGCGATAGAGAGATCCCAAAATATTCCATGCTTCAGCAAAAAATAAAGCACGGCATAGAAAGGTGTCCTGCTGCTTTCCGCCTCCCCTTTCGGTTCCCTCCTTTCCTCTCTTCACTTTCTCTGTAAGTACACATATCTCAGGATGGGGTCTGGAGATTTATGAGCTCTAGTGAGACGAGGGCCTGAAAGCCCTCCCCGGCTCTGGATCTGCTTTGCCGCCTCCCTCGCGTCTTTTATTTCCATCCCTCCCTCTCTGGTTGCAGCGCTTTCTGCTCACATTACCCTCTGTTGAGTGATAAACATTGTCTGTGAGCAGTAAATTCAGTCTGAGCCTGACAGGCCTCCAATAAACCAGTCTATTCTCTCACTGCAAGGAGGCTTTGGTCTGGAGGCCCACAGGAAGGGAATGCAGACACACACACACACACACACACACACACAAATATCAAGATAAACAACTTAAGAGGGACTAGATACATGTGGCGTACATCATGCACATCAAAGGCACAAATAAGGAACAAACACAGGAGACATATTCATACACACTCGCACAAAGAAACAACGATCAAGCGTCTGATTAATAGAGACTAGCTGAAATCAACCAATGAACAAGCATTCAGTAAGCATCAATATACAATTAATGTTTACTAATCATACACGCAATGATTTCAGTTGTAAAGAGTGATTAAAAGGCACCAAATAAAAGCTAATTTCTTAAATGTGTCTTTATCTCTTTTTCATTGAACGTAATGGCATTGCTGTTCTGCTTCAGCTCGTTTTGATATCACCTTAAACCACAGCACACACACTTCTGCTGCTTTACTCAGGCATCTGGCTAACACTACAATGAGCGGTTAGATTACAGTTTGGAAAGCAAATTTATCCGGTAAAGGCAAGACCACCTGCTGCACGGTTAACAAGTGAAACTTCAAGTACCAGGCAGTAAGAAATCACACGTTTGAGAAGGAAATAGCAAGTATATGGTATTTGCAGGATGAATTCACTGTTTATGTGTGCAAATGATGTAGAAATATTTTTTAAGTTATATTTCCAAGTTGTGGTTGTACAAAGTATTATTTTCAACATTGTTGATATTTTAGGAATAGTAGTATACAGAAATATCCAACTCGATCTCACAGGAAAACACAATGATTTTACAAGGTTTGGTTACATATGAATTCATATTATGCGAAAAAAGTAAACATAAAGGCCTGCCCCTAAACATTACTGTCACTGGGGCATGAGACGATTGTGTGAAAACGTAGAAATGAGATTGTACAAATTCATGAATTAGCCACTACTTCACCAAAACCTTAATGAGTTATGAAAAGCCATGAGACTGTGTTACTGTTATTTAGCCATTTCATACAGGCACTTCATTCCTGTGTCTATCGACAGCATTTTTTAATAGGCTTCGATCCCCCACCCCCTTCTTTTAGTTAATACTGACTAATTATTGTGTAAAATTGTGTTCTTTGATTTAAATTCTCATTTGCTCTCATGAAACCGTATTATCTGCATTTTATAAGCTAATGGCCATCTTCTCTAAATATCAGCCACAGAAAAACAACGACACCGGTCCACCATTAGAATGAATCATGACACAGCATCGGACAAGTTCTTTTTCCTACAATGCTCTAAAAGATCTAATAAGTCGCCAAAGTTCTTATAACCCCAGAGAATGATGACTGAAATCAAACACTGTAGCTTTAAAAGCTAGCAGACTCTCCCAGGTCCAGCAACAGCACAAGCTCTGTGACGATTTACAGATGCACCCATAAACCTCCAGCCGATAATGGACCAGCTTCTTCTCATCTACTGATGGCAGCTGACAATTACAAACAGAGGCAATAAATCTGGGTGGTCACAGGTGTGCTCCAAACACACACAGGATGGCCCTGGCCTCTATGCATCTCACTAATTGCATGTTTTAAGCAGAGCTGTCTGCTGTGTCCATTTCCTTGATTGAAAGGGTGTTTATTGGCCACTCTCCACTGAAGTGCCCAGCACAGTCAGCTTCACCCTGGACCACAAAACCAGTCTTAAGTCACTGGGGTGTATTTGCAGCAATAGCTGAAAATACATTGTATGGGTGTAAATGATAGATTTTTTCTTTTATGCCAAAAATTATTAGAATATTATTTAAAGATCACATTCCATGTAAATATTTTGTAAATTTTCTACTGCAAATATATTAAAACTTTATTTTTGATTAGTAGTATAAATTGCTAAGAACTCAATTTGGACAACTTTAAAGGCGATTATCTCCCTTTTTTTATTTATTTAATTTTTTTTTTGCACCCTCAGATTGCAGATTTTCAAATAGTTGTATCTCTGCAAAATATCGTCCGATCCTAACCAACCATAAATCAATGAAAGCTTATTTATTCAGCTTTCAGATGATGTATACTAAATCTGATTTTTTTCAAAACTGACCATTATGACAGGTTTTGTGGTCCAGGGTCACATATGTAATATATGAAGCTTTAAAATGTTTCATAACACTACACTTTGCAATACACCAATAAGTAATAAATATTTATTTATTACTAATATAATATTTTTTTTCACAGCAGATCAATAGCATATGATCATTCAAAAATGTGCCCAGTGTTTACATAGTATTATATATAGTATACACACATATAATGTGTATGTGTGTATATATTATGTGTGTGTGTGTGTGTGTGTGTGTGTGTGTGTGTGTGTGTGTGTGTGTGTGTGAGATATGGAATGTACACACACACACACACACACACACACACACACACACACAAATACACAGAAATTATGAGGAAAACATTCAAATAAGAAATATTAAATAAAAAAAGTAAACATTAATTTTATGTATTATTATTTTGAGTAGTAGTAGTAGTAGTAGTAGTAGTACAGAAACAAAATAAAACTAAAAATATAGTGAAATTCATTATCAATCACAATGAATTTTTCATTCTCACCTTGTTAAAGGGACTACTATATCCAAACCTGCTGTATCAGCGCATCTGTTGCAACAGAAATCCTGCCTGCTACATTTCCATTGTGTGGGTGTGTGTGTGTGTGTGTGTGTTTGTGATATGGGATGTAGAGCGGGCAGAGGCTGTCACAGCTGGATTGGGAACATCTGTTAAGGCAGACTCAGAAATAACCTCTCACACACATACAAGCGTACGCTTCTGTGACCGTACTGTACACTACTGCCAGCTCTGTTCAGAGAGAAAAGAAGAAGTGAAAGAGGGACAAGAAGCATGAAAATGACACCTGGTTGTAATTTCTTCGGTTTGATGAATCAGGTCAACAGTAAACATAATGTGCGTAACAGTTTACGGGTTTCATCCTTGAGTCAAATAAAACCAGAAAACCAGAAAAATGTCCGATGAAAACACTCATATTTGTATGAATGAGTCTTTTCTATAATAACTTACAGGAATGCTGTGGTCCATATACGCCAGAATTACATGTGGAGGCTTCAGGCAGCTGAACGCAAATGTTGGGGCGTTTAATTACAGTGATCCTCTTCAATATGTGTGTTTATGTAACATAAAGGGTAATTAAAAAGCTATCAAACACTTACTAAAGAGCTGGTGGCAGTAGTGGTGGTTTTGGCCACAGTTGTGAGGACAAATGCTGATTATGTCACGGTCCCACAAACTCTCTTTTGTGGCGCATGCCGTTGATACAAGCTTGAATTCACTTCCTCGCATGTCAACGGTGGCTACTGAAAACCTTTAAAAGTCCATAAAAGTTTTCTGTGAAGAAGTCCGAGTAAACAAGCGCAGGAAATCAACACGTGCTAAATCATTCTATAAATCCACCCTCGGATGGGCCTATTAAATCGCTTAAGGAGTTAACGGCGGCAGGCGTCCCCCAGGGACCCTGATTTACGGGACATTGTGTGCATGTCTGTACGTGTGTGGCTGTTTGTATGTATAAACACTATGTATATGGCAGACTAGCTCCCCTCTTTCTGCACTAAAACGTACCCACATTGAGCTTCATCTATAAAACGAGTCCTTCACAGCTTAGCAATGGCCTTGTGAAGTCATTTATGGCTGAAAATGGGGAAATCGTATAAAAATGTCAACCTTCAAACAGTTTATGACTAAAACCAACACAGACTTTACACTGTAAATACATTTTGTTACTTTTTAATTTAAGAGAGCTCATAGGACAGACAATGTGTTCGAGACCAGAAACTGATGATTAAGAATTGGGGCGCTATCATACACCCCGTGTGTTTTGCTTGTTTCCACCTGACGTAATTGTTATTTTCACATCCTGCGCCACGTTGTTTAAATAGCAAACACGTTTGTGCCCATTTGTGCGCTCATGGGCGTGCTGGTCTGAAAATGAGGTGTGTTCAGGAGCATTGCTGGTGCGTTGCTATTTTGAGGAACTGAAATAGACTGCGCCATTGACCAACAAAAACCTGGTCTAAAGACTGCCGCAATATTTATTTATTTATTTATTTTTTATTTAAAGAGCGCATTAGTAATATGCGCTTGGGAGGGTGCATATTACAAATGCATACACTTTGCTTACTACACACACAGGGATGCACAGCAGCACACAAACATAAAAAAAAAATTAAAAATTAAGGATTAAAATATTATTATTATTATTATTATTATAAAAATGTTAAGATTATTATTGTTTACATAGATATAAAAATGCCTACATGTCATAATGGATAGTATTTGCATGTATCAGAATTACACGTATGGGATCTGTTCCCTCACTGGAGAAGTGTTCGGTTTTTTCCTCTTGTAAATTCCATTTAAACGGCGAATCCGCCAATGGCGCGAGCGCAACTGGCTTTTAAAGGGAATGGGAAATGAGACTCTGATTGGTTTAAGCCACGTTACGCCCAAAACACACCCATTACTCATTGAGAGAATAGGGACAACCCTTTTAGACCATAAGCTAGGTGCATTTTTCCCACAAAAAAAAAAAAAAAATAGGGACAACCCTTTTAGACCATGAGCTAGGTGCATTTTTCCCACAAAAAAAAAAAAAAACTAGCAAAAGTAGATTCAGACATGCTCTAAAAGCAATTGCGGCGTGCGCTTTAGACCATGCCCTTAGCTCTTTAAAATAGAGCCCTTTCCCTTTATAGAAGCATTCACCAGAGAAAGTTTTGAACATACAACATAGACAGCAAATCTGTGTGCAATAAAAATGGAGACTATTTGAGTAGAGGTATTGCAGTAGAAGCTAAGCTAACAATCAGCCATTCAGGCATGACGTGGGGCAAACAACATCTTTCTGGAATCAGTGAAATATTAGAACTAGGCCTAATAAGCACAAAACACACACAAAATAATGAAGCAATTCATTTGAATTAAATTGTTATTGTTAACTAAAAATACAGCTATTTGTTATTGTGAACAAATTACTAAAATTAAAATAAAAAAGTTAAATATATTTAAAAAAACTAATACAAATGACAAACACATCAAAAAAATGACTAAACGTAAAATGAATACAAAAAAATATAATATAATTCAAAACATGTATAAATACTACAATATCAAATACAAAAGAGTAAAATAACTCTGATTAGATTAGATTAATCGCTAATAAAATTAATTATTAAATTATAAGTAATGTAATCTGGGACTGCCTTCTCCATAAGAGATGCATGCAACGCAACCTTATGACCTGACCAAAACAAGTTCAGTTAACATGCTGAATAATTACGATTTTGGAACATTGCTTACATCTATGATGTCACAAAAATGTTACTTCTAAATGCAGCTCACTAAGTTTTGGAACAAAGCTTATTGTCCTACAGGCAAAAAGAATCTACTGAACTTACAAATTGAACTTGTGTCAATAGTCTTTTTTGGTCTGAATGTGCGCTGTTCATCTGCGCATGATATCCAAGATGGAAAATCGTTGTCAATTTTAAATCACTTCTAAAACGAGGCTCATTTTCTAATGACATCACATAGGTCATGTGGGCTGGCCTGGCTCCATTCTGCTAGAGAACACCCATTTATCATGGTCAAATCAATTCCTAAATTACAAAATCAAGTTCAGTCCTTCATTTTTTTTGGCCCTGAATATCCTGTTGCGCCATCAATCACATCGCATCACATTATGGAAGTAAAATGGGTCAGGAGCAAACTACAGGACTGAATCAATGAATCTTTGTTTTGACTCAATGAAGATGTGGATCATATACAAGCATACAAAAGCTTTTTTATAACTCTGAAGCCAAGCAACCTCAGCTGATCCTCTAATTATGAGCATTTTGAGTTATATTAAAACAGTGGGCCGGGTAACTAGACTGTGATGACATTTTCTCTGTGCGTACGAGTGAGAGTGTGCTTTTCACACTCCTACAGTACGCTACACTAATCAGATTTGACCTACACACACACACCTCCCTCTCAGTGCCAAGTGTTCGTGCTTGCCCTCATTTCCAGTGCAAGGACTTGCGAAGGTCGAGACTGAGTGAGAAATCAGAATAGGAGCAATAAAAGCAGTTACTTTAACAGGCTTTTAGCGACTTGGGAGTGCCATCCTTTTAACAGTGTCACCCTGAGGCCTCTCCCAAAGGCATGATAAGAGCCTCCCGCTCTCGAGGGAAGCACAGTGTCTCTCCCCTCCTGCACTAAATCTATCCATCCCACTCCATCATGATGGAAGGGTCCAAGGGTCCTCACAGTTAAATGTATCTAAGACTGTATGTAAAGGGTTTGTAGGAAAGATCCTCTGCAGCGCATTCGAACACATCTCACTGATCGTATAATAGCTCAGTTATTAAGATTTGATCTTCAGCTGGGTTTCATCAACTATGGCCACTTCTGGAGACAGAAGAATTCATTTTTTTTGTCATTTTCTGATCTGGCACGAATATTTGCACTACAGAATCCTTTCCATCACAAGATCTCCAACCTTAAATGATGTATAGTGGAAACGCCTATGTTCCATGTTATGACTATTACTATGTGGTAGAAATTACATTTTGAAATATTTAGGGAGAAAAATCTCACTTGTCCCTTGCTTTGCTAGAGCTAGTTTCCTAGCCATCATTTTATGCTTCCTAAAAACAAATTAAATAATATATTCAAATTTCACAAAATTACTAAAAATGTATCATAGAACCAAAAAAAAAAAAAAAACACACGGTACAAATTTGTATTGATATTGATTATTGAAGAAACCAATACTGAAGAAACACGCAATTGCCAGCACACACATGCATACTGTACATAAGGCAGAACAACACCCAATCCAAACAAACAGTTAACTAGGCTGCTGTCATTTAGCCAGGAAGCGAAAGAGAGAGAAAAGCAAGAAATTCAAGACCCAAAAGAGAGCTTCTTCTCTGAGAGGCCGCCTGACCCAGGGTGATTTAGGATGCCTGCAGGCTGCGTGGTCGCCACCCTGTCTGGGTGCCCCCTGCTGCACATTGTGTGGACACTGGGATCAGTTGATGAGCCAGCATGAGACGCGCCGCACGCGAGCAGCATATTGCTGTTGGTTCGAGCCAGTATTGCACTGCAATACACAACTACTGTCTGATGATCACAATATGCCAAGACACATTCTCATCAGCTTCGAACACATTTTCACATCGAGTAGAAAGAGAACTGTGGTTGACACTATGACACAAACCCAACGTAAAGGAAACTGCATTCTTGTTAGTTCTCAGAACATATGTGGTGGACTGACGTGTAAAGGCAACCATTTGTGGTTAATGTTAAATGGGTATAAGGTAAACTGGCATGCTGACAAGTAGGCGGAGCTTAGTCAGGGCTGTGGCCTTGAATGCAGTTAGCATGCATGCTTAGACATGATGCAGGGTCAAAGCCCATTTCCAGACACTGTTCCTTACTCTTTTCCCCTTCATATACTATACTAAAGTCTTTTCTATATTCAATGTTTCCAATGAAAAGTGAACAAAATAAATCTGAGGCCTAAGTTATATTAGCTTCTTAGCTATGACACAGTTCAACAAAAATAAAAGCTCTTAGAACTTAGACACTAAACAGTAACACTACTGTTCAAAAGTTTGGGGTAAGTATGTTTCAATAACAAACGCAGCATCGGTGGCCTATTAAAAACACTAAAAGATCTCGCCAACCCCAAACTTTTGAACAGTCTTCTGAAGCCACATGAGCTCACAATCTAGCCATTAGCCTTATGTTCAAAATAAAATATGGTGCCTTCAGATGTGTCAGGCTTGAGGATATTATGTGTCAGAAGTAAAAATGGTGCACCAGTCTGTTCCTGTTTTGGTCTGTTTCTCAAGCAAAGCTATTAAAAGGACTTAAACAGACTTGGAATAATAGCACATGAGTCACATAGACTTCTTTTTTTATTTTTGGCGCTTGTGTCCTTTATGGACCTTGACAGACAAGATCACAGCGATCTGTTATATGACAAAGAGCTTTCAGAAAGCTTTCATTGGTTCTCACTGAAGACATAAATCAATAGCATCATACAGGTTTGACATGAGAGCCAGGAAATGACTGAACTTTAACTTTTGGTTGAAATGATGCAGAATAGTCAGCCAACACTAATACTTGAATTGGCACAAATAAATAAACTTCAGCTGAATATCTGAATAACATCTACTCATGTTTATTAAAACTACTGATTGGGTCAAACAGATGCTTGCAGATCAGATCTGGACTGTGAAATGAATGAGTGCTGAAGCCAGGTGCAAGTAAACAACAGCAGAAATCAGACGGCTCAAAAACTGACAGAGATGAGCGAACTGTGACAGTGTGATTGTGAAGAGATCGCTCCATTGCTCTGGGCATCTAGAGACAATTCTCCCGGCTTCAAAGCTACTCGCTCTGCCGTTTCCTTATCCTGGCATCTGAAACACAGGTGCACTTGACAACATCTCTTACCAAAACATAGTGTAAATCTTTTTTTTTTTTTTTACCTTTTTGCAATTAATATTCAAACAACTGAACCAGCATTTCCGACACAAGCACCATAACCCGACATGTAGAGTACTAACCACTACGCCACAGCACTGACCAGTGTAGTTTAACATAACACTTTCTGTCTGCTTCATACGTCCATTTCACATTTACAGGATAAGCAATTCATCAAAGTTAATGCAAATTACTAGTCAAAACTAATTATTCTACTCACTTCCATAAGCAACTGAAGTGTGATTAAACATCATATATGAGTGAACTAGTGACATGGTGGCCCTGGTTGGAAGGTTAGGAGACATAAATATCACCCTGACAAGCCCGCAGGCTGAACGCCCAACCCAGGCACGCCCCAGATGCAGATCCATCATCCACACGGGCTGCACCCAGAAAAATCCACCGTGACGAGGAGTAGAAACAGCACGCTTGACAAACAACGGGGGTCTGCTCCTCACTGACAGGAGACAGGAATCCTGAAGACAACCTAAAGCTAAACGACACGGGCAGCCAGCGCCAGAGCTGACAGGCAGCATTTTCACACTTCCAGGAGCCAGAGAGGAACCAGAGGGACTCTCCTCACACACACAAGTGTGAGTGAACGACTGTAGCATGACATCCATCAAGATGCGTTCCAGACAGCTGCTGTAGGACAGACAGCTCTTGTATCGGCATCGGACTGCAAACCAGCACTCTGGTGAGCATCACAGAGCAGTGCCAGGCTTGGTGGGAGAAGCGGATCTCAGGTTTTTGATGCATCCGGTCACAAGGTCAAAGGTCACGTAGGAATTTTCATTATAATGATCATAATATTCATGCTCGACATGATTTCCCCAATAGGACAAGTCCCTTGATCATTGATTTGCATTGGTCTTTACAAAATGATCAATATCGACATTATTTTTTTTTGACAGAAACCCGTAATCCAATTATCTTTTGCATGTTATGGCTCATGATTGATATATAATTGATACTATAAATCGTTGTCAAATAAAAAGAAAGATAGGAAAAAAACGCCAAATAATAAAATAAATAGACTGTACTTGAATTTAGGCATTAAGACATTATAAAACTTGAAAGATATGTTATATTCAGTTTGAAATCTGCGATTGAAAATGTATGCAGTGTTCATTACAGGAAGGCCTCTGGACTGCTGGTTAGTCTTTGAAAAAGAGAGAGCTTAGTGAATTAAAAACAATGGATTAGAATGATTTATTCGGCTAATACAAAGGAGTTTGTGTGAGTGGTCTGAAACAGTTTACTGTCTCCTTCAGCTTGACATTAATAAAGGGTGGTTTACATTTTTTTTTTTTTTTTTTTTTTTTGGAGACACAAACCCAATGAACTAAGAAGTGAACTCCCTCACACACAGCTCTAGTATCATATATGAGCACAGCAACTCATATATCAGATATGTGCTCTTAAAGGGACAGCGCTCCTCAGGAGAGCTTTGCTATAATCTATCAGTTTTATAAGTGCTAGATATTTATCAAAATCAGAATAACAACAACAAAAAAAGAAAAAATAGCCAGAAACAAATAAATAAAAAAACAAACTGACAAATATCAGGTAATAAACATCCAATAACAATTACATACATTTCCAGTACTATTTAAAAACTTAAATAAACAACCAGCATTGACCAGAAAGTATCCATTCCTCCCAAAAAAACCCTCCTTCCAGGAGCAACAAGGGCATTGATTCGTGATGTCTTAGGGAAATCATATTAAGCTTACTAACATTGCTGTGAGCCTTTAGTAATGATATAAACTAAGATATAAGTACAGACATGGGGTGCGTTCACTGCTGAGAGGCACTCAACATTTTATGATACTTTAGTCATGCATCTAAAACATGAAAATGACTCAACACAACACAGCCACACTAGAAGGCTGAAGGTCACCTAAACATTAAGGGAAATGGAGCAGTGTGATAACGACAATTGTGTCGCATTAGTTAACTCATGCTGCTGCTGTTGCTTACTAAAGCCAATGAGACACAGCAGCAACAACAACACATTAAAAATTAATAAACCGAACCAAGGAGGGTCGCCTTCATTTCCCTGCAGAATGGAGCACAGTTGGCATGCTTTGAATATTTCTGTGCTTTCTCTTTCTGCAGGTACCCTGGAGGGGAGCAGGCAGGGGCTGTTGGTAGCTGATGCTAACCACTTTGTGGCATTAAACTGCGTTCTATATTTAACTCAAGTGGCGCTTGGGGGGAGCTGGTGGCAGAATAGAAGTTTGAATCGGGGGAAATTGAGAATCAAGGATTAGGGCTATACTAAAAAACACAGCTGCCCAAATTTGTTACAAGCTGTCGGAGGGACCCAGCAGACAACAGTACCTGGCAGGTCTGATCAGGAGAACACTTCATTAGCCTGCACTAGCCCTGCTACCACTGCTGGAGATACACAGTGTGACAGCACAAACTAGCACACATATCTACGTTTTTGACTCTACTAAAGCATAAAAAACCATAATATATTTGCAGATATTAAAGAAACATGCCAAGTTAACATACTTGTTTATCTGTAAAACAATGCTACAGTCAGTTATTCTCCTTTTCCGGGCCGGAACGTCACTCTCTGTTTTGGTTTGTGAAACACGCCCACTGCCAGTTTACCCAACTGTATTTCGGGTCCGTGTATCTTTTGGTCATTCGATTTTCTATTTAAAAATGAATAAAGATAAATGAGGAACGGTTTGATTTTCGTTTTTTCGTTTTGTTTAAGAAACGGAAAACGAAAATTTAGCTGGATTTTTCGTAATTTTGTTTGTGGGTAAAAAATGAGATTATGCTTTAATATTTGTTTGAATGTGTGGGCGGCGCTGAAACGCCCCTTTCATCCCTTCTGTACCGCACCAACAAGCGGCACCCGCAAGCTCAGTTCATTTTCACAAGAAGAGAAGCGGCAGACAGCAGAGTTTATTAATCCTGCGAATTCTTTGCTAGTGGTGCTGGCAAGCTTTATATATATATATATATATATATATATATATATATATATATATATATATATATATATATAAATATTTTTAGTTTCATTCATAAATAAATGACATACCAAGTAAATCTTAATTAGATTATTTAAAAAAAAAAATTAAATAAACAAATAAACATATATATTTATAATATATTTTATATCATATATATGTTATTACTATATTTGCCAGCTACCCACAGAGTTCTAGATTTTTTTCATGGGTGATAAATAAACTACCCAATATTACATTTACACATACACAATTGCACACATATTGCATGTTGTCTCTTAATTAATGAGGTCATACAAACTAGTGCCCAAAAACAAATTCGCCAGACACTAATGGAATTCACTTGAGTCTAGCAGACCTCAGAAGTGTTCAAAAAGAGCGGAGTCATTCATGTCATACTTCACTCACACTTTGTGAAATCTGGTCACTTGCTTTTTTAGTGTACAGAGCCTCTTGTGAGAGCTGAGTAATTCATAACTGCAGTATCATGAATAAACTTTGTACATAAAAGAGCATCAGACTTCGAATCACTTTCAGTCTTTATTGGGAGGACAGACGTCCACCTTTCAACTTTCTTTCTAGAAACCACACCGAAACACTCACATATCATGCCAGCTAAGCCCAAATCGGAGGTGAAAGTCTGCTATCTCTGCATAACTCCTAAACCTAATCACCGTACCTCCCAGCTGCTTGAATTCTGTGCCTGGCAGTTGACACATCATTACAGCACAGCAAGTGACAAGAAGCACCCCGGGGATTCCTTCTAGCGGCTGTTTAAGTCAAGTTAGGAGAGCTCGACAATAACAGGCACCTTCATATCCATCCATATTCTATATCCCACCTCCTGCGCAAGATGATAAACAAATGCTCCGCACACCATCGATTCGTGTTCTCTCATTTGGACCTCATGCAAATACACCGCCCAAAGCCAAACCAGCAAACTTATTTGGGTTTCACAGCGATACAGTCTCCTGACTAATAGGTTTACCAGAGGTAATCCCATGCAAACTTTTGCATCATCCTCAGGAAGCAAAATAATAACATTCCCACAACAACCCCCCCCAAACCCTATATCTCACATGGGGTGCCAAATTTTTGCTGCACGCCTTTCCTCGCCTGACAGTGTGCGGATTCTTTCCGCAAGTCAGCAGGTGTGTAATAATTAGCCCCCGAGAGCGTCAGAGGGTTGTCTGTCATATAGCACTATGCAGAGAGGCACATTAGTAGCTCCAGGCCCAAGAGGGAGCTGGCGCTGACTGCCTGCCAAAACCTCTGCCACGGCTGCATCAGTAGCTGACTCAAGACGCGCTCCCACCCACCGACTCGAAACATTATGTACCGTCATTTCAAGTGTGCAAAGTGGACGGGAATGTCTCCACAGATCACTTATCTCCTCTCGGCGGGGTTGACTGGAAAGCTACGATGGAGACATGGAATACTAGAAATCGTCCTGCTGTACGATTTACTCGTTATGGTCTCGCTTGGCAATATATTTACACTAATGCCGTAGTTTTGATGAACATCAGTAGCAATAATGGCATAAGTTTGGTTTCTTTACGTGCTTGAATCATATCAAACTGTGATTTTAGCATCATCACTCAAAATGGTGTTTTCTTTAAAGTCCCAATGAAATCAAAATCTACGTTTTTTGGCTTTAAGTATGAATATCTTAGCCTTGAGGTTATCTATAAAGTAGTGCGTAAATTCGCATTTACAAGATATTCAGAAGCATTCAAAACTTAGTCTATAACTTGCACCAGTATGTGACCATGGACCACAATACCAGTCATAATGGTCAATAAAAAATTAATAAAATTATATATATATTTTTTAAGACATCATCTGAAAGCTGAATAAATTGAGCATTCCATTGGCGCATGGTTTGTTAGTACAGGACAATATCTGGCCGAAATACAACTATTTGAATATCTGGAATCTTCTCAATATCAAAATACTGAGATAAATCACATTTAAAGTTGTCCATATAAAGTCCTTAGCAATGCATATTACTAATAAAAAATTAAGTTTTCATATATTTAACATTTATTTACCATCACCAATTTTAAAAAAATATATATATATCTTAATGGAGCATGATCTTTACTTAATATCTTAATGATTTTTTTTCATAAAAGAAAAATCTATCATTTTAACCCATGCTATGTATTTATGGCTATTGCTTCAAATAAACCTGTGCTACGTATGACTGCTTTTGTGATCACATACGGATCGACGATTTTGATGACATCACCCTGCACTTCAGCTTCTCATCAAACTTTCTGTCCAATCAAATGCTCTCTAGAATCCGAAGTGTCCCGCCCCCTTCATTATAAACAAATGCTGAAGCTGCATCTGAACTCGATCACTTGTTCCCAGAGTTAGTGTTTGACGTACAGTGAATGGTATGTAGTGCACTATATAGTGGATCGGGATTGAGCTCTAAAGCTCTGGCCCAAGTTGTGCTATAAACAAAATACTATTGGCTATTTAAAAAGGGGGGCAGGGCTGCTTGATATGTCCTGAACCTGTCTTCCAGTTTAAGTTGAAATTCCGTCACCACACAGGAAAAAACACTGCTTGTTTCAAGGCACTTCAGTGAACCTTTAATAGTAGAAGCAAAAATAGAATTGGGCTAATTTCCATGAACCAGTTCAAAGTGTCATTTTTTAATTTGGTGATTTGCGTCATTACTCCAATTGTAACTCCAACTCCTGTCTTGCTTAGACAGATAGTCCCGCCCCAAATTCACACTATCAGTTGAGCCAGCGTTACTTTGGGCTGGTTATAGGATACACAAAATAAAAAAAAGCACCACAAACCCACAATGTTTGCATTTGTGTCTGTGGAAACAGCCTTTGACTTACTTAAGCTTGACATAAATATCAAAATAGATCTCATCGTGCCTGTCCAGACTATGAAAAATCTTGTGATTTTTGCGATATACTGCCCAGCTAGGCTATTGCTAACAAGCTATAAAGAAAGCATGCTTTTTCATGTTTCATTCAATAATCATCAAGTGCTCGCATGCAAATGCTCATGCACAAACAGACCCGAGCTAACACACACAGGTCTAGTTCACATCAGGACGTTCATAACCCCAGGCACTGTGGGCAGCCCAGGAACATTCCGGTGGTTTTTGCACCTCAAAGTGCAGAACAGGCCAAACAACAGATAGCAGAGATATAACCTGAATAAACCAATGAGATCTGACACATCAAGGCCTTATGAAACGGCAGGATCATATGTATGGGCTATAATCAAATTCAATGCATGTTTGGCGGAGCAGAGCTTGAAGTTGAGCATTAAAATATATGACAGATCACAAGCACCAATGAACCAAAACTTCAGAGGGATTTTAAATAGTCAGTCACTCTAACATATTGATTTAAAGTGTATTTCATACATTTATGCACACACAAGCTATGCTGAAATAGATTTTCAAAAGAAACGTCGAGACAAATTCCAAAGTTCTGAAAGCGAAACTCTCTCCAATGATTGGTTTTATAAAATGGTCTCATCGTGGTTGTTCAAAAATGTAAAACTGGGCTTTAACAGTATTTAATCAGTGGGTGATTTGTAAAGTAAACATATAAATAGCAGCCACCATATTGTCAAGAACAGATTTACATCACTTAATTAAGCTGTGGCCAGTGCATATGTAAAAGACCAATCACAAAAAGTTCAATCTTAAAGGGACAGAACACCAAAAATAAATTTCTGTCATCATACGGAATATTTGATTTGATAGCTGTGTAATCTATTCATTATAGAATCACAGTTTCCACAAAAATATTAAGCATCACAACTTTTTCAACACTGATAATAATGAGGATTTTTTTTTTCTTGAGCAGCAGTTGATTTCTGCAGAATCATGTGACGCTCAAGACTGGTGTAATGATGCAAAATAATTCAGCTTTGATTTCACAGAAATAAGATACATTTCAAAATTTATTATATAGACAACATCAAATAAAATAAACACAACCTTGGTGAACATTAAATAATTCCCTAAAAAAGATTTAAAAAAATCTCATTGACTCAACTTTTGAGAGGTAATGCATACAGCGCTATATTTTTCCATCCTTTCTTGTTAGTCCCTGTCACTGCGGCATAAAATAGCAAAAAGATAATAATAATTGTGCAACTGTGAGATTATGTTTAAAATAGAAAGTCACAATTGTAATACAGGCACATATTGCCTCCATTCTATGAACTACAGTCTGAAGAAAATTAACTATATATAAAAAAGACATCAATTTCATTTTGCGATGAGCTGTTTCTTTAAGGATTTAACTGTGCTGTGCATGATAAGCCTCAGGTAACAAGTGTTTATTTAGTACGTACTTCTTGTACTTTTCCCAATAGACCACTATGTGCCATTCTTTATATGTGTGTCACACCTGAAATCATTGGTTGATAGCGAGATGCAGAAACTTCCCACCAGAAAAGAAGGGTACTCACTTGCAGGAGACGGAGTGCTGTATCCACTGACAGGAAGTCCTGGAAGCGTAGGAGGGGAGAGCCCTCCTAGCATATGAGGAAAGAAGTAAGGGTAGTGCGACATCGGGAAGCCCCCTAAATGGTTGCCCAGACCTCCGGGGTTGCCGTTTCCAGACATGGCACGCTCAGATACAGCACTGAGTCCCAGACCTCTGTGAAGGCTATCCGTGATGCCGGATGTCTACTTTCCCATCATGAGCTACTTTTGGTAATCCAACTAGGAGAGCTTTGTCTGCGGTTGTCCGCGCGGGTGCTTGCTACTGTGGCTTGAGACAGATTGGTGATCCAGGGTGCATATGAGTGGTTAAGACTCCATTCGATCACAGTGTATGGCTCACAGGTGTAGCACTCTTTGTTTTGGTGTTATGTAACTCTCTGGATTCAATCCCACAGTTCTCTTGCTGAGGCAGTATATTCTAGTTACTCTACACAAGGGCCTGCTCTCAGGCGACGTGACGCAAGAGGAAATGAGAAGCAGTGCTCCGGAAGGGTCAAACCTGTCCGAGCGGGTCAGTCCGACACGGTAACCTAGGAAAGACAGAAAAAGAGTGGACAGGATCAGACAAGAGGACATTGTTTAGTTGTCAGATGTGTTTGTGTGTGTGCACTTCAAATAATCCTCCTGTAAACAGCTGTGACCAGTATATAGATATATCGGCCAAGTCAGTGGATAAAACTCTCTCTTTTTTTCGCTTAGCCAATAATGTTAATGCATAATCTACTTTTTTTCATTGAATTAATTTTGCTGTCATTATATCACACATGCTTTTCCAAATCTTTCAGTAATTCCTTAAGAGCACATACTGTGGATTAAAATAATTTAGGTAATTCCTAAATGAACATGTATAAAGAACATCACATTATTTCATCAAAAATATAATAAAAACAACAATATAGTGATATATCATTACAATTTAAAATAACTGTTTTCAATGTGAATATTAAATATTATTGTATTTTAAAATATAATTTTTAAAGCAGCCATTACTCCAGTCTTTAGTTTCAGACGATCCTTCAGAAACAATTTGAACGCACTGCTCAAGAAACATTTCTTGTTAATATCCAAGTGGAGAACTGCTGCTATAATATTTTTATTAAAAAAAAAATTTGGGAAATAAGTTGAAAGTTCAAAAGAACAGCATTTATTTGAAATAATATTTTGTAACAATACATGTCTTTACTGCTACTTTTGATCAATTGAAATCATCCTTTCTGGAAGAAAAAAAAAACTGACTCCAAACTTTTGGACGATTATGTATTTGCTCTTTCAGTACATAAATTAATATTATTAAGTTAATGTAATTTATAAACCAATTAATGTCATTTTAAGTCAATGGGATCTAAAGAGTTCACAGTACCATATTGTTGTAGTATCATCACAGTTGTGTTGACTTACACTAATGCTTTCACATGAAGGTATCAACCTTTCAGTTGACTGTGAACATCATTTACTTTTATCTAAAAATAAAAAAATTAAGAAAAATTGGCCATGCTTTCTAGATATCGCTATCAGTACTGCCAATTGAAAACCCTGTAACCCGTATTATAGACTGTCATACACCACAGATCACACTCAGATAAGATACGATGACTGCTGAACTCTGGTTCTTTGTAATCATAGGAATGTGTTCTCCATTCTTACGCTTTCGCTGACAGAAATCTGGAACATCACCTTACATCCAGTTTGACATCGAACCTCAGACAGAGTGTAAATAAACTGAGGAATTGGAGCAAGACAGAGGGAAAGACTGCATTTGAAGACTCAGGGCTGTTCTTGACAGCGTGGGAAAATGCTGCCAAGGTCTTCCCCAGTGAGCTTGTTAACTGTAGAGCTCCCTCAGGAACACGGAGCAGGATCTTCACACAGACCGTCTGTCAGAAACCCTCATTAACACTGTCTATCTGGGCACAACCTGCATGAACTGTGAGGTGGAGGAGGAAAAACACTGTTTGAAGACCCTGTGATGTGCACTATATCTGTAATGAGTCTGTCTGTCTGCAAGCCTGTGGTGCTTCTTCACCGTCCCAGCATCCATCTATCCTTACCTTCTAATCCATTTGTATTACCGTAGCTCGCGTCTTTCTGCTCGTCTCCACCCATCCATTCTCCAGACTACACAACAGATACGAAATACCGCACAGATAAATCTAATTCAAATATCCTACCATATGGAATATGGATTATGAATTTCCCAGAAGGCATGCAGAGCATCATGGGGGTAGCGCTCAAAGCGGGAATGAGAAACTAAGAGAAAAAGCAGAAAAAAAACAAGGCAGCAAGAGGGAGAGATCAAAGCTGAAAAAGAGTAAGTGAAGACACCTTATTGTGCTGCACACGGCTCTCAAATCTCACTCATACATTATTAAACGGCGTACTAAGTAGGTTAAACCCCACTGGTCCCCTTTACATAGCAATGAACTCACTAATTCAAACTAATTCAATGCCACAGAGTGTGTGAGAAAGAGAGATTAGAGGAGTGTATCTGTGTGAAAGACAGACAGGAATAAAGAAACCAAGATGGAAAAAGAGAAAAAAAGAGATGTGCAATGTTTCCATAAGATGGTTAAATCGGTTTGAGGCATCACCTCACTAGAATTTATTTGATTCATGACAAGACACAAGTATATTTAGCTTTTAGTCTCAAAATAACATTCATCTTTAGCAGATTTAACTTTTTCTTGAATTAAATTGTGCCATTGCAATTAAAAAAAAATTATGGTTAGTGCCTGTGAAGTAAACGAAAGCCATTTACTTTCAAATATTAAAAAAAATGATTTATTCATTTAATGTATTTATAAACAAACAAACAAACAAACAAAGCTCAATTTATTTATTTTATTTGTTGAAAGAAAGATATTTAGTCATCTGACAGAAAGAGCATACAGTTTAATAGTGATTAATAGTTTGGGGTCAGTAAAAATAAATTAATACTTTCATTAAATTAAGTGATGGTAATGGCATTTATAGTTTTACAAAAGGTTTCTGCTTCAAATAAATTATTATTCTTTCCATTCATCAAAGAATAAAAAAAAAAAGAAAAAAAAGACTCAGTTTCCACAAAAATATTAAGCAGAATTATTGATAATAATAAGAAATGTTTCTTGAGCAGCAAATCAGTATTGGGTCACAGGAGTAAATTAATAATAATAAAAACAAATTCCCTTAAAATACATTCACTTAGGAAACAGTTATTTTAAATCGTAATATTACCCAATATTATCGATCGCTATAAGGGGCATAGACACTCATATACACAAATAATCTGACAATGAAAGTAAGTGTGGGCGAAGGCACACTGGTTCCCATGCAAGACATACACGCAAGACTAGAAGGTGACGCACAGCTCAGCAAAAACACTGACAAGCACACACTCAGAGTGAGAAACTCCTGTTTTACACCAAAACATCAGAAGTGCCCTCTCTTTATGCTCCCAAAACACTCTGTATACACACGCTGCACAATAACAATCAAACATAATGAGTATAATTTGGTGTATGTAATGTATTCTGTATGTTTGTTTATGCAGTTCACAGACAAAATAATTATATATTTCATAAAGTGCGTGCGTGCATTCATAAATTGTCATATGACTAAAAACTGACCATGAACTTTAAGTTTTTTTTGTGTGTATGTGTGTGTGTGTGACAAATGCCCTTTAGAAAGAGATATAATCTCCTCTGACTAATTGAGCAAACTTAAAAAAACTAGTCAAAAATTCACCATTACTAATTACTAAACCACATGCTATCTATCTAACACTCCCAATCCCTGTATTACTCATTTCCTTCACAGTTTTGTGTTGTTAAAAGTTTAGGAATGAAAAGGAGTAGTTATTTTATTGAATATTTAAAAACAGTTTTATGATCTAAGATTTATTAACCATTTCACAATCAGATTTTATGCTTTCATGATCCACTAAACAAAAGGCTTATGTCAATCACCCATTTGTAAAGAAGGAAATGTCATTAGAAATCTCTGCAGTCAGAGATTAATCATCTTTCTAAATATGGGTGCATGCAGTGCAAGCTCAGATTTATGCACATCATTCATCATGCATGCTCTTCAGCAATGTGCTTTCATCTTATACATGCCTTAACCAGCACTCAAATGAATCAAATCTAGTGACATTTGTATTCTATTAAAACATGCTGGTTGCTTGTCTCTTTGACCATGGAAACTATTTTTGAATGACAACAGGGGACAGAAATGGCATATCTTGAGGCAATGATGAGAATAGAGATACTGAGTCTGTGTGTGAGAGAACAGAAGATCTGGCAGACTGAGGGAAATGTGCAATAACAAAAGGTCAAGGTTCGTGGCCTAGGATTCAGGAACCTTGACCTTTGCTATTTCAGCATAACTGGGAGAGACATGTGGACCTACTTTAAGAGCTCACACACACACACACAGTTTCCTTTTCACTTTCCGCCGTTGCCTGTGGCATCGGTCCATGTCTCACATATTTGCAGTAATGAATGACTGAAATGTCAGAGCCAGTAAAACCAACATTTTGTAGCAGTGCTACAGACTGCAACTGTCGACAGTATTTATTGCACATTATCGTCCCACACTATATCCCTAATCATAAGCATTACCCATAAAATATACACACACTGTACACTGTAAAGAATAGCTAGAATTTGATCGCAAGTCTAGTGAACGGTTTTGTAGAATTTGATGTTTCTCCATTCAAAGAGATAGCAGTTGCACTTGGATGCCCAAGAGGCGTTTCAAAGATGGCCGCTGAGTCACATGACTTGTCTTAAAAGGACTTCGGTTGAACATAAAAGAAGATGAAAGCAAACTAATTTGACACGACCAGAAATAATTGGTTAAGTTGGATTTATAACACTGTTCCAGAACAGTTCAACTCAAATAATCAGACGTGTGCTGTGCATTTTATGGAGGACTGTTTCCTGATCCTGGAAGAGAAGACTACAGTGCTGTCTGTTTTGACTCACAGACTGTAAGTACATTTACATATTTAAAGGATTTGTCACTGATGATTTAAACAGAAGTTTTGAGCAGTGTAGAGTAGCACTTGTTGTTTGTTGTTTCTCCGATCACAAATGCAGACATGGTTTTATGTTTATGCATCGTGATGCAATGCAATGAGTAAAAAGACAATATAAGTCATTATAATCAGTAATTATGTCCCCATTGGATGCAACAAATGCCTCGATTGTAATGGGTTTTATTGGTTTTTGGTAGCATTATTTGTTAGAACACCGGGACACGCATCACAGTATATTAAGAGGAGTCACACGCTTGAGGTTTTCAGCCAATCACAACACACTGGATAGCTGACCAATCAGAGCACACCTCTCTTTTCAGGACGACAGAACGTCTCAGAAAGGCAGGGCATAGAGGAGCAACAACAATGTGCAGTATGGAAAATAATGTATTTTTTTTAACCTTAAACCGCATAAACACATTTCATTACACCAAATAATGTTCAATGTAATCATATGATACCTTTACTATTTTTGTGGGAAATGTGATTTATTTTTTTCATATCATATAATTTCTTTCTTTTTTTAAATTTTTTTTTTCATTTATCGGTATAGACATAGCTTAATAATTATTAGCCATAACTTAGGTATCAGGACTAGGGATGCACCAAAATGAAAATTCTGGGCTGAAACCAAAAAACCCAAACCCATACTGAAAATGCTTTGTAATAATGATTTATTATTTCATAACGTTATTTTGTAAGACTTTTCAATTTAACTCAATTTAAAATGACACTAAATATAAAAAACAAAAGCAAATAAAACAACCGCAAGTAACATAATACAATGACCAAAAAATTAATTAATATTAAATAACAATATATTATTTTCATTCAGTTCTATGCAAAAAAATCAGATATAACAGTTTTATTCATTTTATTTATTTATTTTTTGCCTAAAGAATGCATAGTCCTACAAAGCTATTATATTATCAGAGCTTGAGATATGCGCGGTATATTTTTCTGGCCGTTTTTTCTTTGGGGTTAAAACTGAAAATGCCACTTTCGCTGATAATCTTGGGCGTCCCTGTTTGGCACATCTCCAAAAGCACTTATTCAGTTGAGCACGCCTTGGCACCATGTATTCAAACATTAAATTGTTACAGTCATCTCAAATCTTTCTAGGGTTTCAAAGTATCACTGATATATACTTTGCAATAATAATAATTGCGCTCACACACACACACACAGTAACATACAATATCTGGACCAACTGCTCTCTTGCTACAAACAAACCAAAACCACTGGGGAAGAAACCGCCCGTATTAAACATTCCCTAATCTGACCGACATCCACTTCACATACTAATATAGATATGAGAACTCGCTCAATACATGTATTGCAACTGCACAGTCAGATGCAAAACTGTGTTTGAGGGGAGAAATATTAGAGTTAAAGAGGCCATGTCTACCAGCACCACTCTTAGATAAAGCACACACACACACAGACCCAGAGAGAGAGAGAGAGAGAGAACCGTAAAACACAATTTCCTCTCTGAAATAGAAGGTTGTTTTTGCTTCAATATCTTTTTGTTAAAGATGTCTCTGTTCATTAGCATTAGCCATTAGAGCGCCACGAGGGGGGGGGGGGGGGGGGGTTGGGGGGGGACAGAGAACGAGAGAGATGATGAAAGTCCATAGCCCAGTAATGGGCTCTATTTCCCCTTCCTCTCGTCCATTAAGACAGCCAAATGAAATGAAAGGAAATGAATTGAGACTGCAGACATGTGGTAAAGGAGACAAGTGGGAGAGAGGGAGGGTTCGAGAGCGAGGGAAGAGAATAGTTTCAAAGGTCATTACTATAGGTATGAGATGAGCAGAGGTAATAAATCTAGGCACTAAACGAGGACTATCACCTTTATGAGAGAGCGAGAGCTAAATGCATGTGAACATCATGCATATAGAGTGCACAAGGGAGCGTTTCAATTAGATAGGAAGAAAGGCTTGATCTATAGATACACACATGATCGCTATTCACTACACACATTTGCAGCCAGCATGTGCGTATTCCTTACAAAAACATGTCACACCATGATTTTTGGACACTTCCATGATGCCAATTCGGGATGCAACAAAATTAATATTCTGTCTAGAACAGATAAGGCGATAATTTTTGTTCTTAAATATTATACCAGATATTACCCTTTTTTATTATTTTGTCTAAATAAATAAATAAATGAATAAAAAATAAAACAGTTATAGGCCTATAATTTGGTATCATTATTACATGACTGGATTTATACAAACACATGAGCCAGTAATTATGCTCATGTTATAGCTGATAACCGATAAAAAGTAGGTTTTAAAATAGAATACTGTTTTGTCAAAATAAAATAAAATAAAACAGAATAAAATAAAATATTCCTTATTATAGCAATACTATAATATTCCTATAAGTTCCTTCTAAATACTGCAGTATCATTTCATGGACATTTTTCATAGCATGTTTAATCAACAAATGTTTCAGACAAATGGTTCTAGAGACATGGATGGTGGAATAAAAACGGCTTGAGAACCCGAGGTACAAGACAACAGAGAAGCACGTCGCTCAAGTGGAGCTCAAGAATGAACTCTACTTTTATGAAATGAAGCATCTACACACAAGCAGAAACACACACACACCTGGTATTTGAGAAAAGGTTACTGGCGGGATGTTGTGTGTGTTTTATCCGCGGGTGGTCAGTAAGATTAATAGCATCCATCAAAGATAAGAATGTGTCCCAAATGCCAAAGCTCCTGTTGTTATGGTACATATTTACCAGAGGAATGAAGATCTATATATGCTATAATGAAGACACACACTTTAAACTCATACAACTAGTATACATTTTTTGTTTAATGTAATAGGTGGTTGTATGTTTCAGGAGAGAGTATATAAATCCATTATATACGACAAGAGAGAAGTGATGGATTAAACAGGACAAAAACATAGTGGATAATTGAAAGAAAATACACTTTTTTTGGCATGGTCATTGGAACATACATTGCAGCATCAGAAAGAGCCTAATTATAAATGTTTGTGTAGATCAAAGGAAGTGAGATATATAGAAAGAGACTATACATGCTTAACTTGGCAGAATAAGATGATACATCGGCTGTTGAGTATGTAAACTGATTCTATATGATTCTATGGTAACCAAAAATTTTGTCTTTACACACTGTTTCTGTCTCTTAAGCCCATTTTTCTGTGATCTCCCAGCTAGACTGTTTCCTAGAGACCCAAGGGTGTCCTCTTGTTACTAGGTGATCGTTTTTAAAGGTCTTTCCATTTGTGTCCATCAAGAACACTGTGTTGACATCTCTTTTTTTGCTTTTTCTGTTCTTACAGAGTCAGCAATCGCACACATAATCCTATTACTGAGGGGCTTGAAAATCAGGCCACCAGGACACAGAAAATGAGAGAGAGAGAAACTGGCTACAAGAAGGCATGCTGAGCTCTTATTGCACACAGAATGAGGCACAAACCAAATTCTTGACCTCATGCCCTAACTACACAAATGATCACCTTCCTCATTTTGCAAACCAGCAGAATATGTTCAACCTAAAATGAATCTAATACACAGAGGTGCCTTCATCTATCAAAATAAATCCTAAGGAAGTGCAAACCATGCTGCATGAACCAAGCTGCAGTTCCCTGCCGCACGCGCGGAGCCGTCTGAAGCGGTTCACTCAAATCAAAGCAAATCTGCAAAGGCTATTGGTTTGCTAGCAATGAAGATCGTTATTAGATGAAGACCACGTGTGCGGTCTACAGTTCGACAGGTATTAGTTAGGCTACATTCGATTATAGTACACGATACCACTATGACATTAGTTTGTTGTACGTGTAATTTATAACAGAGGGGAGCCAAGTTGAATGCAGTTTCCAAACGACATAAAATAGGAGATTTATATTTTCTATATTTGATACCATCACACCAGCGTGAGAACTCAGTGACTCATATCATCAGCTGCTAAATTCAGATCTGCGTTCGCTGGCTGGTGGTGAGCTAGAGATAGACGCGTTTTTTAAAGCACTGCACATTATAACCAATCACACACGATTCTGTTGAGCTTATGAATGCATTGGCCAATCAGAGACATTCAGATGAGTCATCGCTAAAAGGACCGTGCTTTCTTCACTCGCTCCTGACTGAATTACTCTGTCTGGTTAATTTCTTTTGTCAGAAACAATAAAGTGCAGATGTATGTATGAATCTGTAAATAAGATGTTTCACAGTTTCAGTGATTATAATGGGAGTTTCTGAGAGTGACTGAACTCTCTTTCTGTACAATGAAATAGTAATAGCTGTTTTTATACCACATTAACTTCAAATGTTAAATTCAAATTTAATATAGAGTCAGTTGTATTAAAAATATGTTATGGCATGACCCCCATATCTGTTACTTAAGTAAACAGACAGATTTCTAAACATAGTTAATAGATACATTATTAGACTGCTTTGACCATCATATATTATCATAATCTATGATGGTGAGAATCAAGATTTTTCATGATATTTCTAATGGGATGTTTCTAATAAATAAATAAAATAATAATAATTATTATTATTATTTGCCAATATGCTGTTGTGGCTGCTATGTGTCACATTGATGATAATGAATTTATTTACAAACAAACATCCTGAAATTCTAAATATCTTATATTATATTATATTATACTATATCAAAATGAACATTTGGTCATCAGTTACTCACCCTCATGTCATTCCAAAGCTTTATGTTTCTGGCAGAAACAGAGAATGTTGAATATCAGAATACTGAGACCGGTGATAAAATAGCAACAAAAGCATTTCTGAAGTCATACAAAGGTTTTGTTCGAGGAATACACTGAAAATGGTGTTGTTAAGATTATCATTGATTTCAAATCTCATTCACATGTGTGTATACTGATATTCTTAGGTTTGGGATAGTAAAGTTTTGAAAGAACTCTCGTATGATCACAAAGGCTGCATTTAATTGATAAAAACACAGTAAAACTATAATATTGCCACAATCTGGAAAACATTTTTGTACTTTAAGAAACTTTGATTTATTCCTGTGATGACATAGGTGAATTTTCCATTATTCCAGTCTTCAGTCTCACATTCTATAATGCTGATGTGCTGCTTCATTTTTTTTTTTCAGTATTCTTTGACAAACAGAACGTTTAATAGAATAGAATTTATTTGAAACAAATATTTTTTTTTGAACATTTCAATAAAAGATTTATTAATTTTAATAAAAATAAATAAATGTTAGTGATGTTGAACTTTAGAATGGTGGTGTATATACAAAAATGCCAAGTCAAACCAGGTTTAATGATGTCAAGTGTCATTTCTTCCATTTCATCTTGTAACATGAAATTTACATTTGCACATTTTGAGAGGCGAAGACTATCACTAAATAATGACTTTTTCAATTGAATTTAGCATTTCCTCACAAAAAGCTGTGAAATGAAGACTTGGAACAGCAAATAAATCTGTATTGCTTTTTTTTCGTTTTTGGAGCTCGTCAGCCCTTGTTCACCATTCAGTCAATATACGACAAGAGCGTCACGAACATCTTCAGTAGTCTATGAGGAAACAAATCCACGCAAGTTTAGAACAATATGAGGGTGAGGAAACGATGGTGGAATTTTCCATTTTAGCGAAACAATCCCTTTAATATGACACTCTTTTTGCATAAAGAATCATAAAGAACATAATGAAAGAGAAAAGATAAAGAAAAGATGGTCTCAGAAGAAAAGCCACCGTGAAAAGATAAGTGGACTGGCTGAGAGAAATGAGGACATTGGGAAAGAGAGAGGGATAGAAAAGAAAGGGAAAAAGAGAGAGAGATGCATGACACAGAGGTCTACTCGCACTGTAAGGAATAGGAGGGTGATGGGCACATGCAAATGGCTTTTACCCCACCGAACGATATTGGATTCTGGGAAACCCATCTGTTACGTGGCGCCCACACCAGAGAATAATACGAGGAAGACGGCGCTGGAGGAGGGTGGGGGAAGGCAGATGATAGATAGCAGTCTGAGTTTTAATCAGCACTGCGCCTCTAGCTCTTTCTGCCCGCCGCACCGAGGCTTATCCGTCAAGCGGCTCACATGACCCTAACTGAGGAGAGAGGAACTCTTTCCCCTGGTGCATACCTTACCTCCCTCCTCCCTTCAGCAGAGCGAGAGAGAGAGAGAGAGAGAGAGAGACGGAGGAATATCTTCTCACACCATCACGCCCCAACCGCACGTGCAGAGTTACAGCATGGAGGGTCGAACTGTTTCACCTTATCTCAAAATTACACAGGAAACAGATCGTACTGCTAGCGCTGGAGAGCCTGAGTGAAAATTCTTCTCTTTATCAATCGGTTTTTTTGTGATGAGCCTGGGGAAAATGATCTTAAAGTGAGGAAGGACTCAATAAAATCATCCCGATTAGCAGTGGAAAGCTAATTAAAAACAAGTGAAAAGCAGAGCTGTACGCCTCCGCTGGCACATGAAACAGCATCATCTATCACTGCAGCGGGCCCAGTAGCAATGAAAGCCATATCTCTGGGTTAGGTAGATGAAACGGTGGGCTGAGTCTGGCGTAACAAAGGCATATCATTTCACATGACTGATACAGCTATAAGGCTTTAATATGGTTTGGAACACTTCTCCCCCTAATGATGCTATTACCGGCAATAACCAAACCCCCTCCGATGGCTTTGGCGCAAACAGCATGCCGCCCCATAAACCAAGTCTAGAACTCTTAACCCTTTCATGCCTCAGAAGATGTCTGGATGAGAAACACGCTTGTTTTGAGAGATATCTGAGAGGTATTCCATGTGCTCGGAAGACTTTGGCAGATTCCAAAAGTAACACATTTTCAAACACTAAATATTGATAGAGATGAGCTTTGACTTGTCGGTTGGTCTATTACTTTTCTTTGCAAAAGAAAGAAAACATTAAAAAAGCAGTCCTAAAAACATGTCAATACTCATGTCAAACGCATAAGCATAAATGGGTTGCAATTTCATTCCTTAAAAATATTATGACAAGAGGATGATATTAAATCATTCTTTAAAACTTATGATATTATTACAACAAGAGGGTATTAAATTATTTATAATATTTACAGAAAAATGTAATGCCATTTTCTGCAATTCAATCACAAAAAACAGTTTTTTTTAATAAACATGCCAACAGATGATGAAAACTCACAGGTCATACTAACACAGAACTCTATATATTTAAAATACAAAAAAAAAAAACTTATTTTATTTACTTTATTAACTTTCTTTACTGTCTTTACCCACTTACTAACACCAGCAATTTGTAACCAGCATTGATATTTGTAAAAAACAAATATAAAAAAATAAACAAATAAAAGTTTCTGTTTACATAAAATGTGTGTGTACTGTGTATATTTATAATGTATATATCAATACACACACATACAGTATATTTTAAAAATATTTAGACAGTTACATGTATATAATTTATATTATATAGAAATATATTTAATCTAAAACAACATATTTTTCTTAAATATATACACATGTATATGTGTGTATTTATATATGCTTAATAAATATACACAGTACACACACATATACAGTGTTGGGTATAGTTACTTTGGAAAGTAGTTAGTTAGGTTACAACGTTACCATCAATTAAAAGTAATCAGTTATGATACAGCGTTACCTATTCATAAAAGTAACGCGTTAGAGTACTCATGCGTTACCAAAAATTAAAAGCCGTTTGCAGCGGCTCACACATGACAGACACAGCCCCGGCCCCTTTAAATGCACCTAGAAGTCGTGACTCCCGACAATGAATAACGTCAGTCATCCGACTAAATTAACACTGCAGGATAACAATAACAGGAAAGACAGTCAGCAATCGGCTATTTCACATGGCGTTTTATTTATTTATTATCACAGAACATATTATTAATCAAAATTCTCACCTAACGTTACCCAGCGCGGGTAGCCTAGGCTACTGTATATTATGAGCACCACAAGATAATTCCTGATTTTTCTTTAACTTTAAATAATGCAGTTATCAAAGTACAAGTATGCTTACTTGTAAACACAACCTTAAACATGCTTGCAGATTTAAATCAATTTAGAAATGATGAACAACCAGCCAGCCAATGATCTAACAGAAATTAACAGCTGCCTTTCAAACAAAAATGATAACCGAATTAAATCCTGCCACACAGGCAAATGACAAATCGCTTAATAGCCGAACTAATTATTATTAAAGTGTTACTCACAGTCACAAGCCTAAATTCACTTTAACACAGTCCTCTTACATTTACTCTTAAAATTAGTGATTAAAACGTAGCGTTAAATTTGAGGTAGAATTTTTGGCGGTCGACAGAAGCTTTTCACCAAAGCAGAGTGTGCATTTTACCGTTTTTTCGTTGACAAATTGAAAATAATGTGCGTACTTCCATAAACCAAACGCTGTCCTCTCTGCTATCTTGCCAGGAGTTCGAAAAAAAAACACACACACACACACACACACACACAGGGTCAGGCGCAGGGCACAGACGCATCACAGCCATTGACTTTACGATCACAGAGCTTCGGCTCCGCTGATACTGTACATCCGCAGGTGGCACAGTAGACCTAGGACTACTGTCTGACAAAAAGCAGGCTGCAGTCGGGATTTTCCTTTCCTTAAAATAACGGATTACTTTTTTTAAAAAATAACGAAGTTACTGATTACTTACGCACGAAACTAACGCGTTAAGTTACAAATTTCAGGAAAAAAGTAATTAGAGTACTCTAACGCGTTACTTTGTAACGCGTTACCCACAACACTGCACATATATTATGTAAATAAAAAATAAAAATAAAAACAAGACCAAAAAAAAAAACTTTAAAACTAAAAAAAATAATTATTACTAAATACATAGTTAAACACTGTACATAGCTTGCCTGATTATCATCCCGAAGACTGGTATAACTATCATCAAGGCTTGACCAAGTATTATGACTCCAATGAATGTCAACAACAATCACAACACAATAAAACACCATATCACGTCTTCTTACCATAAATTCAGTTCCCAAAGCGTATAAATTCAACAATCCCTACAAATCGCAGAACATGCATCACAGAGCGGTCTTCCTAAATTTATGTCAGCCAGCTGTTACGTGCCAAAACAAGCCTCCATCACCCGATCCTTCATTACGACAGCCCGTAGCATCATCATATTATCCCCGGCGAAATCCCTGGCGTCTGGCAGAAAACGATCGCTCGTGTCAGATACTGAAAATGTCAGAAAGCTGCAGCCTGCTTTTTGATTCTGGGCTCAAAGTAGAAGAAGTGTGCCTGCCAGCGCTGTCATTACCCTTGGCTTCAATTAACATCAAATGAACATCACAACTAAAATAGGCTGGTTTAAAGAAGCCAGCAGCAACCAAGCAGAGCTGGTGCACATTAAAGCGTTTACTGTGTATGCAAACTAGCTATAGGGGGAAGAGATCCACTTGTTTGCCAGATCATATGCATGAAAGGACACACACTGACAAGACTGAGCGATGTTTTCACAACCAAATGAGGAGGGAGGTCTCGCTATTTCGAGTGGGCCGGAAGAGACAGACAGCGTGCCACATTGCACATGGAGTTTTTCTCGTAATGGCACTCGCTTGATTTCGAAGCAACGGCAACAATTACATCCTTTCGCTGCTGCGCACAGTTTTTGAGTCTGACCCACAAATCCCTCTAACTCGAGCAGCCAAAACCAATCTCCCCTCGACGTTTTTTCATATTCCTCCTCTCGGCGTGCATGAGATGTCTTTTTCAACTGCAGCTACTTCAAAGCGAGGACGAGAGTCCCAGTGGGAACGAGGAGGAAGTAGAGAAGATAACATTGAAGTGTTTGGGGTGATGCGCGCTCGCCAAGTTCCCGCTGCAGATCCGCGGGGGGGAGAAACCACATCTTTTCCTTTCTTATAAAGGATGTAAACTATATGCTAATGAGCGAGAGAGACAATGAATAATTTGCAATGTTTTTTAGGAGCTGACGAGGCATTGTGGGGTCATTACATTCCTTTTGATGTGAATCTGGTTTGCTTTTTGTTATTGAGAATTAATTAAATGGCTTGTGAATTGCACCAGAGATCTGTTGAGAGAACTAGGAGTAACTATAAATATGATGTATTCATAAATACTTGAAACATGGGTTTCCAATTAAAAAGCTAAAGTAATAGCGAGTCCGAACCTCTGAGACTGTCTTTCTTCTGCAGAACAAGAGAACTGTTTCTATCCACACATCGAAAGTCACTGGGGACCAAAACAACACTGGACACTGCTGAGAGTCATTGAATGGGGAAAATAATAACTAAATAAATAAATGAGGGAGTAATATAAAAAAATACGATTTCTTTTGTTTAACTCCAGAAAGCAAGTACATTTAATCACCATCGTGAGGCTACAAATGTGAAGTAAAAAGGCTGCAAACAGCTTGAGGCTATAGCCACAGGATTTCCGCAGGTTTTATGAAGACAAATTTAAGATTTTTAAGACATTTTATGACATTTGTATTGCCTGTCTTGAATATCATTTTATATCTATCTTTATGTCTGTAAAGAAAATGTAAGGAATAAATTGAATGGAATATATTATGTAAAAAAAGAAAGAAAGAAACAAAAATCCTTAAGGCTTAAATATATCTGCTCCAATCCAATATAATAATATAACATGGAAATAACCTTTACTGTACTTTCTGATCACGCTGCAGAAACAGAGTTCTTTCGCTGTATTTTTCTTGTGTTTTCCAGTGACGAAGACAACATTCCTATAAAAATCAAGCTACATTTACTTGAGAATTTTTGTTTTGTGAGAAGTTGATAAAAATTATGCAAGTTTATTATTAAAGCACCTGCCAAAGGGATGAGGATTATCATCTTCATTCAAAGGAAACCACATTTTCATTCCCCACTGACAGAAATTGATCAATTAAGAATGTTTATGCTTTAAAAAAAAAAAAAAACCTCTAAGAAAACCTGATTTAAGGATGTCTGAAACAAAACTAAAATACTGAGGAAGACATTATTATTTGCAATGCATGCAGCATTTAATGCCATGGCTTTATGAATTTCAGACTTCCTGCTCTGATTTCAAACCTTTTTAGGTCTGTGGAATGGTGAAATAAGACTTTAAGACTCGCAGAAACCCTGAGCCAATCATTTACAAAGTGGAAAAAAAATGCACACAATCTTCTTGGCATCAAGCGTAGACAAAGCACACAATCACTTTGCATTTTTATAACGGTTCAATACTTGTACTGCATTCAAACACAACTGTGGTCGCTTTAAATATTGCTCTTTTAAGTTGGCAGGGATATGTCTCAACCACCAATACCCAATTCCACGGCCAAAGTCAACTTATTTCAGTTTCAGGAAGACCTTCCACATCTGTGTGGTAAGAGTGAGGGGATTTATTGGGATGGATTTTGGAGGAGGGAAACAGGCTCCACATGAAGCTCATATCCTGGTTGGCGTTCGAAGCGCTCTTTAAGATCCTACAATCTGATTAGAAGCTACATGGAAATAAAATATGACATGCATCCATTTTCTGTGCTCTTTTTTGACGCCTACCTCATTTATTCTCCATTTCTCCTGCCGTTGAATCCTTTAAGAAAAGGCCAAATAAAACCTTAAAGCCTTAATGACTGAGTAGAGTTACCTGCTGCTGGATTGCTCCGTCTTGGATCTCTTCAGACAGCCAAAGGAACAGCAGCACACCAGAGAGAAACACCTGAAAGAGAAAAAGAGAACAGGCCTTGAGTACAGAAACCAATGGATAGTCTCTCTAACCAGACATCTACTCGAACTGAAACCGACATAGATATTGCATTTTTTATTTTTTCAGGAAGAGGCCTTGACTGAAAAGGGAAGTAGCATATGACATAATATTGACAAGCATAATGATACTACCATATAAAAATCAAACCTAACAAATCAATTCAGTATCGGTCATGATATCACAATAAAGTGAGTTAATGTATTCAAAACGGCTATATTTTGCTATCCTTTACTTATTTGTACTTACATTTATCATATTCTTAGCTTGTTCGTAATTTGAAGTAGTGGAAATAACTGGGTTTTCAATAAGAATTGTAGTAAATCTACTTTTTTTCAACAAACATTAATGTGAAAAATAACTGTTAAGATATAAATGATTGGCATGAGAATACTGTAAGGTAAAAATAAATGCAATTAAATGAAATGAAAGGCTAAAAATAACATCAGCTACCCTTTTCCCAGCGCCCTCAGTATTAATCTATGGCACACTTGTAAAACATCAGATGCATCACTAAATATTTCATTCAAGGACTTCAAAGGTTTCTGCTCCTGACAAAGAATATTCCAGTGAAGTCACTTAAAAGAATCTCTTGTCATCTTGTGACGGGCTTTGTGATTTAGAAAGGAGGTGACAACAAAGAGTCACGTGTTTCTCACAGTTTGAAGGTCTTGATTCATGGTTTGCTGAGGCTTATTTTAGAGGTCAAACTCATCAGGGGTTTGCAGCTACACATCTGATATACGTAGAGGAGGAGAGATGGAAGAGTGTGATTTTTCTTACTCTGACATTTCCCGTCTCATCATGTGCTCATGCTTATTGTGTTTGAACGCTTAGTAAGAAAAATGTGACAGTGAAGGAAAAGGTAGTGCATGAGTACCCTGACAACACCACAAAGTGTACTTTAAGAGTGAGTGTGAGATTGCATTTGTGGGTGTCTGTTAGCCGAGGAAATGTCTTTAGACTCCATCTTTACTATAGTGAATGTTAGGAAAAACTTACTTTCTTCCTCTAGCAAACTTTGAGAGAAAATACTGTCATTTGACACCTGGACCTTGTTTGTTGTATGTGGTATGTTGTATATGACCTCATCAATCCAGAAGAATCTGATTGGTTCAAAGTTACTTGTCCACTCTCTCTCAACTCAAACTCTGAAACAAGGTGCCTGTGATGCGCCTTCAAGAGCTGTTTGCTCAGGGACACTGAAATGTCGTTTCACGCGGCGCGAAGGCCACATGTGCCGTCTACCCAGTCTGACAAACATGACCAAGCTTTGTCAGCAGGTCACCTGTTCTGTCCCGAGTGCTCTGCTATCAACAGTGGTCCCATCACCCGTCCCGACCTTCAGATGGTGAGAGTGCATGACATTTTAAAGGGTGATGGCAATAGCGCAGAGAAACACAGTGTTCCCATCCCACCAGATTCCTGCTATTTCTGTTATATATAAAGCCGAGCGTCTCCTGTAGAAGGGAGCTCTTCCAGGCTTTCGACATCTCTATCAAGCACAAGCCGGAAAGATGCTTTAACAAAACTCAATGTTATAGCATGATATTTTGGTTAAAATTTGGATAAATTAAAATTACGGGATACAGACTACAACAAAAATTAATTGAAAGTGACATGACATACAGGCAAGTATGGTGACCCTTACCCAATTTTGTGCTCTGCATTTAACCCATCCGAAGTGCACACACAGCAGTGAACACACGCACACACACACACACACACCGTGAACACACACCCGGAGCAGTGGGCAGTCATTCATGCTGCGGCGCCCGGGGAGTAGTTGGGGGTTTGTCGTGGGCACCTCAGTCGTGGTATTGTTGGCCCAAGACTCGAAACAACAACCTTAGGCTTAGGAGTCAAACTCTCTAACCACTAGGCCACAGCTTCTTTACCTTATGAAGGATGATTTTAAGTAGAAAACAGTAAAATCACACACACACACACACGTTTGTTTTTGTGAAAAGTGGGGACATCCTATAGACATAATGGTTTTTATACTGTACAAACTGTATATTCTATTGGCCTTCACCAACCCTTCACCTAACCCTAACCCTCACAGGAAACTGTGCATTTTTACTTTCTCAAAAAAAAAAAAAAACACTAATTCTGTATGATTTATAAGCGTTTTAAAAAATGGGGACATGGGTTATGTCCTCATAAGTCACCCTCTCCTTGTAATACCTGTGTCATACCCATGTGATTATACAGAGTTGTGTCCTGATATGTCAGAAAAACACACCCACACGCACACACAAAAAAAGACTTTAGATGAATTTTCACATCCAGGGTTAACTGAAATAATACAGTAGATTATAAAATCAAATATATATATATATATATATATATATATATATATTTTTTACATTAAATAAAAACATTTATAAGCGTTCTCTGACTTTTATTCACATTAAGGTAATGAGCATTGGAGTAAAAATACTTTCATTTTTCATTAATAATAATTTATAATATATATATATTTTTTTTACATTAATAACCCTAAATTATAGGTGTTGTTTTTCTTATTATTTAAATATAATTTCTCACTTTTTCCTCTTGCTTCTGAGGTCATTAAGTTGTTGACACGCTTGTGAGTTTCATCACCGTATAGATGTCATTCTTGGGTTTATTTTTACCCATTGGTAATCTGCTTTCTAGTCGTTTAATCGCATCTGTCGTGTTTTTCGGATTACATGATGACAGTGAACAGAAATTGTTTTCCAGGAATTAACTGCTATGCAGCTACGCAGTTTAAAACGACACCTGTCATTACATAAACGATTACGCAAGACCGCAGAGCAGAACAGATGCATGGGAGGCACTGGAGTCATGAGACCACAGTTTCCCTCCCTGACCCGAGTCTTTTCAGAAGCACTGGAACAACTTCTGATAAAACTGAGAAAGAAACTGCATTTTTATATATATTTATATATATATATAAATAGCTTATATGCCAAAGGTTGCCAGACACTTTATTAGCTGTCTACTGAGAGAGAGAGCAGAGTATAGAACAAAAGAGATCAGGGGAGACAGCAGAGATTTGTGGGCTTCAGTCTGAAAGGGTGAAAAAGGGGCATCACCTATTTGTCTTTTTAGATTGAGCTTGACAAGAGCAGTTAGAGAGACAGGAAAAAATATTCTAGAAGACAAATTGTCATAGCAGGGTGACTAGTGACATCCACCCATCACTTCTTAATGGATGATGACCCTGTAAAGGCTAAAGGTCACCCTTACCCCCACCCCAACCTGGTCTATCTAAATAGGACCACCCTCTGGTGACACAAGATGAAGCACCTCCACCCGCTGAACTTTGCAAAACAATCTTCTATAGTGGGGGTCCGAATGAGATACATTGGGAGGTCTTGGGGGGGGGGGGGGGGGGAGTGTATTTGTGTATGCATAAGAAAAGAAGGAAAAACGGAAACAGAGGAAGAAAGACCAAACGGGCAAAGAAATAAAGAGATATAAACAGATATGTACAAGATTGGCAATACAAAAGTCACATGAGTAAGTGTGTATATCTTTCAACAGGGTGACTTTCGGTTGTGTGTATTCTTTATGTCAACACCTGTCCAAAATAGCAATCTAAAAATCCTGAGCAGATGGGCTCGTTCACTAAACGACACCAATCTATATAACATAATGGAAAAACAGCCACCAAACTCAAATGTCAAGAGATATCTTTCATCTAGATAATTCACACACATTACAGGCCTTGGCAGCCATACTGGTTATATCTTTATATATAAGGCTATTTAAATAAAAGACTAAAATATCTAATATTGTCAATGTTATGTTTAAATAATATGTTCCACATCAGGCACACAATTTGACAACAACATTTTCATAAATGGATATTAGCTTACAACATGCAACAAAAATATCCAGTTTATGCATGGGGTCATTCAAGAGAAAACCAACAGTTAACGACTCTAGGAAAAAGCTGATTGCGCTTTTAACTGTAAGGCAGAGCTGATATGTTGAATGTTACAGTTTTGACTTTAAGCACGATCACTTCTGTTTTTAGCCTCGGCAGCCAACACAGGGCAGTGTATGGACATATTGCACAAAATAAAATCTTGAGAAAGTGTCACACAACAAAAAATGTTGACAATCCACCTTTACGCTAAAAGTATTTCAAGTTTTAAAATAATACACTAAAATGTTGTTTGTTTGCTGTGAGAGAATACAATTCTGTCAGATCATGTAGCACTAAAATTTGAATAGAAATATGTAGGCAGTCGGCAAGCGTAGAGTTTATTCATGCATGTGCAAGAACTTCTTCTTTATAAAGTCTCTTTTTCTGCCCAGCAACAATCAGGCAGCCTCGCCCTAAACTCATGCCATTGGTTCAAGCTTATAAGTTGAGCAGCTCAATCAAACAGCAACATTCTAAAGTTATTTTTGCAAAAACTAGGACAAAACAAAAGTATTTTACCATAGAAAAGAACTAACATGACTGAAACTGCAAAAAATAATGATCGTTTACAAACAGGTTTCCGGAACAATCACGTCGTTTGTCATTGGTCGGTCAAACAGACAGCCCCGCCCCAAACTCACGCCATTGGCTGAGTCAGTGTTGCTATGCGGGCTGGTCGGATTGCTCAAACAAACAGAACAATGATTTGAAAGTGCTACGGAGCCACAATGTTTACACTGTTCAGGGAGATTTTGCTGACGAATGACTGACTTTTAGTTGCAGAAAGTTACTTATCAATTACAAAATTACAAGTTTCGTTACAAATCTGCCACCTAAACAGACAGAGAGCACCAAAGACAACCCAGACACATCAAATAAAGTCCCATTCCCATGCCGGCCACCAGACAAGTCTATAGACAGGGAGTACCGCCTGTGTCATCTGTGTGTAAAGTCCAAGTCACACCTCCCATGGCAGCCAGAACTGTAGCCTGAAATAAGCCGTGAGTAACAGCAGCCGGGCCAACAGGGACGAAGCGGGTGACTAAACGCGACATGGCTCTGGCTTTAGCCGAGATGAGAGGAGAGAGGGGATGAATCACGGGAACAGGCGATCCCTGGAGGGAAGCCCCTGCACTCAGAACACTCCGTCCTTGGGAGCTGAGGATTGATGGGAATCGAGTGATAAAAACCAAACTGTCCTCGAGTCCCTTGAGTCTGAGACTCAGCCGTACTTGCTGAAGTGTGTGCCACAGCCACATGTTTCCCCCTCGGGTTCAGGGGCTGACTCAGGATAGGCCTGTGTCAGGCCTTTGTCTGAACCATTACTCCAGCCGTTAGATGTATTAGAAAGGGAGGCGGATTTGGAAATGAGGCGTAAGATTGAATAGTTGCTTTTAAAGAAACGGGTCAGGCGAGGTGTTTCGGTTAAGAGGGGACGGAGTCGTGTTGACCAATATACAATAGAGTCATACAATGAGAGAACATGTCAGGATATCAGAAGGTCTCTGAAAGTGTAAAAAAAAAAAGTCAAGCTGCATGTTTCACAGCCCAATGCACGAGGGAAGCGCAAATGTAGATCTGGTATGAAATCAGGAAGCGTAGTGTAGGTGTTTTGAATGCTGATAAGATCAAACCGCCCCCATTTTGAATGATTGTTGAGTATTTCAGAAAGCTGGTTTATTGATAGGTGAGAGCTTCTCCTTTAATTGTCTGCTTTGGGATGGCTCGCAGCACTGTGTTGTCTTCAAATCTTACAATATTGTTTTAATAAAGCACATGAAAGCCCAAAAGAAGGTGGAACGTTAGTGTGCATGGAACACGGAGTCTGTACGATGCATCCATGTTGTAAAAAAAAATCAATATTCCGAGCAAAGCTTTAAAGGGACAGTTCATCCAAAAATGTAAATATGTTATCATTTACTTATTCTCCAGTTGTTCAAAAAATGTGTATATTTCTTCTTTGTAACACAGAAGAAGATCTTTTCTAAGAATTTTTTCATACATGCGTACATACAGTTAAAGTCAATGGGTTCCATTGTTATTTGAACCTTAACAACATTTAAAACGTTTAAAACGTGTTCAGTACTAGAAAGAAAATCATAGAGATTTGGAACGACACGAGGATGAGCTTTCAGATGGTTTATATCTGGTTGTCTATGCATCGTAACAAATCGTAACACATCACTTTTAAAGTTCAATAATAAACCTTTATTATATACTATTCAAACGTTTGGGATCAGCCTAATTTTGTTCATATTTTTAAGAGAAGTCTTCTATGCTCACCCAAGTTGCATTTATTTGATCAAAAGCAGTACAATTGTGAATTATTTAAAACTTTAAAATAACAGTTTCAATATATGCATGATTCTGATAAATATTCATTTCAAAAGAACTGAATCTTTCTTAACATAATACATTTCTTTGCTATCGCTTCTGATCAAATAAATCATCAATGCATCCTTGAGAAAAGTATTAATATAAAAAAGTACTGAATCCAGACATCTGAATGGTAGTGTACATACTTGGTCCTCTATATGGGTGGTGCCAAAGCAGCTTAGGTCAACACACCTTTTGCGTTCCATCAAAAACATGACTTTACTCATGGCCACACCTCAACCTTAAACAATCCACCATCACAGCACTATGATGTGACAGTCAAATTTACACGGTACAGAATAAGTGCACTCCAAACAGAACAAACTACATCTGAGTTGATGGACTCTAAATACTAGAGGATACTCTAATAAGACACTATAAATTCTGTCATTTTGTTTACTTATGTGAAAGTCTGTCCCTACACATCGGTAAAGTGCCTCAGTGGTCTATAATAAATTGACAATTGTGTAAGTAGCCATATTGAATTCCTACTAATACTAAGCACAAATCACGAAAGACACACACACACACACACACACACGCTCTTCTACATACCAGAAGATAGTTCAGTTCAAGCCAGTGACCGCACATAGTGGCACTCCAGCCTGAGCAGGTACATCTCTTTAATAGGCTGCTATCGACCAGCTACCCAGACTCCACTACATGCAGATCGATTCTCTGCCCAGAAACAGCCTCTAGAGACTGAGCTCGGAGGCAGCGAGGAACGGTGTGTACGCCTGAGTACTAGACTGCATTTCTGAGCTCTGTGGCGGTGCTCTCTGTTCTGTGTGTCTCTAAGTGGGGAGGAAACCACATCTTAGAAAAGATGGTAAACAGTCTGGTGCTGTCGATGAACTTGAGAGAATCCATAGAAACTAATTATTTATTCCAATCTTTTATCAATCTGAATTTCCATTCAGTGTAACATAACAATTACACGTTTGTGTTTATGCAAACAAAATAAATGTTTGACTCATTAGCTTTATTTGGAGAGGACCTGTTATCCCTGAGGAGGTCGTGGAAATGTGTGTAACACAGATGTACAGTCCAAACTGAACGTCTGCTTTTCCTCAAATAACCTCTGCACAAAATAAATAAATAAAAATAAATGTGGCTTCTCAAAAATGTTAGTTATATCTGCTTGGTGATCCTTCATTTAACCTTTTGCTAAATTTATGGGTAAAATGACAGTTCATATACTTCTGGTTTTGCGGTCATCCTCACACACACACACACACACACACACATATATATATATATATGGAGCACAAAAACAGTCATAAGTCGCTGGGGTACTGGCCCCAAATACTACATCGTATGGGTCAAAATCATTGATTTATATTTTATGCCAAAAAATCAATAGGATTTTAAGTAAAGATCATGTTCTATTAAGATATTTAGTAAATTTCCTATCATAAATATATATTTATTTAAAATACATTTGATTAGTAATATGCATTGCTAAGAGCTTTATTTGGACAACTTTAAAGGTGATTTTCTCAGTATTTTGATTTCTTTTAGTTGTATCTCTGCCAAATATTGTCCTCTCATAACAAACCATACATCAATGGAAAGCTTATTAACTCAGCGTCCAGATTGTGTATACATTTCAATTTAAAAAAATACATACCCATATGACTGGTTTGGTGGTCCAGGGTCATATTATAAGGTATAATATCCAGGTAAAAAGGTATGTTCTGAGGAGTTTTGTGTCAATTTCCAATGCAAACACAGTATTATTCGATACTGCGATCATTTTTTACATGCATTAAATTCACAGCTTGAATGGAAACATACAGACTGCTCAGAACAGCTACTGTAGCAGCAGTGTCAGGTGTTCATTGACTTCTTCCCTTAGATAGACAACGTTCAGATTATAACAGGAACGAGTCTTGTTTATTTCAATTGGCATCATGACAACAGCATCCAGATCACATGACCATGAATAATGCCCACATCCAGGGAAAACGACAGCATTTCCAATCCTGTCTGAATCGGTCCATGAATACAGAACCTCAAAGGTTGTTTTGAAATCTAATCCCGTCTGAATAGTGCTGTTGGCTCTGTCTAGGATCTATGACACATCAGAGCTCATAAACCTTTCCTTTGCAAGAGCTAATCACAGCCAGACCGTGTTTCATTTGAGGAGTTTGGTTAGTGTGTAGAAAACCTGCGCATTCAGAGTAAGGCGTGACTAATCTCGCCGTTTTAGCCGGAGCTGTATTTTTTAAAACTCTGGAAAGTGGGGCAGCGAGCTGTGCCATGAAAAATTGAAACTTCCCCCCTCCGGGCCCATGAGCATAAATAGAGAGGCCTTCGTCAGTCTTTCCCCCTCTAGGAAAATCAATCCTTCTCTCAGACTTGCGCTATCGTTGCGTGAAGGTGAGGATTACAGCGGGATTAAATACTGGAGACTCCTGCCCTGCCCAGGGAACCAGTTTTCCTAGATTATAAATCAGCCTGTGCCTGCTGGCGCTGCTGACAGGAGCATTGTTCAGTTGTTTGGAAGTACTCAGTCAGAATCCAGTCTAAATGCTAAAGTCCAGGTCTATATAGATAAGACCGTCTTAAGAAGGAAGCCTTAAAGACCTTTGAGACAACATGAACACCAATGCATTGGCTCTGGTTAACTAACAAGTCTCACTTAAAAACGTGAAAACTGTGGTTTTAGGGTAGTATAGAAACTAAAACTCCAGCATCAAAACAACATCTTGACGGTGAATGTAATATTTCAAATTTTACCCAGGAGCAAAACGGTTCATAAATCCTTAAAAATACAACCACTTTGGTCTACTGGGTTCCTTTTTTAAGCTTCGCACCTCTCAAAAATGAAAATTCTGTCACCGTTTATTTATTACTCACCCCTATGCCATTGAAACGTAAACGCAAAATGAGATTTTCCATCCAACAAGAGTCCAAAATGACTGTATGAAAGCACTGTTAAAATAGTCCATATGTACTGTATTTGTCTTTTGAAGCTACTGTATGTGATGGCTTTGTGTGATGAATAGACTGAAAGTCATTTTTCACTCTCAAATCAAATCATTCATGCAAATGATTATGCAGCGCTCAAATTAAATATGGTGCAGATTTCACGCCATGACGCTTGGTCACAAAACACAGGAGAATGAATTATGTTTGAGAGTGTTAATGTATAAGCTGCACCATAAACGCCATATTTGTTTTGAGAGCTGCATAATGATGTGCGTGAATGATTTGATTTGAGAGTAAATAATGACTTCAATTTCATTCTGTTCTCACAAAGCAATCAAGCAGGATTGGAATACAGCGCATGAGTCACACGGAGTGGACCTCTTTTATGCTGCTTTTTATTGAGCTTGACAGCCAAAGGTCACTGTTGTTGTGTGCAAGAGTGCTGTGTAAAGATTTTGCAGAATTCTCCTGTTGTGTCCCACGGACAGATTAACAGAATATGAATTTGGAGTGTGAAGACAGATTGTTAATTTTTGGGTGATTTGTTTCTCTCGGATGTAGTTTAGTTTTGTCTAGGGGCCTCTCTGTTTATAACAGCTTCTTCTAGCACTTGTTTTCTCCAAGTTTCTTCTTGAAAATCTTTTTGCTGATTTGTTTCTCTACTACTTCTTATTTATATGCCCTTTGGGCTTATTTTTACTTTCCCTGCATTATAATTTTCAATATTTGTTTCATCTTTATGCGTATTACTTGTGTCCAAATAAAAAATACTACTAGTCACAACAGACATTTCCACAGGGTACAAAAACAACAAAGAAACAACATGTTTTGAGTGTTTCCATTGGGATTCTGAAGCCTGTGCATGATCTTGCACATTATGATTCTGAACCAATGAAGAGGAAGGCAACAGAATCTGACGAAAGGATCATGAGATGTCCACAGGTACAGCATGTACAGCTGCAGGTCAGGACGTGAACGCTGGGAAGTACATTTCACTGTGAGACATTCAGCACTGGCAGATTCACAGATTTATCAGCTGGAGAAACACAGCGGTACTGCCAGCGCTGTACAGATGTTGAGCCACATCTGTCTTCAATCACACATTAAAAACAGGGAGAAGAAGGGTAGGGAATACAGGTATTTGGCAGACGCGGAGCAGACGTGTCAAACTGAATTACTGAGGGAGAATTGATGGGCTTACAACAGCACAAAACCTGCAGAAAAGAAGCCCATTTGATCGTCTCACACAATACACAAAACACATAAACAAGATGCACTGGCAAATCAACACTCGTATAGCTTTATATTGAATACAAACGGGGCAGGCCATTGTGAGGCGAAAATCTTAATAATCTAGAGATTATTATCGCAAACAAATTGTGTGTTATCTTACTAACGAACACTGGTTTGTAGCACAAATGGTTCTATCTTCTTTTTGCTCATTTTTTTTTCGCCTGGCTTTATTTTTGGGGCGGGGGTTAATGAACCAGAAGTCTCGCACATTTAAAGAAAATGGCTTACTTCCACGTTGAAAAAAAGGTGCATAGAGTCCTCCAGGGATGACCTAAGTAGCTATCACATTTTGGTTTACTGCAAAACATAAGCTCTGTGACCAATTCAAGTTTATGGTTCTTGCACATTTTGATCTTTACAAATAGACAACTTTTTTGAATTTTTGAAGTAAAAAGCAAAAACTACACCATGGTCACATGGTGTTACCACCATGAAGCTTCCAGCCAGGCTTTATATAAAATCTAAAGTTCAGTTTTGTTTCAAATCTAAAGATGGAAAGTTGGAGTTAGTATAGATTTCAAGAGTGCAATTATAAATACCACAAGGCTGTAAAAGCGGATCTAGCAAGTAGATGAGTTTTCCCGCTCAGTGCGATGATGTTTAACGTCACCGACAACCTCCGTAGCCCCATATAGCCACTTGTTAGCAACTGCCTTTTTCAAAAATTGTGGAAAAACTAAATTGTTATAGAATGAAAGCTTGTATTAACCACAGATCTAATTTCATTTAAAAAAAAAAAAAAAAAAACCTACTGTGCCTTTATGCTGCATAAGGTTCACTGACTGGGTTCTGCACTGTTTTGAATGCTGTCGTTACCACCAACGAGGAGTACCATGCAAATGCGGTTTTGTTTTGTAATTAACTTGGGAGTTTCGCAAGAATTCTTAACTTAAGTGATTGACAGCTTCGGTGATTATCCCCCTTCAGAGGAGGTCTTTGTTCACTTTTGTATATACCGTATTGACACTTTAAATAACAGTTTGGTCCATTATCATTAAGAAGCCCTATGAGATTCTGTTCTCAACAACACAGAAAGAGTATATAAATCGCTACACGCTCACAATGACATACACTTATGATACCATGCCAGAATGAGGTCGGGGAAATGATGCAGCCCTTCCAGCTGGGTTTTTTGTGGCTATCAGAAATGTAGCATAATCTCTTGGGCTAGCAGACTAGAGTGTTTATTTTACTAGACTGAGACTCATAAGCCAATCCAGACCACACGTACTCCGCTCTCCTCCACCCCACACTCACTCACACCCTCGATCCAACACACCCTCCTAAATCATTCAGTTGTGCTCACAAATCACAAACACACAGTCAAAATTAAACACGCTAAACCCAGCCGGCGATACAAATGAGCGGAGACAATGTGCATGCACAAAAAGACAACAGAACAATGACATAAACAGCTTCTAAACCTTACGTACGAAGCACGCAAACACACATAAAACGCCTGAGCACACACACAGGTGCTTTTCCAGACCACACACTCCAAGCTGGGCTTACTTCATTAGACTCGGTGTGCCAAGGTAAGCAGCCAAATTAGGGCCCTCTTCCCAAACTAGAGGGAAGGGTGAAGGATTTTCCATGCTGCGGTTGAGAGCGCTTTCTGCCCCTCTACTGGAACTACACTGGAATTGTCTTCGTTCATGAAAATCAGAGTCAGTTTTAGGGGACCACTGTGCATCTGTGCATCTAAGTACAGATTATCATTAATCATCTGAGAATATACTGCTAAATACTAGTCTAATTTGATCCCGATCCATCTGTACCAGAGTCTTTGGTTTTAGCTAGAAGCTGTACCTAGCAATTTGCTGGACTTACCAACCGATTCATGTGTTCCCATTTATGTTTTATGCGTGTCCCAGAGTAACTTGGGAGATTATGAGCAGATACAGACATTGGGTTCTGTCCCAAATGGCACTCTAAGCCCTTGCGGTCCTCCTTCAAGTCTATACTTTGTGGACGTAATGCAGCACAGACTGTTGAGTAACAGTGCCTTTCAAGAAGTCAATTTACTCTGCGGCCATATTTGCAACGCCTCCGGACAGCTATTCCAGGCATGAAAGTCTAAACTCCTATCTATTTTAATATAGAAATACTCAGATTTCAAAAACTGCTCGCCAAACTCACACTTAAATAACATACTTCAAACCGGCAACAAAATTAGACATAAACCGTTTCATTAAATGTAGGGTTTTTTTTATTCTAAAATATGGAATAAAAATAAAAATATTAAATATTTTGCCAATGTGCAGTTTGTGTTATCAATAAGCAACTGGCTTTTATTAAAAGCCTGGATTTCTTATGCTGTGCATTGCACTTTTTCCTTCATTCGTTGTAATATGAGTATACATACATATTCATACACACATGCATTATCTTTGGTAATAATCTGCTGTGACACATCAACATTTTAGAGACTATTTTAAATGTAATCTTTAGATTGATAATCTTTATCAAAACACTGATTTAAGATTTAGCAAAAATCGCAATAATTATCCCTTTTTATTCATGTACATTATAATGTTGCGATTCCTAAACCGCATTGTTGAATTTAAAACTATAGATTTTATTTTTTATTCATTACTCAAAATATAGGATTTGAATTGGCCAAATATCAGTTATCATTCATAGCATGAAAAATAATTATTAACCATTAAAACCCACTAGAGAGAGGGGTCAAAGCAAGAGGCCAGGATGACTAAGGAGCAGATGGCGACAGGAGTCTTACTCAAGGTCGCAAGGAAAGTGTAACAAAACAAATTGGGAACTGAGGAATTTTAAGTAGGGAATTTCAGTTTATGCTGGTCTTACAGCAGAGGCGACAACCTTAGCAAGACAATGGGCCTTAAATCAGCTTCTCTGTTTGCCAAGAGGCAACTAGAGACGCAGTGGAGCTATGGTTTACTCCTTTATCCACTTCAGGAAAAGTCTAAAAGGCCAAACATAACACACACAAAAATCACAGTCATGCAACTGATCCACTCCTTTTAAAAGACCAACCTATCAATAAATGAATCGAACATGTCTTTAGGTCAAGATGAATAATTTGCAGATGAATTAAACCACTCGTACACAAGCACACGCATAAATATGAAATGTGGGGAAAGGATCATCCAGAGGAAAGGCGACTCACTGTCACCAAAAAGGGGAAGTCTCTGTTAAAACAGAAGTCATTGGCGTACTTAACACCTCTCAAATGATTGCCAAGATCCCAGGCGTCTCCTCAGAGCACTTCCTACGCTGGTGCCAGTGGTGTGGCGGCACTTCCTATTCCAGAGCCTGCTCCACAGGATATCCTGTGTCTATGGTATCAACGAACCTCACGTGAGGATGCCGGCCAACCTCTACTCCACTCAGGGGAACTTTGTTCCTTTGAGTATTTTGATTTTTTTTTTCTATGAAACTGGAAACTAATGGTCAGTCTGACCGGTCTTCCTGGATTTGTGTGACTACTTCACATTACATTCTTCATCTAGCTTAACTTCCCAGTAAGAAGCTTCATCCAAATTCAACCGTCTTGCATCACAACTCACATTTGCCTGGTTTCAATAAATGCAAAACTGTTCTTATAGAACTGTAACATGCTGTTGTTTGCCTCTCATTTTTTTGCAAACGACTAACATTTAACATTAATTAATAAGAGAAACACATATACTGTGTTACAAGGCACTGCGGCAGCATAAACATAAAAATACAAACAGTTTTCAAAGTATAGAAACATGGATTAATATGAGACTGTACAAAATTGTATCTAATTTTTTCAACATCTGTCCTGACCGTACAAAGCCGGCAATCCGTTTAGCATTCACATGATGCATATGGCTGCCAACAGATTATTCAATTGAATAAAAGCATTACATACAAATATAAGTAAAATAACCTAGAAAAGTGCTCTTACAAAGAGCAGCTGCACACTTTTGTTTAACTGGGATATACTTCGACTCAGATTTTTCCATTGGAAGTGTAGTATTGCTTGTTTGTACAAACTGAGGGATGAATCTAAATGATTTTCTGTGGTAAACGACAGCACGCCACAGATGTTGTCAAGACAGCTTAACTCGTAGTGAACCAGGAAAATTCCAGCTGTTGTCTTTAAACTGTGGACTGAAATAGTCTTGTACAGCCTTCGCTTCATTGATCAACATCACAGTGTTTTCTTCACTGAATCCATCAGCTCCAGCGTGACTGCATAGCAAACAACCCGCTACTTTTTTAAACCATGAGTATGTCCTTACAGCACGCAATCAAGCAAAGCACTTCCTTTTGATTTATTCAACCCAGTTTCCAAGACATCTAGACCAGACAACAGGACATAATGATCCCAACCGTGAGCGCACTGAAACAGCCCAAGAATTGCTCTCATGGCTCATCTTGGCTCCATTCTCGTCCCCATTAGGAAGGTCTGCTCCATTGTCATGATAATCCACCAAATGACCTCTCTTTTCAAGGTCTACAGAGTGTCTGAGGGAGAATAGAGGAATCATACATCACATCATAGGACACGTCTGTCAGACCTGCCACCTGTTAAGTCTCGTCCTCATGAGAACATGTCCCTCAGATCAACCGTACTACTCATCTCTTCCAGAAGGATCACACAGAGCTGAATCGATTGTCTGATGAGTCTAGCATTATCTGAAGAGGTTTATCAAGCCAGGCTAAATATACAGAGTAACATCCTCACGGGTCTAGTAACACAGAGGATCAACTGGGCTTGTATTTGTTGTGCAAGATCAAACATTTCTAAAGCAGACAGTGATCAAAAGTGTGTTTTGAAATGCTCCAGAGGGATAGCAAATGAGTCCAGTTGGGTAAAATAAAAGTAAGTAAATCCAAAATGTTTCTATTCCCATCAGCTTACACTTTATGGACAATATATATATATATATATATATATATATATATATATATATATATATATATATATATATATATATATATAATTATATAAATTGTAATAATATAAGACAATATTAAATTTCTTTTCTGTATTTTTGATCAAACAAATGCAGGCTTGATGAGCAGAAGAAACTTCTTTCAAAAACATTAAAAATAGTAATGTTTCCAAACTTTTGGTCTGTACTGTATACATTATCCACTTCAGTAATGGAAGTCAGTGGGAACCGAAGACGTTTGGTTACCAACATACTTCAAAATATCTCCTTTCATGTTCCACAGTAAAACGTAAGTCATACAAATTTGGAATGACATGAGTAAAGACAGAGTTTTCATTTTGGGGTGAACTATTCATTTAAACCCTTTTATATTCATTTCATTAAATCTACTGTAAGACATAGACTTGATGCCACAAATCAGATTGAGCTTATGGAAAATGGACCTGCAGAAGTCTCTTTATGGATCTGTTTCGCTTCAACTAACCAAACACTTTGATATATCTGCCAATCACAACATCTAGACTTCAGAATGGTGATTAAATTAAGTTTCCACTTGCATATATACTCTTAAAAATAAGAGTTCTTTGTTGGCATCTATGGTTCAGTTAAGAACCTTTACCATCTATGGAACCAATCCAATGCACAAAAGGTTCTTTGTAATGTGCGTGTAATGTAACTGTTTACCCTGTTTAATGTAACCCTTTTGGAAACTTTCTTTTTTTTATCATATCCCATGGATTCAGAGCAGAATCTCCCACATCACTTTTCAGTCATCATACTGTATTAACAGCACCAGTATAACTGTAGCATGAGCATGTGTCTTCGAAGTGAGTGTGTAACATGTAGTGTCTTGTTTAGATAAACTATATTCCTGGGCCTCACTACTCATGGATCTCCAAGCTTTGGTAGTTTCTGGCAAGATGAAATACAGAAAAACAAGCCCCTATGAAGTTTGAAGATCTGCAGTGGAGGAATGCGCAGGATCTACTAAGCTAAGAGCACTTTTACATGCTCGCCATTATGAGATGAGGGCAGTCTGCCATGGCTGGGTTACAACTTCGAGAACTAGTGTCCATGGTGTCGCACTGGGGCTATAAATCAAGAGCGAGGGAACCAGCGCAGCGACACTTCTGCTCCAGATTTACACACGCTATCTGGGTTTTACGAGCACATTGAGCAAGGAGAGGAGCCTTTGAACTGTTGTGTCATGCTGCGAGGAGGCTCAAAGACGTGAAGAGGCCCACTGTCATGCACCTCCAAAGATCAGTGGCTCTGTCTGACATGTCCCAACAGATTTTCCACCTCTGAACGCAGACCACACAGTCGGTTTGTACTGAGGACCAATACAACAACACTAACACTTCCTAACACAACAATGATTAGCATTTTCTCAAGCATATTTTTCTGTCACAGTGTCTCTGTGTGTAAGATTTCTTCCGGTCAAAGTTCGAGCAAATCGAAGGACTGTTTTAGGAGTTCATTTTATGACACTCTTTTTTATGTCTGGTCTAATCATTTATTATAAAAATACATGTTATTCATACATACATAATAATGACTTAAACTGTAAATTGCATGTTGTGTTACCCACCCAAAACTTGATTTTTTTTTTTTATGAATAAATACTACATCATATTTATAAAAATATATCTTTTTAAATGTATATTTTACTTAAAAAAAAAAAAAAAAAAAAAAATATATATAATAACATTTTTTTAATTATTCAGATGTGTACACTCATATGTAATTAAGATAATAAAGTCAATCATTTAACCTTGACAGACAGACAGTCCTTATCCCGGACACTTATCTGTCACGTTTCCCTGCAGAGAAACATAAGCCAATAAAAAGAAAAGAACAAAAAAAAAAAAAAACAGGACACATGAAACATCATGGTTAACTGCTTTTCTCTCATTTTTCCTTTAACATTAGTATTTTAGGGCTGGAAAAGGTGGTTGCAGCTCCCGAGGTCTGGAAGACATATTACAGTAGCTGTGAAATCATTTAGTAAATTTTGAGTGTGGTGGGTCTTTGAGTAATTGTATACTGATGGCCCACCTCCAGCGTGACATTGTTAATTCACCCTCATTTGGTCATGCACACAGACAGACAGAGCACTTAGAAAATCACATAAACAATTCATAAGTGTGTTCACTTTACTTTAATTGTTTCCATTTATTGAACCTGTCACGTTCATCATATCACATCATCTCATTTTATCCATTACTCCAACTCTCCCTCCATTACTAGAGGCCTGCAGCGAACAAAAAGAAATGCAGTCTGGATTAGGACGACACTGTTCTCTCCATCTGCGAAGTATGAAAAAGCATTCAAGCCATGTCTGGATCATGCTGGTTTGTTTCCCTAAAGATCTGCTTGTGCCCTAGGAAATAATGCCAACATTGTGCACACGGAACAAAGAAAAACTCTAATGATACTTAATCAGTATTAGTAATCCTAAAAAAGCCCATTTACCGGCCTTATTCATGCTTATATTTGCATTGTTTTATGCATTTTACAAACCACCAAAAAGCGAGATCTTTAGCAAGGTTGCAACGCTCAAAATTTGTTGCAATTATTATTTTTTTTTTTTTTATCAGCAACCTTTATTGTTATTAACATTAATTTTGCTTTTATGTAGGGCTGGGAGATATAATGATAACATCACAAGCATAATTAATTGCAATATAATTTTCCTCGATAAAACGACAAAAAGAGTTTGATAAATGTTCAATATACTGTCCTGTTGATGTGCCAAAAGGGAAAAGAAACAGCACAACTCATTTGAACCACAGCACATGGACCGTTTATACAATTTACAAATCAGCATAATTTACCATGGTTTTACTGTAGTAACACTAACTGCACCATGGTATTGTGGCAGAAATATGGGACAATCATGAGAAATGTTATGTTATTATTAATGAATTTAATGCATTAAAGGAGTAAGGGAATATAATTACTGTATTTTCTTATGATTAAGCTTCAGTGTGTTGGCTTTTATAGGCCTACTGAATGTTTTTAGACTAGTGTTTTTCATACAAATACCTATAAACATATATATATATATTATACACACATTTTTTTAATGGTATTGCGATCTAAATTTATGATTTAGATTGAGATCTAAATGTATGCCACTATAGACTAGTGGATAATCTTAATAGAATTCAGACATTGAAAATAATTAAATTTCAACATAAAAAAATTTAGTGTGATAATTATCAATATCGACTGATATGAAATTTTTTTTGCTATATCGTCCAGCCCTACTGCTATGTATGAACATAATGCAATTTCAATTGAAGTGACAAATATGAACAAGTAATGTCCGTCACCCTGAAAACCTCACAACCGTTTAACTGTGCACTGGATGTGGATATGACTTTCCCCCTTTTCCCCTGAGTTTACAGAGCTAATCCAGACGTTTTTCCATTCCCTGCACCAAAATTGCTTAAGGGTGACTGAGATAAATACGCCACTAATGGCAAAAAACAACGGCTGCAGCAAAGCCGTGGTGATTTCACATGACAGCGGTCCATGCAAGACTCGAGAGGAACCTATTATACCACAAGCTACTAATGTAGAAACCAGCGTGTTCTGAGAGGAAACAAGAAAACACTGTCTCATACTCACACACTGCATGGTCAAGTACACAACCCTGCTCTCCTCTTCCCTTCAAATTTCATTCTCTTCCTCCCGGCAGCCAGGGGGGCAACCAGGCAGACAGAGCCCATTAACACCGGCCGTTAAATAATGACAGAGACCCGGCGCCGCGGCTGGCACACTGTCAAAGTGAGGAGAGAAGGCCAGAGCAGCTTGTTTAATTTACCTCCACCCATCTGTCTCCCGCTGCACAGCTCATGAGCGAGAATCCACTATGACACACTCACTATTCCTACATCTGAGACATGCCTAAAAGGAAAACGTCCCATCCGATTCCATTTAGATGTCATAAATGCCATGTTTTGGTATATATATAAGTAAAAACACAAAGTGAGCGTGTCACGGACTATGAGTTCTTGTTTCTCGTGAAATCTTTCCGGTCATTAGAAGCGAGCGTGTCCTTGGATTGCATTGCCCAAGGCTGCATGTGATGCCACTCACAAGGCAATGTGTTCAAAACAAAGCTATGTTACTTAGCTGAAAAGCATGTTTTACAAAGGAAATCGTGACTGACAGGAAATAAACACACCTACTTCCTGCTTCTCATTCTGAAGGTTTAGTCATCGATGTCTTGTCTTATTCTAGAGATGTTTTAGTAACACTGTCGACGTGTGAGCAAAGCCTGGGTGGCCTTTTCTTTAAAATATACACATGGATGGGCAGACATAACATCTTTTTATACATTTACCAGGATACAAGAAAGTAGGCCATGTGGGAAAATGTTAAAAAATAAAATAAAAATTATATATATACACACGTATGAAAAAATTTAAATCATTTACTCTCTCTTGGGTTGACCAAAAGATTGATTGATTAATCTCTCTTAACACAAGTGGCTTTGAATATTAATTGGGCTAGGAATATACAAATTTTAGGCTCAGCTGACTAGGATCATCGGCTTCTTTTGGAGACATTTCCATAGTTTTTTAAACTATTTTTAATTTGGAAACGTGTATGGCACAAAAAGCCCAGATAAACAGCTCGCCTGATGTTTATGAGCTGGGTTTAAAGGGTTTTACCATGCTAACTGTCTAACAGCTAAACCTAACTAGCAAATTTAAACTTTGCAGAATAAATAATTAAAAGCAAACAAACAAAAACTATAATTAGCTGGATATCACAACTGACTCCTACTTACAAAACATGCTTTGACTAAGGATAGGAACTCGAGTCGGCTAAGTTATTTGCGTAGGGTATCATAACAGTACTATAAAAACTATTGGCGATGGTATGATAAAAATCTTTAAGGTTTCTTAATTGTAAGTCGCTTTAAATAAACGCGTCTATGACTAAATGTAAATGAGGTGGGTAAAGAAAAGTTACTTGAAGGAGAACTGAAAAATAGGAGCTGCAAGCTAGACACTTTGGCTGAGTCAGAAATGCTGAATCTAGTCACAGTCCACACCAACAACAGAACACATGTAAAGATGCAAGTAAAAATAGAGACAACGCCACTGGAAGGGTGTCAGAGGACAGGTTGTCTGTTTACCAAACTGACAGTGAAAGTCAGGTAGACTATAAAAAAAGAGAGGTGAAAATATCCCATTTCAAGAAAGGTCAGCAATATTTATTGCCCTTACATGACAATCTCTGCAACTCTGGTAAAAAAATCTACTTTAGGTCTAATGAAGCAGGGTGAGTGACCTGAGTCCCTTAAAGATGAAAATCTGTGACCAGAAAGAAGATAAACTGAGAAATATGTCAAAATACTGTGGTATGTTGTTTATAGTTGAACAGCGGGTAGAGGTAAAAATCATCTGGACTACTTTTTTATAAATATTATATGAAAGACTACTGAAAAAAAATAAGAATAAAAATTTTCCAGTAAACTACTGCAAGCTCATCGTTCCAGTTTGTAACCATCCTACTCAGTGCTGTCCGTATATGTGGTGTTCACAGCCAGGTTTAATTTCTGGTCAAATTAAATTCATATTACATTTACGATTATGGAGGTTAAAAGTCATTTATTCACAGCTGCATGCTTTCTGAAAAAAAAAACACAAAACAATGTCAAGAGATCAGTATCAGTGACTCACACTCGTTATGAGTACAAGGGGGGAAAAGCACTTGAGAACTTTTAAGTAATTAGTAATATTAACAATGAAATATCACATTTCAAGAAAGGTTTGTATAAATCAGTTTTATGCGTTTGCACTGGTTAAATATATTAAAAGCTTCTGTAGAAAAAAAGCTCACTCTTTCTTTGTAAACATTGAAATGTGTTTGTCTATGCAAATCTGACAGCCAACATCATCTCTGATTGATTATTTGCTGACATGGATCATTCTATTAAAGTTTGACCAGCAACTCAGAATCTTGTCTTCTCAATCTACAAAAAAAAAAAAAAAAAAAACACTGATAATGTAGTGTATATAGAGCACATCAAATATTTTAAAATAAATTTTACAAGTTTATGTACTTGTGTCAATAAAATTCTTAAAGAAAATCTGTTTGCAAATAAAGCAATTAGAACTTTTCCGAAAACTTGGTTTAAACTTCATATGGATTTCTTTTGCAATGTCTATTCGTAGCTTGAAAATGGTTACATAGACTTCAGATGGATGAACAATCTTTATTTGTGTTCCAAAAATGAACAAGAGTCTTACGTGTTTGGACCAACGAGAGGGTGAGTAAATGATGACCCAATTTTTGGGCGAACTAAGCCTTTAAAGAGAGGGATCAAAAATATTTAATCATCAGTTCCGTCAATTTAGAGTACTGTGGACAATTTGAAATGATTAATGAGAGAGTACGCTAAAATCCATTCACTGGAGAGGAGGGCGGTGGAATAGAAAAATAGAGGGAGGCATGTCACCTAGTCATTTCCAGCGGTGTGGAAATGAAGTCTGTTAAAAATCAGATTTCTGAAAAAAATGCCAAGGACTTGGACATGAGACAGCACCCTGATTCAGTCAGCTTTGTTTTCCCCTCCCCGCTATTTTGGAATGCCAGAGAACATTAGAGAGCCCTGATGGAAGGTTTGAGACTAACACCGCAGGAGGTGATGCAGTGAGCATGCACATGCTTTCATGAACGGAAAAATCAAAATGTCAAGCTTTGTGGCATATGCCTCTGCAGACGACAGGCATGAAAGGGGCAGCGCTTAGAGGAAGTGAATATCATACCCATTCCTCTTTCTATTGCAGACAGATTGGTTGAGGAACTTCCCATTTAACTGCGAAAACAGAACTAGCCCAAAACACCTCGCTTCTTACACCATATGCTGAATAGTTTCAATGCATCACAAGTGTGACTCATTTCATCCTCTTATTATTGCAGTTAAACTGATAGTACACTCCAAAATGAAATTTCCGTAATCATTTACTCACTTCTCACGTTGTTCTAAATGACTTTTTTCCTTCCGAAGAACGTAAGAGATATTAGACAGCATGACAATCTCAGTCCCCATTCACTTTCACTGTAATAAAAGTCCCTTATATTCTGCCCAATGTCTCACTTTGTGTTTCACAGAGGAAAGAAAGTAATACAGTCATCATGGCCAATAGTTTTGGCAGCGACATACATTTTGTGTTTTGCAAAGTTTGCTGCTTCCATTTTTTGCTATTTTCCACGTTTCATGTTATACTGAAAAAAAAGATAAACATGTCAAGTTCTAAAGGCTTTTATTGGCAAACAATATATGAGTCAATATTTCCAGTGTTGACCCTTGTTCTTCATAACCTCTGTAATTCACTCTTATCATGCTGGATATTATCTTCTGAGCCAAATCCTGACTGATGGAGATCCACTGTTGTCATTAGTTCTCAGAGTTGATCACAGTTTGTGGGCTTCTTCTTGTCCACTCACCTCTCGAGGACTGACCACAGGTTCTCTATGGGATGGAGATCTGGGGAGCTGCCTGGCCACAGATCCAAAATTTCAATGTTATTATCTTCTTTATCACTCTTGCTTTGTGACATGGTGCTCCGTCATGCTGGAAAATGCACGGATCACCAAATTGCTCATGGATCGTTGGAAGAAGTCACTCTTGCAGGACGTTTTGATACCATTCTTTATTAATGGCAGTGTTTTTGGGCAGAATTATGAGACAACCCCACACATGAATGGTCTCAGGATGCTTCACTGTTGGCAAAACACAGGACTCATGGTAGTATTTTCTTCTCCGAACAATCTATTTTTCAGATGTCCCAAACAGTCGGAAGGGAGCCTCGTCAGAGGAAATCACTCTGCACCAGTCTTCTGTCTAATCCTTGTACTTCCTGCAGAATTTCAGTCTGTCCTTGATGTTTTTCTTGGAGAGAAGTGGCTTCTTTGCTGCCCTTCTTGACACCAGGCCATTGTCCAAGTCTTGGTCTCATTTTGCGTGCAGATGCCGTCACCTGCTGCTGTTTCTGAGCAATCTCTTCACTGCTGGAGACATGATTCTGTATCTGACTCCACAGGAGGAGACAGTCCTGATGCTCGCTGAACACTCTGGGACGTCCTGAAGACTTCTTCACTGCAGTCGAATGCAAATCGATGATGGCTGCATGGGTTTCTTTGGAGATAACCATTGCTACCAAGAACACAATTATTGGAAGCATTTCTTCCCTCATTTTATAACAACCAGTCTGCTCTTACAATCTTATTAGTAGTGATTTTACCTGACTAGTATTCATTCACACTTTCACATGTGCTGCTCATATGATTAGTCAATTAATAATATCTAAACATTTATTTTGTGTCAGGATCAAAAACAGTGAAATGTGTGTTTCTGTGAAAAGTTCATTTTTTGACCAATTAAGCTTTTAGTAATTATTTAAAAAGCCTCTGATCACTCTACAGAATAATCTAGAAACAATGTGAATGAACACCACAACTGCTGAAGCGGCGAACTTTGCAAAACACAAAATTGATGTCACTGCCAAAACTTCTGGCCATTACTGTACAGCTTTCAAACAACATGTCAACGAGTATATTTTCATTACTGTACTGATCTGAATTTTGGGTGTGAGCTATCCCTTTAAATGGTAGCTTCGGGCAAGTGAGCCCTGATATTGCGCTCAGTATTTAGATATTCATACTGCAGGTCGAACCTAATGCTCTTAAACTATTTTCAGCAGAGTTAATCCACGGAGGAAATTACTAACATAGAGGCATTTGTTGCTTTTGTTTGTGACCCAGTTAAATTCATTGTGATATAACGAGGCACTGTAGCTACACGTAAATGGCGCTCAACATGTTATATATGCCTATATTATCAAACACACAACACATAAGACTTTTAAAGGACAGAAAGGATAAATTGCTTGGATAAAGTCGACGCGAACGACGAAATTCCAGTCGCTCAGCTGGTGGAGCGTAGCGACGCTTTGCGTGAAAGACCTGCTGCAAGAGCTCTCATGACACATTGCTCATTCAGGTGAGAGAACAATACAGCGCATTTTATTACGTAGCTGCCGCAGACCGGTCGTTATTACCCCCCGTATGCCGTTTCGATCAAAAGCAACGGACAGCTTTACAGCTAAGTAGCACACCGCATCTGAGCGCCGAAAGACGCGCCTATTCTCTGCTCCACATCTGTCAAGACGCTATCAATGCGACTACCTGTCAGCATAGCAATTGTATTCTCACGTAAATAGAGAGCGACAATACCTGTTGACTCCTCCTACCGCCGTGTTGGTTGGTGGAAGTTGAAGCCCGAGACGCTTTAATTTCTCTCCCGAATGGGGCTGTTCTAAGCCGGTGAGCTGGTCGATGCAACGCGGAGAGGAGTTTCGCCTCGGCGGGTGCTAAATGTCTGCACCAACAGTTCAACGAAGCGAGAAAACTGATGTAGCCTACATTCGCTGTGCAGCGGAGGAATGATGCACTGCACAGAGCAGACAAGCAGCCATTGCGGTCACGTGTGAGCTGGTGAAACCGAACACCGGTCAGCATACGCCGCCGTCTCCTCCCATTCTCCCCTTGCGCGCGCGGTGTCACTTCAGGGCACGGTACCACTGAACATAAGCTCAGCTGGTGCCTGCCTTTACGTAACCGCAGCGCGTTATGCAGGAAGTTTAGTGCTTTTGCATTAGGGCAAGGCTATGTTTCAGGTCACTGCTGGCTAGAACAACATTTATAGACTTCATCTAGAAGCTCTTGCAGAATTATGCAGTAAAAATGAAAAGATAGGGCTACTTAAAGAATTATTTGTGACCCTAGAGCGCAAAACAAGGCATTAAGGGTAATTAAAAAAAATAACAACAAACACACAAAACAGAGATTTATACATAATCTGAAAGCTGAATAAATACGCTTTCCATTGATGCTAGGGTAGAACAATATTTGGCCGAGATACACATTTAAAAAATCTAGAATCTGAAGGTGTCAAAAATCTTCAAAACTTCTTTTTTTTGAGAGAAAATCGTTTTTAAAGTTGTCCAAACGAAGTCCTTACCAATGCATATCACTAATCAAATATTACGTTTTGATATATTTACAGTAGGAAATTTACAAAATATCTAAATGGAACATGATCTTTAAAATCCTATTGATTTTTGACATAAAAGAAAAATCAAAAATTTTTAGTCATTTGTGAGCTATTGCAAAAAAATAGTGCAATTTTTGTGGTCCAGGATCACATTTGAGGTTCACTGACAGAACTCAGATTCTAGGTGGGTCAGAGACATAGTGTCATGTTCCTGACAACTTGAGAGCCGCCAAAAATTATGCATGGGAAGCAGAGAAATAAAAACCTGCTGCATGTAAATGTAACAATTTGTGCTGTGGAATTGGATATTAGTGGATAATAAAACTGCAGTAGAAATGATCACACTTATTATTATCAACGTAAAAATTAGCATGTAAGTGGATTGAAGAGGTTTGTCTATATCAGACGTTCTGAACCAGGGGCCCAGGGGGGGTCAAGATGATTTTAAATTTAACCCAAACAAATAAAAATCAAGGTGCAGAATTCCTTGTTTTCTGTCTTGAAAAAGCCTTCAAGTTTCTAGACCGGAAAAGGTCATGTTAATTTAATACAATTGCATAGGCATTTTTATAATGAATAAAAAAAAAAAAAAAACATATATATATATTCTAGATATGCAAAGCTCTTAAATATTTTTGTGGGTCAGAAATTGTGAGTAAAAAATATTAGTTTAAATCTTTTTTTCTTAAATATTGTAACCGGAAATCGAGTAAAAAACGTTTGAGAAACACTGAAAATCTGAGTAATTCCATATTGTTATTTTTGGCAATAGTCAGACTACTTTTGTATACATGTAAGTGTAGCCAGTGAAACGGTCTACACTGGAAACGTCAGTGGAAGTGATTCTGCACATTCAGTTGACCGACATGTACAAAATATTTTGCACTGTGCTCTAGTTGCTTTTTGAATTGATTACTATGATAATTCTTCTTTATTATATATGTTTTAAATAACATCCTTGGAAAAAGATAACTCATGTCAATTTTGTAGGTTTTTTAAACTCATATCTATCTCAAATAAAAGTGTATTGTTAGAAATATGATATGGTTTAAACATCACCATTTTGATGGAATAGGGGTATGAGTAGCAAAATGGAATCCATAAATTCCTGGAAGAATTTTATAAACACGATCAACAGTTCCTCCAGTAACACTAAATCACATGGGAAAGGATTTGAAACAAATAGAGGAAATATATGAAAGTTCCTTGAGTGCACAGTAGAAAATCTGAGCCATCATAAGGTGCCTAGAAGTTCCCCCAGTGTAAATCTGAAAACCCCTAAATGGTGTCTTAAATATCTTTTCAGTTTTACAGTGTATGATATGGTAGTAGAGCGCTGCAAAAGGCTTCAAGCAACATTTGCATTGCTGTCCTTTGTGGTCTCAGAACAGATGTGTCAACATAGTGATGTGCACTGTGTGAAAAACAACTGCAAGCACCATTGATCTTGTGATGATGCTTTGAATTTACACAAGCTCTGAACATCCACACTCGGTATACGATCTTTCACCACTTTACTGTGACGACAAGGACACTGTATCAATGTTGCAAAAGGTCTTCTTTTGCAACAAAGAATTTCAAACTTCTTCTTCTCCATCCACAGTGAAACACCAATTAAATAGGCCACGAAAGAAGAAAAATCAAGCCAGATTGTTGGACTAAGCGGGGCGGGAGACCAGGCAAGACCAGCAAAGACTGGTTTAATCTGTTTCTGTTTTTGTTTTTCTTCACAGCAGGGAAGAGACATCAGTTTGTCTCCTCTCGTCTTGTTTACATGAGCTATTTCTAGGAGTAGCCTTTGCTTCTACTTGTTTGCTACTCATCCTTGTGTACAATATTACTGCCCGCTCTGAGTGACCCCTCTAGATATTCTTGCAGAGTGTGATTCAAATAGTACAACTGCTGAAAGGATGCCAAGACCTTTTGCCTATATGGCCCATCACCTTAGAAATGAGGGAACGTCCCATTAACAGAAGAGGAAAAATAAACTATCCTTAAGTTTAGATGGACTCATGTCACATGTGGTTTTCTTGCCCTAATGGCTTCAATGGCTGTTCTAATGACTCATGATCCCTTTCTTCAACTTAGAAGAAAATATCTAAAAACTAAAACTCTATTTTTCTTGATTCTATATTTAAACACATCACATGTCTTAGGTTATATAGAAGCTTTAGAGTGCTCATAATCAGACAGGACAATAAAAAATGGATTCCTCCCAGTTTTAGCAAAGTCTTTAGCTCTAATTACACAAAACATTATGGTTACATCATTGGTTAGATGTTTTATTGCTGTGTTGCTTCATGAATTCTTCAGAAGTATAATGGGACTAAGTGGTGAAGTGTTGAATATTACGTGACCATTTCAAACCTTCAGGGGCCTTCAGCATTTGTCTAGATTTCTGATCAAGGAATGTTAAGATCCCTGTTTTAAATGGTCATTTTATATAGCTTAACCATTATTCAGCACATGAAACTGAGCTTCGCATTTTAAACCTAGTCTATACAAACATCTGTATATTACACTGATTTATATATTCTCTATTATAGATCAGTGGTATATTATCATTTTAATCTAATTACTGTACATATGTACCTAAAGATGCCTACAAAGACAAGATGCCTTAAATTGATCAAAAATGACAAAGACTCCTTCTTGGCTTCTTGGCTTGACAAAGATCTTGGCTTATTTTACCATCCTGAATCTGTTTAGCACATATGAATCGTGAAATTAAGTGATCAACCCTGAAATGAAATTTACTGGGCCTGCTTGTGGTTAAGTGAGCTTGTCATTTTTCTCATTGTGTACTTGCACAAAGTTTAATTTGTATGGCCTTTGTATCCTATCTAGAGCGAACACCTAAAACCCCACTGTGTTTTGACGGGTCACAAGACTTGACCAGAGGAAATGAGCTGGGAACACAAGCCTGTGAAGATCCTATCAGAGGGTGGGAAAGAGCTAGCGCCGTTTAGCATCCCACCACTTCAAAGAGCACAGCCTTACTACTGATCCACACACACACTGGTGCACAAAGGCAGGCTCAGATAGTCACGGATCTTCAAACGAGTACAGTCTTCCCTGCCGTCCTCGCACCATCTCATCTAGAGCCTTTAAAAAGCTATAACAAGTTTCATTTTCTGAAATGCACTCTTTGAAAACTTCCAGCCCTGGATAGCACAATCTGCTCCATGGGGTTTAGCCTGTCTGAAAGCATGTGGTAAGCCTTGTGGAATGTTTTAAATGACTCCCAGATGCGGGCAGTGAACGTACTTAACCCTTTAGCATCTATAAGCAGAGCAGTCAGGTTTACTTTTATTTTAAGTGCATGTGTTAGTGCACTTTTATCTCTCCTTTATTTTCCTTGCCAACCATCAGAGATATTAATGGGCTGTTTCAAATCTTTGTCAGCTCTCTTTGATAACCTTAAATATATGTTAACAAAACAGTCATTATATTCCATAGTGCTTGTAGAAAAAAGTTATATCAAACATAAAATATTATGCTGCATTTTTCATTTGTCAATCAATAGCAAGTTAAGCCTGGCACACAGACTGTTTAGTCACCATAATACTTAACAGTTGTTGTTATTGATTTTATGACAATAATTATTCCTCTTTTATTAGACTATTTGTGACATTTATTAGCTCTGAAACATGTCTAGAGTTGTTTTATTGGAGTATCAACACCCTTCATGTGTGAGAGCTGAAGTATGATTGTTGGTGCCTTCGGTTCAGGGAGAGGAAGTCTTGTGTTTGTGAATCTGCTGCTTGGGAGGGCGATCATATCGAAATGACTGATATCCTTTAAAGAAACAAACTCGATTGCCCTTTCTCTCGCCAACCCTCTGCCTCCCTCTCTTTCTGCGCTCATTGGCCTGCCAGAACAAAGCCATGGATTGAAGCCCATTAGGCGGACTGATAACAATAGACAGAACTAAGTGAGTGGGGAAAAAGTAGAGGGGAAAAAAGGCAGAATGTAGGTCGGAGGTACTGCCATAAGATGAGGCAAGTAGAATTACTGAGACGTATCTTGAGGAGAGCAGAAAGAGGTGTGGTAGTTGGTTTTTATGTTATGAGCTGATTTCTTTGGTTTCTTGTACAATCACTGGTGGAGTTTTATTTGTATGGGAATTTTTATAGTGCATGTTGTTCTTCGTATCCCCAGATAAGGAAGAGGCTTAGAAGTCTCACATTTCTAAAGGCTAAACGAACACATTATTCCTTGTGTTGACATATTTCCACAGAAGTTAGTGTAGGACATGTGGAAGGCTTGACAGTGTGTATGGCTTCGCAATGCAGAAAAGGTGAAAGTGTTGGGAAAATGGTTGGCCGAGGCTGAATTTGAGTAACCTGAGGATGGAATTTAAACCTCAAGATGGATGTGTGGTTAGATGGAAGATGGTAGAAATGCTGCTTTTTATTATCATATTGAAAACAGTTGCACTGCTTAATATTTTTTGTGGAAAATGTGATACCGTTTTTTTCCCCCCAGGATTGTTAGGGTGCTTTCAAACTTGGTTCAACTGTGGGAGTCAATTTCTGTGAGCAGAAATTAGAAATAAATTCTTTCTGCTGCAGTGCTTCAGTCGCATTTTCAAGAAAGTGAGTGAATAAACATAAAATTTAAATTCATACATCATTAGTAGTGGTTTACTTCTATGATTTAGTCCAATGGCATTCACATCACAAACAAACCTTACCGGAGTTACCCCACATACCACCCCTTTTACAGGTGGGCTCTGGTACGGTTCAGAAAACACATGGACTTCACATGGGTCTTCACATGGACCTTTTTCATATTTCTGGGTTTCTCAATAGCAGTTGTCATAGTTGTGTTAACTTCAAGAGAAGTGAATAGGAGGCAAGCCTGACTCCAAAATCAAATTGTTCATGGTGCTTCTTAAATTAGTGAGGGTGGTATAGGCCAGAGCCATATAGAGTGAGAGTTGCGACAACTCCATTGACTCCAATGGAACGCTTTTTTTACAGCAATGGCGGCTCGTGGAGCCTCTCAATAGTTCCCGGAAGTAGCGGCAAACCGATGCCGCGCCGTAGAAGATGCAGCAGAACAAACCGTTTGCAACGCACTTTTAACAGGTAAGACATTTAAATAATAAGATTGAGTATTATCAGTACATCTTAATCACAATAAATTGCAAATTAAAACCTTCTAGTAGATAATCACTCATTAAATGAGTAGATTTAAGGTTTGTTATCAGATAACTAACAGATTAGGCTAGGACTGGAGCTGAATAAAGTTAGTAACGAACACCCTAATAATTGTAAAATCTGTTCTCATAATTCAGTATCATCCATCGTGTTTGCAATTAGAAAAAAAGGAGTATAAACATATTTTTTTGCAGGGTGGGGAAAGTTAGCTAACGTTACATAGCCTATTACGTTAGTTCAATATAACGTGTGACAGCGGTGAGTGGAAGTGGTAAAAATGAGGTTATAAAGTTTGTTCCTTATTACACGTATTAAATTACTTAATAATAAAATGCACCCTATTGATATACATTTAGAGTGAATTGAGTTTGCAAAAACATGAGTGGAGTGTTTTTAGTCATTGTGATTCATTTACTATTACCTGTCTATATTATATAATAATACTGTATTATATACTTAGACTTGTTAGTGTATAAAAGTAACATACTGTAATATTCTGTGGGTTCTGGTGGGTGGAGGATTAGTGGTGCCACTGAACTGTTCTGTGATGGAGCATCAGTGAGGATGCAGGTCTGGAGAGCTGAGGGGACCTTTTTTTTTGATAGCTGAATTTTCATTATTTTTCTTAGTGCTGCCTTTGCATTGCTTGATCTTTTTTTTTTTTCTTGTCTCTTAAATTTTTTTAATAGACCCTGGTATCTGGCTGATGGTTCACTGGAATGCTGACTGGCTGCTGACTGACTTGCTGCTGGTTGACTGGGCAGTGTCACCTGTCCCTGTCTCTCCTCTCTAGCCATGTCCTTTTTCTTCACTCTCACTTTCCCTTCTCTGAGTGTCCTCGTTCTTTTTTCCTCAACCTTTGAAACTGATAGAGGTAGAATACATGGTTTTGCTAATTTTAAATATTGAAAATATCACATCACTTTACTTCAACTAGTACGAGTTTGTACTTATTATATATGAATCACCTGAAATAACATAGCTGTAATCAGTAGCCATTTCTTGTATGTTCACAGGTCTAGGGGTGCATCGTGGAGCAGGGCCCTCCTCTTTTTGACCACAGGACGGTGTACAAAGATTGTGGGAATAGCATCTGGTCTCAGCCTACTCTTGAATTTTTTGGTCATGACAAATTGCTTTGCCACAATTTGTCTGCATACTGACTTCAGTTTAGTTTTTCACACTCACCTTTTTTTTTTGTCTACCCACTTACAGTACATATCACATGGTGGTTAAATGCACAGTTATAGGTAACACTGATGACTCCCTGCAATGTCTCACCATGAGTCTCAGCTCCCTGGGTTTTGCAAGGCTTTGCTTGTTCCTTATTTCTAGTAAAACATTGTCAATGTAAAAAAGTGCAAATAAATTTAAGTATAATTACCTAACAATTTTTTGTTGTTGTAATTTTTATTTGTATTTAGATTGCTCCTGCTGACTTGAGCCAACCATTATTTTCTCCTCTCTATGTCAGCTGGGAAGATATACATTCGCACACCTTTCTCTGACTGAGTGGAGCATCCCCATGCAGCACAGTAAACCACGGTGGAGACTTTGCAAGGACAACATGAAAGAAAGGACACATACAAAATGCTTGTCATGCTATTAAATTTATTAGAAATGTATTCATGAATTGCTGTAAATAGTTAATTGTATAATTGCAATTTAAAATAACTGTTTTCTATTTTAAAATGGAATATACTCCTGTGATGCCAACCTGAATTTTCAGCATCATTACTTTTGAATGGCAGTGTACATGTTTATATACGAGCATGCTTAAGTGGTTTTAAACCTGAATATATTGTGTACATGAATAAGTATTGTAAGAATTATACTAGATATAATAGGTATATTATTTATAATACATAATTATATTACTATATGTAATTGTAAGAATTATAAACAGTAAGCTTCATTTTACATTTATTTAACATGCTAATTACTGCTACTAACAGTTAATTGACCCATAGTGCGGTGCGATCTGAAAATCACCTGTCACCAGCCTGTCTCTGTACTACCTGAAAGTCATCAATATGACATTAGTTAACATGAGATCAGTGAAAAAATGGACAATATGTAACGTAAAAAGCCAACAGCAACCCGTGTTTATAAAACTTAACGTTATCCTGAAATACGTTTTTAAAATAACGGTAATTGAACACTAATCCTCAAATATTACCCGATTTGATATTTTAAAAACAACATCGCTGTAACTACATACTCATGCTACATACATATGTCATTGTGTTATATAAACATATAAAATAAATGCATTTATTGATTCCTTATTACCAGAAATCGCAGTTCTGTCACTCTACTCTTATCAGTTTGAATGGCCGCCAACGCACTTCCTGGAACTATTTGAAGTCTACACGAATCACGTGACAACCAAACATTTCGAACTTCCGTTGTCGCAACTCTCTCTCTATATGGCTCTGGTATAGGCTATATAAAGGTTTTAGTGCCATCCATTGCTATTGCAAACAGAGCACTCAATTAATTAAGCTGTCACTCATTTTCATTGCGATCTCACAAAGTTATATTTTAATCAATGAAGTTCTCTATGCTGCACAACGACTGTTCGTTTGTTGTGTTATGTGTCTCATGACAAGCACGCGTCGCCATGGAAACAATAAGGCGATACATTCTAAAATAACGTACGTCTACAAATTAAAAAAATTTAAAACTCACGTGTGAAAGGGTTAAATATTAAGCAATATATATTTTCATATTTTATTAGGTTCTTTGATAAGGTTACAATACGAAGGCGTACGTAGCAACGTAACTTGCGTGATGTCTCTGATGCGTGGGTCGTCTCATGCGCGGGTCGGGTCAGGGCAGGTCAAGAAATTTGTATTTATTTGCGGGGCGGGCTGGGGCAGGCCAAATAATTTAATAAAAGGGGGATGTGGGTTGGTAAAAAACCTGACCCGCACATCCCTAGTGGACAGCCATTTTTTGCGGCGGCCAGGGATCAGTTGGGGGTTTGGTGCCTTCCTCAAGGGCACCTCAGTCGTGGTATTGCCGGCACGAGACTTGAACCCAAAATCTGAGGTTCAAACTCTCTAACCATTAGGCCATGAGTTCCCAAAGTCAGAGTTTACAACAGAACTGTTCTAGAAAAGTTCAACCCAAACATTACAGAGGAAGAGGAATGTTTTGCAGGAGTAGACTACAATGCTGGCTGTTCTGACTCACAGTCTGTAAGTACGTTTTCACATGTAAAGGATTTGCCAATGATGATTCAAACGTGAGTTTTGAGTCGTGTAGAGTAGCACTTGATTTGGGTCAGTTCTCAGATCACAAATTCAGACATGGTTTTATGTTTATGCGGCGTGATACAATGAAACATGTAAAAAGACAGTATAAGTCATTCTAATCAGTAACTATGTCCCCATTGTATGCAACAAATGCGTAATTTGTAATGGGTTTTATTGGTTTTGTGTCATCGTGCCAGGACACATAGCATCACAGTATGGCAAGGGGCATAACATTTCTGTCACACACTTGAGGTATTCGGCCAACCACAACGCGCTGGATAGCTGGACAATCAGAGTACACCTCACTTTTCAGACCAATGAGCTTTGTTAAGATTGACGCGTTTCAGAAGGCGGGGCATAGAGGAGGAACAAAAATTTACAGTATGTGGAAAATAATGTTTTTTTTTTACCTTAAACCGCATAAACACATTGCATTACACCAAATACACAACATAATGTTCTTTTAAGCAACGTCATATAACCCCTTTAATCCCATGACTGTTGAATAGGAGTGTAAATAAATAAATAGGCTGAATAAATAAATCATTATATTATTTCTACAATTTCCCTACATGTTTCCAGGCTACTGTAGGTACAGTCTGATGGACAAGAAACTCTCAAACCATCCTCTCTTCTCAGGGAAACTAATCTGTTGAAATATATCCGCATTAGACACAGTGCTTCTCAGAGGCAGTGAGTGAATGGCACCATGAGCTGGTGGAGAGGACAGAGCCCAGTGATGACAGGGATAATGAGGGTGATGAAAGTGCAGACAGGGTACACATGGAAGAGACAAATGAATTATTCACCTCACTTACCAATTCCTACCTTGTCTTCTTCATGTGCTATCTGAACATCCGCCGACCTAAATTCACAACAACAAAGTTTCCCAGGACATACTGGATCAATATTTTCATAACTTTTTGTCATCATTCAAAAAAAAAAATCAAACATCTTCGAGTTTATTGTTTAGTTCATTGGTAACAAGATCATAGATGCATGATAGTGCCGCTAGTATATAACCAGACACAACAGGCCCCAAAAAAAAGAAAGCTCCCTGCTCCAAATGGTGCGTAACAAGCCCTCTCTGCCTGTACACAAACACACATTCACAAGCTCAATAAAACCGAACAACTCTGTAAACTGCAATTAAAATCCTGGGCACCAATTTGATGGAAATTGATGCTTGTTAAAAGACAGCAAGTTTAGGAAATGGACTCAACATGGCGACCGTTTTATTTACCCCCTGTTCACTTCTGCCAGTTCCCATCACAGGATTTCTTTACACACTGACAACTGATACGCTTTACAAACATGTCAACATGCGTTTAGAGCACATTTCGGGCAGACGTTCTTGTTTTTACCGCTTGTCTTGTTTGTGGCTTGGCTAATCTGCTGAGTTTTTTAATTGGTTATCGATCACATCATTGAACCTTAGAGAAGGACCAGGAAAAACAAGAACCTTTGCTGCCTCAATTACAGAGCAGAGAGAGAGCAATGTGCTGCCCAATTATATTGTTTTGGTGTACATGGGTTCAGCTGATGGCAAATGTACAAATACATGTGAAAATATAATACTCTAACAAAAAGTACCAGAGTATTACCATGTTGTTTGCACTAGACCATGCACTACTGGTGTGCCTTATTGACATTACAATACCATAGGATAACACAATGTTTTTATGACATCTACCATGCTTATACCATACTCTGTGATGTACCATGATAGCATGACATCATTTGAGGACTACCATAGCTATCATCCAGAACCATGATATTACCATAGTATGATCATATTAGTTCTGTAACAAGCACCACAAATAAACACCAGCTTCACTATGTAAGCCACATGATACAATCTCCACCTTGTCTTTCTCCAGGTCTCTCATTTGTTACTAAACTCACTCCACTCAACTTCATTTGTGCTTTCTCTGTGTGTATATTCAAACATTAAAACAGCAATGTACTGCAAAACAGTCACATTTTTCAGATATCAAGCCATTTTAGATTAAAATAAAGGATTAAGAGATATTGTTTACATATGATATCAGTCTGATCAAAATTGCATTTTTTTTTTTTTTTACTTTTAACAATTTTTAAATATGTGTAACTTTCTACATTGGTCCTAATTGCGCAAACAAACAAACAAACAAAAATTCCTCATTTTTTTATGTCTTTCACTTTCTACATAAGGATGTTCCCACATACTCCAGCCTCTTCTCCATTTTTTTCATTCCTGAAAGAGTCCTCCTGTGTTCATTTTAGGACACGGAGCCCACTGGTGCGTGAAGGCTAGCTGTCGCGTCACATTACAGTGAGCAGGCATTGGGCACTCGGCCCTCGCGAGCAGGAGCCCCTCACAAAACATACATCCTCTCCTCCAGAGGTCCTGACAGTGTATCAATGTGAGAGGAAACCGTAACACTCTTTTCATTTTTTCTTTAAATAGCACACTGCCTACAAGCGCCACAGAGACTACTGTAATATTTATTGTAGATAAGATCTGATTTTTCTCTTACCTGAAAAGAGAGTGACACTGTCGGGTCTTCTTAAAGATTCATATATCCACAATACTTCACATGCAGATTCGGCCAACATGCAAAAGCATAACGGCTCAATATGAAAAGGCAGGTCACTGGGTAACATTCACCCATCAGTACATGCCACCACAAAAGTTAAACTGAAGAGCAGAAGCGCACACGTACACACACACATGCTCAAAACCTCAGCCCACTTCTCACTGTCTCTCACGCAATGCTCTTCACCAAGGGCTTCCTGTTCCTCATGCTGTTGTTTATTTGGTGCCCAAGCGCTATCATCAACACCTTCTGAAATGAGAAGTGAAACTGGGGTCACCTTAGGCCATTCTAGGAGCACAGCCATGCCCACATTTGTGTTGGAAAAATGAATGAATCTGATCTAAACTTTTAGATTTCTGCTCTTACATAAAGTTTAATAGTGCAACACACTGTCATGAACATTATGTCTCCTGAGAAACAAATGTGTCTTAAAGACCCATTGAAATCACTTGACAAATCTTTCTTTCCTGTGTTGATGTACTTCCTGTTGAAACAGGACGTTTTGGTGAGACATATTGAAGGGCCTGTCACGTTTGTTTAAAAGTGACACCATGATTTGCTAGTTGCTAGGTGGTGATATGGGGTGGGACACATTTTCATTCCAGAGAGCAATTGATTGGACAAAAATCTGGATGAGTCATCAGCATTTTCATTTTTTTAGGAGAAAGACTGCACAAGTTATGTGTATATGTTCTGAAAGTGACTTGTGTCTGTATTTAAGTGCTTCTAGAGCTTTAGGTGCTTCGAAAGCTGCAGAACAACAAAGACAACAGCTAAATGTTCACATTGAAGCAATAACATACACTGCTGTTCAAAAGTTTGGAGTCCGTAAGATTTTAATGTTTTTGAAATAACTCTTATGCTCACCAAGGCTGCATAACTGATCAAAAATACAGTATAAACAGTAATATTGTGAAATATTTATGCAATTTAAAATGACTGCTTTCTATTTGAATATATTCTAAAATGTCATTTATTTCTGTGATGGCAAATCTCCTGAGCTGAAGAAATATAAAACATAAAAATAGTGTTTATCTTAAGTATTGCACTATTTAACCACAGTATGCAGCAATGCTCACTAATAAGAAGATACAGTGCCACATGACATACAGCACAACTGGATGAGGAACTGAATGTCAATGTGTTTATACTGCTGAAAATATAATAGAAGCAACCTTTAGACAATAATGAAGCTCAATGCAAAGGAAACACACAGTACTGAACAAATATAATCAAATACATCCAGACTCTTGCGGAGTTATGAAACACTACACCTGCGCTCCTACACCCTCTGGGCTCAAAGATACATACAAAATAACTCAAATAAACCCCAACCTCCCATTCAAACGGATATTGTGTTGTCTAAGCCTATGCGTTTCAGCATACACACACCCTCGAGTCGTTCACCTCGATAAATATAATTAACCTCAAGCCATCCCCATGCAGCTCTGAATTGATCAGAGCAGGCAGGGTTGCAGCAGGGCCTGTCAGCACCAGGCATAATCAATACACCTTATCGATCCTACACGCGGTGAGAGTCTGTGTGTCAACGTGCATATGTGAGGGATCATGCTGCATCTGCTTTGGGTTTGCACTCAGTGTGAGCATGTAGGCACGACATGAAAAAAAGAGGGTCTTTGCGGTTTAGTCTCCTACCAACTGCTTTTTAACAGAGTAACTTGGGAAGGCAAATGGAGATTTAAAGTGGGCTAGTGAAATACAAGATTTTTTGTTGGTGGCTAATGCAAGCCATAAAGCTTGAGATTGTCTGCAACAGCTAATATTTTTTCATTTACTATTTAATATGTATAATATAATACTTTTTGTGTTGCAGTGGTGTGGTATAATGGAGTGCAGTAACACTTTAACACTTTTTTTTTCTGCTCATTTATGCTGACAACATGTAGCCTATATCCTACAACATCTTTGACACATTAGCAGCTACTTCCTGTGTCATTTAAATATATGAATTAATAAATTCCGATTATAATAGAATGTTTTAAATGTAAATTCAATATAATAATTATATTTATATTATAGAACAAACAGTTGCCAGTCTATATTATATTAAACGTATTATATTTGTTTTTACCAGTCCCTCATTTCGACTGCTCAGCCTGGTCTCATTGTTTATATGAAGGTATTAATATGTCAAATTTACAAGCACACAACATACATTTTTGTATGTTTTTATTAATGTTAAAACTTTTTGATGTATTTCAACTATTAAAACGTACAAATCGCTACGTATTTTTAGCTAAAAAAATGAATATTTAGGTATCTTACTGTATATATTATCAAGATATTCATGTCAATGCATTTTTATCATTTTATCAATACGCAATTTACATTTTAGACCCCTTAACCTACCCCCACCTAAAAACAACAACAATAATAAAATAAATGCCACGGTTTTGTATATATAAATGCTGAAAATATGTCAGTATTGAATTTTAGTGCCTGTAAAAACGTAAGTAAAAAGTTTGTAGAACCATACTTTACATAAAACACATACAAAGTATCATAAGATCACTTTGGACTGCTGTAAGAGACACTTTAATGACATTAAAGATTAATGTTACGTTGATAAAGTGAAGAACACAGATTTTTTTGGAAACACTCTAGTATAGAGACCAATTCTCACTATGAACTAGTTGCTTATTAGTGTGCCTATTAATAACATATTGGCCTTTTATTAATACTTCTAAAGCACATATTCTGCATGAGCGTATTCTACACCCCAATACCTAAACTTACTAATTACCTCACTAACTACTAATAAGCAGCAAATTAGGAGTTCAAAAGTCATAGTTAATGGTTTGTTAATAGAGAGAATTGGACCTTACATTTTTAAATGAATGCCCTAAACAACACAAAAACATATGACATCAAATATCCTCAATGCATTATAACAATAAAACCAAAAGTTACTGAGGAAAGATATTTTTACTTAACTTTCTCAAAAAGTTTATTTGTATATCACTATTTGTGTCATTACTGAAAAACGTCTCGGTTACATACCCTCATCGATGACCGACGAATTGGGATCCCTACCAAAGCAACATGGTTGCTGCCCCTTCCAGTGCCCTCTGCAAGCCTCCTGCTTTGATGAAGGCCGCGGCTCGGAACAAGTAGTTCCACTTACCATTGTCAAAGCACTACCACACTAAGTGAGATTGGATAACACTGGGATAACGTAACCATTCCACTGTGAACAGGGATGCTTCGGAAGCCCCATCCTTAAGACCCATCCTTCCTGAAGGAGTTTTTGGAAGCAAATATACATATAGCATCTGTTTAGGTGTATATGGAGAAATTGGAGGTGATTGTAACCCTCTTGGGAAGGCAGAAGTCTGCCGGGGAAACACAGGCTCTAAGGCTATTCCGTGGACTATACACATAAGAGTACCGCTTAGGTCTCAATATGGAACTCAGGATTTCTATGTAGCTGGGTCAGGGCAGGGCCTCAGGATTACCTGAGAGTCAGCCAGCCCAAACTCTAAGCATGAATCTTCGACCAAAAATGCATGCAGGACCCCGAATGGGCCCTGCTGTAGTGATTTTAGCACTAGAGTCAGGTCCCAAGAGGGTATAGAAGGGGGCCGGGAAGGATTTAACCTCCTGGACCCTCTAAAGAACCTGATGACGAGGTCATGCTTACCTAGAGACTTCCCATTCACAGGGTCATGATATGCAGCATTAGCAGCACCCTGGACTTTGAGGGTGGAGGGACACAGCCTTTGCTCCAGCCTTTTCTGCAGAAAGGAAAGCACGACTGCAATCGGGCATCTACAGGGGTCTTCTTGGTGAGAAGAACACCACTCAACAAACAGATTCCACTTCAAGGCGTAAGCATGTCTCGTAAACACTGCTCACACAATGCCAAGTGTTCCCTCGGTCAGGGAGTTGAACAACTGGCAGGGAGAGGTCTCTGGAGAAAGCAAACAGGTTTATCTGAGTGGCTTTTGGGAGCATTGTTCCTGACAGCTCGTCGGCTGTATGGTTGAGCAGGACCAGAATGTGAACAGCATGAAGTGACCTCAGAATCTGACTCCAAAGGAGGAGGTGGCTGGCAAGTTGTGTCGTGTGATTGGAGTGCAGACCACCTTGTGTACGCAATGATCGCTGTGTTGTCTAATCGGACCAGCACGTTCTTGACTCGTAAACACCCTTTAAGATGGATCAAGGTGAGGCATACTGCTAACAACTCTAGGCAATTCATGTGCCAATGCAGCTGAGGGTTCGTCCAAACCCCTGAGACTGCTGGCCCATTTTAAATGAGCCCCCAGCTGTTGGAGGAGGCATCCGTGTAAACCACAGAATGCCTGGAGATATGTTCTAGGAGCACCCCTGCTAAAGCTAGTGCTGGAACAGTGGCTGTGCTTGAACGTATTCAAGCAGGCTAGCACAGAACGTGCACATTCCTATATGAGGTGTGCTGTCTGTTTGACTGATTCCAATTCCATATCCGAGAAAAGAGATCATCTGCATCGGTGAGAGTTTGTTCTTTTCCCAGTTGACCTGAAGGTCCAACAGGCTGAGGTGCCAGATCACCAGGTCCCTGTGCTCGCACAACTGATCCCAAGACTGTAATAGTATAAGCCAATCATCTAGATAGTTGAGGATGCAAACTCCTTGCACTCTAATGGGAACAAGAGCCTCCTCCGCGACTTTCGTGAAGACACAGGGACAGCCTGAAGGGCAGGAACTTGTACAGATATGCCCGTCCTTCGAACGCAAACCACAGAAATGGTCTGTGGTGCAGAAGGATCAACACATGAAAGTATCTTCATCGGAGAGCTCTCCCTCCGATGCTGAGATCGACATCTGGTAAGGGGGAGGCCCACTGGATGCTGCTGGTATGCTCATTGATGAGGGCCCATCGCATTCCAATGCGTTGCTCCACTGGATCGGAGGTGCTGGAGGAATGGTGGACCCCAGAGGATTGGTTCCCTGCGGGGTTTCTCACCTCTTTTAGAAAAATATGCTCTTTAGGAAATTCTCTTTTAGTGCTGAGGCGCACAGGGGAGACGGCCACTTACAACACGACAAGGGTAGTGCCGCCTGAAGTGCGCAACCCATTCGACTCTGGAATGACCACCGCTAAAGCGCCATCTCGCCAACACAGGAAGCTTCCAAGAGCATGCTGAACTCGTAGTTCACGACTGGACACGCAGTTGAGCAGAACGATACTGTCGTTCGGCTACGAAGCGAAGAGCTGGTATGCATTGCACTTGTTGCCTTATTATACGCAAGCAGCTCGATGCAATAATTGCATGCCAGTGTGCATTGGCTCATTTAGTTTACACTCTAAGTAGATTGGTCTATCGAAGCGATATCCCAATTCGACTGAAAGGGAACTACTTTATTTTATAAGCAAAAAAGTTAGAACACTTCCATGTCATGTGACCATTACCCAATCTTTGAGAACTACAAACTTATGAAATTGTCAATAAAATGATTGAAATTTTAGGTCAAAGGGGTTTAGCTTACAAAAACATTCGGTCATTCCTGAGGATAATGCCTGAATTGTGCTTTAACACACCAGATATGGGCTGTCTGAGTGTGTTGTGTTTTTTAAGTTATTTCCAATGTAACATTTATTAAGTGCTGCAATTATCCCTGCTCTCCCCTCCTGAATAATACAATTAAGTTTTGTGTCTGAGATGAATTAGTCACAGAAACATTGCAAGAGGTAAATCTACCTAGCATAATGAAAACCAACTGCATTGTGTGCCTCTCTCAGTACCACACACAGGTATGGAGACACATGAAAGCGCTGGGGGTTGGGCACTGCGACTGTGAGGAAGAGAGAGGGGCACATGGGAAGAGGGTGGAACAAGATTTATGTGAGTCTGCTGTAAAACTTTGACCCCACAGTTGTAAATCTGCCATTGGAGTCTAGCCAGCACAACAGGAAGTATGGGGGATCAGAGAGAGAGAGAGAGAGAGAGAGAGAAAGAGGATGCAAATATAAGAATGGGGGTAGAAGGTAGATTGTTAGGCTTCATTCAATTAGAAAATTTTTAAATATGTCTCGATTTTGCTATTTAATCTGAGTGGATGTAATGGCTGGTGCAAATGCTATTTTGCATTTGCTTCAGTTGATTTTCTGGTATCATTGAGCTGTATATGCTTGCTTGAGTCCTAACAAGCCATATATGTATGTATGTATATATACTTACATACATTGGCTGCTTGCATGTGGTCAGATATAGACCATGAAAATGTTCAAACTTTAAGTTGTCAGTAATGAAAAGTGGCTAAGTGGTCAAAACAACACTGTTTTAAAAATGGTCGATAGCATATACACTTTTGTTGGGAGTTTAATTTAATGATTTTATGCCTTCTGTATGTACACACACCACAAACAGGTTGTTTTTGTGCTACTGAATGTTTTTCTTAATGCTCAATTGAAAGATTACATTTCCATTAGCATCAAGTGAATAATAAAAAAAAAAAAGGGGCCCTAGGATGCTCACTTGAAGATAAACATCAACAAAACAGCATGAGAGCATATTACGAAAGTTAATGTGCCACCCACTTAGGTGTGGTAACTCAGGGTCATGATGTGAAAATACAGGATGTAGGTACTGAGACAGGAAGTGGCAGGCATCGAAGTTTCAGTCTTTGATCAAGTCAGTATTCAAGGTCATGGGAAATTTCTGGCATGAATACATCTCTGAACTCTGACTGGCTTTAAGGATGTGATGTGAAAAATAAAACTAAAGACTTACTTTACAATAATCTTCACTTTTCAATATAAGGTGCTCTTTCACACATGTAGTAGCATTGCCAAGTCTGATGCATTCTAGTTAGTTGGTCCTTTGTCTTAAATGTAGTACTGTAAAGTCTAATTCATTCAGGCAAATTGATTTGTTTTAAATTATCCTCTCACTAATATGTAGCTTTGGAAAGACTGAGTCACTGTAAAAAAACAGGTCCTTTTCAACAGTTTGTGTAAATGAACTGATTAAAAAATTCAACAGTTTGAATCTCTGTACTATGCACTTGAATCAGTCATGCATTGTATACCTTATTGAAGTATCCTACTAAACAATTAAACCATACGTTTTTGTATTATTTTTCTTTTCATTATTAGCCTATTTATAAAAAGCATGTACCCAGCAAACATGCAGGGAATGTTCTAACTGTGGCTAACATTCTGGCAAGGCTCTCTCAAAGATATGGAGAAACATTCTTCAAGTAATGGTAATAGATTGTTTGTAACTACTTGTTTCAGAGTGTTTAGAAAACATTAAATGTAATGTTCCTGGAATTTTTGCAAAATAATAGAATGCATAAAAAAGGTTTAAAATGATGTTTTGAACGTTCAGAAAATATTTAGAATTGAATTATTATTTTTTTTATCATTGTTATTGAAAAGGAACATTAGCAAAACATTCTTAGGGTACCTTGGGTAACTCTAAAGTAGTTTGCTACTTTGTGTTTGTACAGTAACTTGTAGTTAACTACTTATTCAGTGGCTTAACTGTAGTTGAACAACTTGAAATAATGAATAGCTTTTAGCTTGGCAAACCTTTAAAGCAGTTTCCCCAGCACTGCTAATGACCATAAAAACCTCTTTTCACTCTCTTATTTGACTTCTAGACTTCCCTCTTCTCCTGTATTTGTCTCTCTCTCTCTTTCTTTCTTGCTGTCTTGACTCTCTCAGTAATACACATTTACATGCACACAATTGTTCAGGGATCTAGGGGAGTGTCTAAGCTGGTGTGTTGAATGCCTTCTATATTTCTAAGAGTGAAAGACGTACAGGATCTGTTCTAGACAGCAGCTGTTCTCAGGTCAAGACAGGAATTCTTGAAATCTTGAGATCTGAGCAACTGCTGGTTTATTGGATACCACTCAGCTAATGGGCCTGTATCTACAGCCACCAGACCAGATGTTACTCTGTATGTGTATGTGTGTGTGTGTGTGTGTGTGTGTACTTAGCTATAGTTTGAGGCTGTGAGATAAATTACAAAAGAAATAAGTAAAAGTAATAATAGTAAATAATAGTTTAAAAGGCTGAGGCTTTGATTTGCAGGTCAGTATTTAACTAAAATTCTCAGAAAACATAATAATATTGTTGCATTTTTTAATTTAGTTTTTCAAACATTATTGTACAGTGCTCCATAAAATGTTTCCTTTTTTCACAAGTTAAACCCTAGAAACTTCTCCAAAATGCATAACATGCCCGATTATGAGTCAGATTCAAGGAATAACCAAAAGACGGAGAAATAAAAGTATGCTATGAAAATGATAAGATCAAAACAAAATTAATGTAGGCCTACAATAAGTGCAAGCATCACTGAAAGTTTGAGTACAGAAAAAGAATGAATTAGAGGCATGCTGCTTCTGATCTGATACCTGGTTTACACATACTGTTGAACTTCAAAGTCCTGTGAAAAACTGCGAAGGTCTTTGGGAAAAGAGCTGACTGTCTTATTTCATGAGCTGAGAGTGAGGTTTGCGTGACAAGGCTGGCCGCGAGAGGAAGTGAAATGTGTGAGAATGGCAGTCACCGCAGTCTCATCTCAGAACACTCACCGCCAGCTCATGTCTGCCCTTACTCTCAAACCTACTGCTCCTGCCTTCACCCCTCTCACTTCCTGACTCGTTTCAAGATTGTGTGTTGTGCCACTTTCTACTTCAAAAAAAAAAAAAACTTGTTGCTGAAAAATGTAGATTCTAAAAAGAATCAGCCCCTCTTTCTACTGAATTTTTTTTGCATTTTACTAAAAGATTATTTGTCTTGGACAAAACCCACAAACACATTTTATTAAAATTGGGACATATCAGAGTTCTGTTTTACATGTTTACATATGTTGCCTTTAAAGTTGTTAGAATGCATATTACTAATAAAAAATTTAGTTTTATATTTAGATATATTTATGGTTGGAAATGTACCAAATATATTTATTGAACATGACCTTTACTTGTGTTTTTCTGTTTTGGGTAAACTGTTCCTTACATGCCGATGACGTGTATGAGCTGTGTTTTGGTTAATTAAAATTTTATAAAATGTTTTTGTGGGACCAAAATTATTCTTCCATAGCATTGCTGCAAAAATAAAATAAAATGAATAAATAAATTATATTTTAAGATCATGTCCCAATCCTATTCCCCATTACCCCTGCTTTTCTTTCTACACTCAACTTTAGACTTAAAAAATGACATAAAAATTTACATTTAATTTCAATTAAATAAATACTAAATAAATATTAATTATTATGCACATTTTAATCCAATAGCCTACTTGTGCATCATAATAATCTAATTTGAATTATTTTAGTTTAGATCTGAAAAAATCCACTTACTCATCATACGCTTGACGGCTGTGTTCATAATCAGCCTGCATTATTCCCATCATGCTGTGCTGTTTTTTGACAGTGAGTTGACACTGACCTGCTTTGTATGCTAGTATGAACAGTGCAGTGTGACATGACTTCTGCGTTCAGAGAAACAGTGTTACTGCTTCAGTGATATTTCATCTATTGCTGCAAATGACAAAAAACGCTCACTTTTCCTCTCTGTCTCCCTCCCTCGTCTCTTTCTGCTCTTTTAGTATGGGTAAGCCCTTGCTCGTAGGCCTTGAAGGTTAAGCGCTAACTCCCTACAGTTCTGACCTTGCCTTGCTTTGAGCGGCATTAGTTCAGTGCTCTGTCTCAGTGACTGTCATGATGAAACACTTGCTGACTTGTTTCAATTCAGTGTCTATAATCTGAACGTGTTCAGGGGAAAAAAGCTAATTCAAAAGCTAATCTTCAAAGCTAATTGCAGCCTAATTCATAGCCTCCATTCTTCCCCCCACCCGCTGCCACTTCCGCTTGGGTCTCTCGCCCTCCTTTTCTCTCTCCGTCACTACGCTCTTTCCTCCTGCAAGCGTCAGTTGGAAGGTCTCAGGGGAGAAGCTGCGGCCAGGCTTTTTGTGGGAGCTGTCAGGCTAATAGATTTCCTCTCTCACTCTGATGTGAACAGAGGGAAAAACCTTCCCTGCTGGGACACACTAAAAGCTAAGTTTTACATGGCCGGTGGAAGGACCATATGATATTTATCTCATAGATATGAATGTTTTGGGTTTTAAGCACTGATATTTACATATATTTGACATTTTAATATATTTGTGTGTGTTGTCAATAGTTTGCTTCTGTGTCGTTGTGTATATTGTATATAGTATATTATGCAAAACAAAACAAAATTAATTTATGATTCATTTTACTTTATTTTTTATCTGGTATGCAAATATGATCATGAATATACCAGAGACGTAATGTTTTACAGTAATACAAGAACTATTTTAAGACAATCTTCAAACGCCCTCTAGGGGCTCAAGCTGCACAGCACGCAGAAGTGAGCTTTCAGACTTAGCTAACAGCGACACCTCATGTTCGTTTTGCTACTTATCAAACAGTATTTTTTCAATGTCGGTTTATATATTATATAGTATTGGCTGAGTACACAAATAAAATAATAAATTTTTTAGCACAATAATTTTTGTGCAGTGACTAATTTAAAAAAAAAGACCTTTAAATAATTCACTTTTCAAACCTGAAAATCAGGCCATCATCACCATAAACATTGAGGGACCACCATCAAGGAAGTGTTGTACAAATGATCAGAAATCAACTAATTGAAAACTGAACTGAAAGAGAAAAAAAGGGAAAAAATATAATAACCCATGACAATTCAGTTATCTTTGTGCCATGTGATTCATGTACTGTAACTGGCAAATAACATTTACTAATTATTCACAATACATATATATATTTTAAAATATTTTAAATGAAAAAAAACAAATATTATTGTGATTGTTATTGTGATTTTACCCCAATAACAGAGTTGAAATATTAAGTTTGAAAAGTGTAACTACAAAGATATAATGATAAAGACTAAGAAAAAGCACTGTGGTCACATTCAGTATCCTGTAAATTATATCAGTAGAAAATCACGACACACATAGATTTTTTTTTTTTTTTTAGGAAAATGTATATATAATATTATATATAATACTTATATAGATAGATTAAATTATTTTTGTTTTAAAAGGTTTTAAATTAAGTCATTTCAATTTCAGGTTTATATGGTATTTCCTTTTGAATAATTGTGTCATTAGCCTGAACTGTGTCGTAGGTAAATATATCTGTGTGTTAAATATAGACGTGCTGTCATGGCACAGCTGTTTGCTCTTCCTTCTGGATGTTTCAGAAGCTTCTGTCCTGTGCTCAGCTGAATACTTTCTGGATTAGCTCACAGGGTGACTCCTCATTCATGAGGAATGTGAGGGCGACACTTGACTCATATATGGAGAAGACAAAAAAAAAAAAAAACTGAGGTAATCAGTTATATCAAAATGTTTAAGAAATTCAAGTAAGCAGAGAAAAGTTTGAGTAAGCAGAAGTTTTAATTTGTATTCATACATATTAATTGCCTTTAATTTATAAGCTAACTGATACCTAACTGATCATTTAACGTTATATAAGCTCAACCAAAACATTTTTAGGAGTGAAATTTATTACAACTATAATTATACAACTAATTCAATAAATGCTAACTTGATAACTGGTAACAAAATGCCTTGATTAGCATAGCAGTTGCTGAATGAGGAAGACATTATAGAAAATTTAACCTACTGTATATTTGTTCTCAAATCATGATCATGTTTCATTCCTCACCATGACAGAACCCCTTCAAAAAACCCAACAGATACTCATCTAAACTAAGCAAAACATTAAGTTCCTCTCAATTAAAAGAAACATGTTCATTACACGCAAAACCATGAAACAACGACTTAAAATGCATCCGTTTTGTGAACTCAAAAGAAAGTTCTAAATACTCTTAAAAGTTCATTTGTTTGGACTAATTTGTTTCATATAAATATGCCGTTTCATATAATATGTGACTTTTGGAGGATTAGACGAGTTGATTTACTGAACCAAAAAAACTATTTGACTACATTTTAAATACCATTGCAGATACTGAGAAGAAAACATAAATGTTTGGCAAAGATTATTACAAGATACTAATCTAATTATTTGATTTATTTATTTAAATATTAATAAATAAGCTTAAAACTATAAGTTTTGATCTAAGCACCCAAGTAAGGTCATATTTTGTGTTTCTGAAAAATAACATGTTTCCATATTTTTACTTATATTATTCTCTTATATCATATATATATATATATATATATATATATATATATATATATATATATATATATATATATATATATATATATATAGTTAAAATTTTATGAAAAACAAAATTGATTATTGAGTATTTCCTGATTTTAGGAAATGACATCATGACTGCAGTCAGCATAGTTCTTGTTTACGGTAAGCAGCTTCTGGTGGAGGTAAGGACAGAATAAACACTCGCACACACATAGGGTGTAAAGTTAGCACATGACTTCACTCTCTGTGCATGTCTAAGGTTGCAGTGGGCAATCCCAAACTGGACAGCAGGGCCAACGACCGCAGCAGGACAGTAAAAGTGACACCGACCCATAAATCAAATTACAACTATAAACTTATTATAGCTATATGAACGTTTCGTTTACTTGTAGCTTCAAATTCTTATTCATGACCTCACGGGTATAAAAAGACCAGCGGTGGGAGGTTCTAGACGCCTGTTGGAGAAATATATAAACTGGCGGGACCCGAAGCAAGTAGATCACTTTTCTGAGAGCACAGACAAGCGCTCAAGACAACACCGCCCAGACAAACCGACGAGAGAAATGTCTTCTGTCGAGAGCCTCTTCATGGATGACCCTTTCTTTGCAAACTCCCACTTTCTGTGGCCCAGGCGCAGTGTGGCTCTCTCCAGCTTCAGAGAGGATTTCCTCCAGCGTAGAGCTCAAATAATGCAGACCCTGAGGAATGAGATCCGAGACAGCTTGCTGAATGAACTCACTGATGACTTCTTCCAGTGTCTAGATGGTCAGAGGTCCTTCTCCAGGCTCTTCAGCACCAACACAGAGCAGAACAAACGGCCAGACGTGTCTCTTACTCTGGACACTCAAGGCTACTCTCCAGAGGACGTCACCGTGACAGTATCTGGAAGACGTCTGGAGGTGATGGCCGGCAAGCGGGCTCAGGCAGATGCTTCTTCATCATCTACCAGCACCGCTCACGTCGCAGAAGCCCAGCCACATGGATTTGTTAAAGCTTTGCAGCTTCCTGACCACCTGGATCCAACCTCCTTGACCTGCTCACTTGGAGAAGATGGGCTTCTGCATATTGAGTCACCAGAATCCAAAGATGAGTCCTCAGAGGAGCAGATCATTCCCATCCTCTTTAGAACATCGCTTGATTTCCCCATCAACAAGGACAGCACGAGCAAAAAGGAGGACGGGGCTAAGGAAACAAACTAAAGACTGACTGATGGCCTGGTATGCATTGTACAATTGTTTTTCATGAATCCAGTGGATGTGCTTCCTGTGACAGTAAATTATTTGTTCTAAAATGGTTTTAATAAAGATATTAATTGGTATATGACTTCATGCACAACTTCTGTTTTCTTGACATGTGAAAGATTAAGGTTTAAAATAAAAAAAAAAAACTGAGGTAATCAGTTATATCAAAATGTTTAAGAAATTCAAGTAAGCAGAGAAAAGTTTGAGTAAGCAGAAGTTTTAATTTGTATTCATACATATTAATTGCCTTTAATTTATAAGCTAACTGATACCGAACTGATCATTTAACGTTATATAAGCTCAACCAAAACATTTTTAGGAGTGAAATTTATTACAACTATAATTATACAACTAATTCAATAAATGCTAACTTGATAACTGGTAACAAAATACCTTGATTAGCATAGCAGTTGCTGAATGAGGAAGACATTATAGAAAATTTAACCTACTGTATATTTGTTCTCAAATCATGCTCATGTTTCATTCCTCACCATGACAGAACCCCTTCAAAAAACCCAACAGATACTCATCTAAACTAAGCAAAACATTAAGTTCCTCTCAATTAAAAGAAACATGTTCATTACACGCAAAACCATGAAACAACGACTTAAAATGCATCCGTTTTGTGAACTCAAAAGAAAGTTCTAAATACTCTTAAAAGTTCATTTGTTTGGACTAATTTGTTTCATATAAATATGCCGTTTCATATAATATGTGACTTTTGGAGGATTAGACAAGTTGATTTACTGAACCAAAAAAACTATTTGACTACATTTGAAATACCATTGCAGATACTGAGAAGAAAACATAAATGTTTGGCAAAGATTATTACAAGATACTTATCTAATTATTTGATTTATTTATTTAAATATTATTAAATAAGCTTAAAACTATAAGTTTTGATCTAAGCACCCAAGTAAGGTCATATAAGGCCATGTGAAAGATTAAGGTTTAAAATGGGCTTTACAAATAATATTCTCAGTCTGGAGTGCTTCTTTACCAATTTTGAGTTTCCTGATAGTATTTTGAGTGATATTTTTGATGGTTGATTGATTCAGAAATGCTGTTAGAACAGGTCTTAACCTTGTGACTCATGCTTAGTGAATGTGGTGATGGAAAAGTAGAAAATAGGTTTCAAGAGAAGTACAATTTACCTTCCAATACAAATGATGGCGCTAAAGACACGCAATTGAGACTCATTCATCCCATTGTGCCAACTGATATATAACTGTGTCATAAACCTACCTGTTTAATTTTCTTATCTACTTTGTGGTTTCTTTCCTAGCTGAAGTAAGGGATCGCCTGTTGAATGTTGTCTGGGTCAGTACTTCTCTTATATTGTGGTTCAAAAGAGAAATATACAGAACGCGTTCTTCTGAAAGTTACAGTTTTCCAAATAGAAAATAATTAAATCAGTAGTCCTGTTATAACTAAGCGCGTCCTCTCATCTGTTGCCGACAAATGGCAGAAAAGTTGAACCTCGACGCAGCTTCGCGATGCTCAAGTGAGACTCACTGAAAAGAAGCGAGACGCGGCGCAACGCCGAAAGAAACGGTCTAGCACCTTTTATTTAGAAAACCACTGCAATAACTAAATAAGAGCAATAACGCGTTTCGTGTTCACACGTATCTAATTAAAAAAGCAAAGGAAAAGCAGCGCAGTGGAAATACAAAAACGCCTCCTGTGTGAACGAATGCAGAGCAATCTGGGTGGAGGACGTACGCATGTATTATAATATTGCTTTAAAACGAACAAGCCTTCCTTTGAGTAAAAATGTTTCAGTCTTAGAAACGCTATATTTGAAAGACATGGCTAAGGGACGTTTTTTGTGGTGGCTGGTGGTCAAAAAGTATCTTGTTTTCACACCGTTTTTGCAAGTGAACCATGTGTGCTTAAAGGGTTAGTTCACCCAGATTGCAAATTTATGTAATTAATAACTTACCCTCATGTTGTTTCAAACCCGTGTTCATCTTCAGTTCTCTCTTCAAGGCAGTTCAGTCAGTGTACTGTTCGAGTGAATGAATTACTCCGGGATATTGGTTTGTTTTAACTCAGAGGGAGTGTCAGCCACATTAAAAAAGTTAACATCTTAAGTCATTTGTGGATTAATGCGTATTAGAGATGCGAACCGTTTAAAACGATTCAGTTCGATTTGGTGAACTGAATGATTCGCTTGCGAACCGGATATCCAGACTGCTTTGATTTGAACTCTCTCTCACACAGACACGGAAGAGAAGACAATGCTGAATAAAGTCGTCGTTTTTGCTATTTTTGGACCAAAATTTATTTTCGATGGTTATTTTCGTCTAACCGACCCTCTGATGTCACATGGACTACTTTGATGATGTTTTTCTTACCTATCTGGACATGGACAGTATACCGTATACACAGCTTCAATGGAGGGACTGAGAGCTCTCGGACTAAATCTAAAATATCTTAAACTGTGTTACAAAGATAAACGGAGGACTTAAATGTTTGAAACAACATGAGTGTAAGTTATTAATTACATAAATTTGCTATCTGGGTGAACTAACCCTTTAAGATCATCCATTCAACCGTACCAGAGTTCATTTGGAGGAGGACCGAAACCAACCCAGCTGGGTCTCGGTTTGGTTTTTTAGGTGCGCACCCGAGTGAGATTGCTGTATTGTATTCACACCTGCCCAAAAAATCCACATCAAAGGAGGAAACAAACTTGAGTTCGATTCAATTGAGGTGTGAATACACCCTCATCATTTGACCACCAGCCATAGTAATCTAATCATAACTTGGCATTACCATTTGCTATTTATTTCTTCTCATTATACCTGACACAGGAATCTTTACTTTGAAACAAAGAATGCAGGGCATCCGAGATCTATTGACCATCCCTAAATCCTGTCAAGACGGCGGGGAGCAAAAGTTCAAGAGATGAAAGGCTTCTGGATAAAACAGTCAGCTAGCTATAATAGGTATTCTTGAAATGGACAGCAGGGGAATTTGACACCAGGCCAAATCCTGCCATTACATTCAATTCCTAGGAGGAGCTAAATATGAGCCAGTAAAGGTTTCTCTGACATTTTCAGCCTAAAGGAGACCATTTGTTGTGGCTTCAGCGCAGGTACAAAACACAGCGGTTAATATTTGATGTGTGCAACCTCAGGCAGCAAGATGGAGGAAGCGCACAAGGGAAACCACAAATGTCTCCTGACTAATTTAAATGTCAGCGGCATAGAGATTTTTGATATGGTTCCCATTAACGAGAAATAATGTCTCGGGCTGAGAGAGAAAGAGAGTTACAAAATAAAAGCAATTGCTCCAGTCCTCTCTCAACACCTGCCATTACCTGACACTGATCACTGCTTTTACCAGAATTTTGGCAAGAGGGTAAAATAACACAAAATTGTCTTTGAGTGGGCAAAAGTGATATCGAGGTGAAATTGGAACTGGATTTCCCATCTCCACTCACAACTAGTTTAGTGTGTAATGCACTAAAACACATAGAAACTAATTGTGTCGTGGTAGATTGTCATGCTTAATAAGTTTGCTAAATCAACATATAAAATATTAAATATTCCTATACTATTCCTATACTTTTATGTAGTTTTTATAACATGTATTAGACTTAAATATTTTCATGTGTTTGTTTAAAAATAAAATCTAAATGATTGAATATTAAATATTTATTATAATAAAAATAAAGTAAATACATATACATAAAGTCGATTTATTTAGAAAATATTTTTGTACATGATCTTAAAAAATTTTCACCAAATAACTTGTTTATGATGTTGCCACCTTATTATGTCAACAGTGTCACAGATATCATTGGGGAGGGGGGGTCTACCTCCACTGCACACTTAAATAAAACTTTTTAATGAGTGCTTTCAGCTGGGGAACATCTCTGTCCAATCCTCTTCACAAACTTTAATGGTCTTGTTTGGCCTCCAGCACAATAGATGACTCAAACAGTGACAAGCAATCCTTGTGGGCAATCACTTGGATAAGGAGACCCACACCAGCAGGTAAATATTGATCCTTTTTCCACCCAGCACTAATGATAGTCCAGTGTCTTGCGGAGCAGCTCAATGCCTCTGGGAGAGGAGACCTGTTCCCTAGGCAGCCGGTGTCATCTGCACCAATGCACCGATAGAGCTGCTCCCCTGTGCCTTGGCATCAATCTTTTTCAAAACATGCTTTCTTTCCCCCTCTCAGTCATTTCTTATTGATGGTCTGTAGGTTTGACATTTCGTCCCGGACTGTTTAACCTCTGTGAGCATTGGTACACCAGCTGTTGAAATGAAACCGGGTTCCTGTGATCCATGGCTAACGCTTTGAAGGGAAAGAGGAGTTGCTAGGTAAAGAAAGGGTGCGTGTGATTTGAGTCTTTTGTTTTCTTGAAAACAGGTTTAAGGACCACATGTGAACAAGCAGCCAGTTATAATGGAGCATGTGACAACATATTAGCATGCAAGACATTAAAAAAATAGTTATTTTTGATAATATTGTTGTGGCTTAATACAAAGTAGTTTTATTTCTGAAAGTATCTTTTGTGGTCTGCAGTAGAAAGAAAATACAGGTTTTGTAATGACATGAGGATAGTTTTTTTTTTTTTTTTGGAACTATCCTATTAAATTGGTGTGATGTGCACAATTTGAGGTAGTTTGTGATTTGCTAAACTGTCTCCAGTGGCAGTGAACAATTTGTGTGATGCAGTCAGTTAGGTTATACTACAGGCCAGACTGGAGGCTATGGCACTGAGGGTGTTCAGCCACAGACTTGGTTCTGGCACAGGTTAATGTGCTCCATCATACTGTCATCTTTAGGATGCGTCCTTTTTCTTTTAGAATTACAGTCTTTTTTTGTTTCCCTGGTAGACTGAACCTTACACTAAATGGATTTGTCAAGCAGTTTTGGCTGGCAGTGGTAATAGAAACAGATTAGTAGTAGGTAGATTTCTGTGTGCTAATTCTCAACAGATTGGAATCTGATGGAACTAATGGAAAAGATCCTGGATCTTAATAATCTTCTTATAGACCTTAAAGGTCTTAAATAGACCTGCTTGATAAAAAGTAATGTGTTGTAGTGTCTTGTTATTGCAAATTAAGAGTTTATCCTCCTAAATTTGCAATATGTGACCCTGTCTATAAAAACCCAGGTAAAGTCTTATTTTTGTGATTTACTGTTTGCTACATAAAATCATACTTCATAATGTAAAGAACATTCTGTGAAAAAAAGAATCTTGATATCTTTAATATCGACTGAGTAAAGCCATGTCAAAGATTGAAATCGTAGTGAAATCAAACTTTGATGCTTGTTATCTCATAATAAGACTCTGAGACTTGACTAGATTTTGAGCCTGGATTTCACAGAGAGGGTCACATACTGTATGTCTAGTAATTTAATAGTCACCATGAAATCAAATAGACATTAAAAAGAAAAACCCTCCTGTGCCTCATTAATTTCCTCTCCATCTCGCAGCGACACCAATGACGTGTGCACTGGTGTGAGGGCGGGACAATAACTTCTGCCCTACAGCAGCCTGTCAATCATCAGATTGCAGCAATCAGCAAAGGACAGTGATCCAATTGCAGATGAACCAAGCCACTTCACTTGGATGTATGTCGCAAAAAAGGAGAAAAGACAAGATCATAATCTCAGTTTCAGGCCAACCTTGTTACAGTAGCTGGTTAAAAAATATATATAAAAAATAATCAAAAATAAAAACAAAGAAAGGTAGTGTTTAGTTTGACCGATTTTAGCTTGAGCAATATAAAACAAATCTATGAAAACATCAATATTGAAATTAGCATATTTTCACGAAATGGATGTTAAAGCAAGTAACTATCTCAGCTGGTTTGAGCTAAATTTGGTTGGGAGACCAAATAAGACCAGCAAATGGCTTAGGTTAGTTTGAATTATTTACTTATTTTTTTTCTTCTTTCAGCAGAGTAATGTTCAGTACATTTGACAGATAGCTTATTTTATCAGGGAGCAACAGAAAGACATAATCCTAAAAAACTCATTAAAGGATCAATGGTCATAGCCTCATTATGATATTTATGACTCTAAACACTCCCACTAGCTCAGACAACTAAGAGTGTGAAGCTAAGAAAATGTGCTTTGTTCCTTTGATTTATCGTTGACTTCAAGAAATAATGGGGGCATCAGTAGCAGGTTAGTAAATTGGTCAGGTCCCCCCTGGAGTGTTTCACATTTTGGAAGGAGGAAAACATAATTGGGGCAATCAGCTGTGGTGAAGAGTCATGTAGGTTTGAATGAGATCATTTTGCAGTTTCTCCTTTATGAGGGTCCGTGACAGTCTGAAGCAATAGGTGTCACAGGGCGACAGTGTAAAATGTGGTCCAAGCCCGAAAGGTCTCAACGGCGACAGATATGAACTAGTAATAAAGATGTATTCCCCTTGGCAGTGGGTGCACTGATTTGATTTGTCCAGCGGTTCAGTGAAGCGTCTGCCCAGGTCTTGACTCTATAACTGCCCCTCACGGCACATCTGTGATGATTATGATATCTCAACACAAAGACACCCACTGATCTGAGCACTCGCATTACCCTGCTTCTGATGAAGAGCAAACATTTGCTCTGATATTACATGATAGATGCCACTTAATACACCACCTGAATTATATTAACTTTATAGTTTAGGAATCAGATGTCCAAGAAATTATATAAACAGGAGGTGGATTTTTTTTTTTTTTTTTAAGTTTGATTCACTTCTCCAATGTCTTGAGCATGTGTTTTTTTTTTATACTTTTTTTTTTTTATTATTACATTATGACTCAGTCAAACTCTATGACTAACATGAGTAATGGTCTTTAAGTGTTTCATTTTAGCAGCTTTAACTAGCAGTGAATTCTTTTTATTAGCATGCCACAATGGTAGGGCATTTTTATACTATATGGGGTAAGCTGTCAAAATGGCATTTGCTTATCAGAAATGTTTACAACATTTTTTTTTTTTTTTTTATTATTATTTGAATATATTTTATTCCTGTGTTGCAAAGCTTAATTCTGAACACCATTACTCTTATCATTTTTCTGTCACATGATCTTTCAGAATGATTCTGATATGCAGATTACTCAAGAAACATTTCTTATTATTGTCAGGGTTAAACTGCTTAATATTTTGTGCAGACTGTGATACTTTTTTCCCCAGAATTCTTAGATTAATAAAAAGTTCAAAGTATAAAAAAAAATATAAATTAAATATAAGCTTTGTAATAATTTAACAGTTTTTGATAAATAACAGAATAAATATTATTTTTATTGTGTCCTTGCTGAATAAAAGTATTCATTTATTTAAAAAATGCCCCCAAATGTTTGTGTGTGTATATATATATATATATATATATATATATATATATATATATATATATATTTTTTTTTTTTTTAATCTGATGATCAACTATCTGTATTTCCTGTGAGCTTTTATAATAAAATCTCTTTAAAAAAAAGATCTATTTGGGGAAAACAAAGAAAGAAAAGAAATGGCATTGAAAATGGTAGTGCGTCCCAAATATAGCTTCATCCTCTTTCGGCACCACTAAACCCAGTGAAAGACTAAATTAATTCGCAGAAAACATGTTGAAGACACATAAAACGACTTTCAGAGAAAAATAAAATAACTCCATCCCTTGAGGACCGAGACGCAAAGGAACCAAACTTTAAACTTTAATCTGGATGAGGGCTCTTGAGAACTACAACACCAGCTCCAAACAACACACAGTCACAGTTTTGTCTCTTTGCCTCACATTTCTGTCAGCGTCTCTTCTAATGGGATAAAAACATTGAGAGGACAGAAGAAATGACCTCAACAATAACGTTAGGTCACGTGGAGTTTGAGGCAGGCAGTGGATGATCTGTGACTAGATAACTACGGCTGACGTGCAACATCACACTTTCACTGCGTATATGTCAAAAGCATGCAGTTCTTTAAGTGGCAAGCTGTTACGTCTGTTCTTTGCGGCTGAAGAAAATATTTTCCACTAAGAACATCTGTGTCTCTTTTAAAGCATTGTGTAGTAGATCAAAATAATACCCCTGGACTGAATAATGATTTTTTTAGGTGGCTTACACAAGGTAATGTGTTTCGTATAACTTAAGGCCTGGCCTTGTCATCTTGCCAAGATAAATAGCTGTAATTAAAACCTTGCTGCAGGCCTGTTTATGCCAGAGGCAGGAGAGTTTGGGCTCAATAAAAGTTAAATGTAAGTTGTTGTTGCAGGTGTCATCATTTACTCCCTCCTTCGGGGAATACTGGCACAATTGTATCAATATATCAAAAAAATAGCAAAAACTACCATTGATATTAGACTAGAGCGGTATTATTTTATTATTACACAGCCTCGTAAGAATATACTGAAGAGAATTGTAAATTAAAGAAGGATTGCATGTTTGTGTAAATGACACCTACCATAACGTGTATCAACATTGTGTTTACAAGGCTTCTAACACCATTGAACAGCTTGAGTAAACTATGTGCAATCATTCTCTAAAGATGCCAAAGGCCGTTTTCATTATTACGTTGACCCCCTCATGACGTGTACTGAATAAGAAGAGATAAATATATACTCTCATACTCAGCTGGCTTTAGTATTTTGGAGTCCATTATTGAAGACAATATGAGACTTATGATATATGATATTTCAGTGTGAAAAGATGGATCTTCAAATCATAGAGTCACTGTTGGAAAGGGTTTAAATATGCCAAAAACTCATGAACAACTATCACTAAACAGAAAAACAGTCGTGACTCATCCAGGAAATGACACACAGTATTAAGTTTTTGAAAGGGGTCTTTTTTTTTTTTTTTCAGTTATTATTTTGCCTTACGGAGAATATATAAACATCCGTTATGTGAAATAGCTTATTCAGGTCAGTATTAAATAAACAAAAACATGCAATTTTCATTATGCCTCTTATTTTGTTAAAATTATTAAAATTTTGCATATTCTGCAAGGGGTATTTAAAATTATGAGCACTGTATATATATTAGATTTCTTTTATTATTACATTTTTATACTGTGATTTTAATTAGAGGACAGTTTTGTATTCAGACAATTGAGACTAATTACTAATTAGACAATATCACTAATTAGACTAAAGACTATTGTTATAAAACACACAGACAAAAGTCCTAAACCAATTTTCAAAAATGTAAATATTAAAAATGACCAGCACCATACATTAAAATGGCCTTAATTTAGCTAATCTCCCATAAACCATAATTACATGACTAATTCTTGGACAACATCTTACCTCGGTCTGCGTCTACTGTTCTTAGGAGTCATAATCTGCTTATCTGAAATGTTGGCCAAGGTCAATAGTTGGCGATTTATTGGCAGACCAGGTAGGGATCCTTTCAAAATATGGAAACGGTCTAATTCCCTCTCGCTTGAACAACGAACAAAGCCATACAAACTGACAGTCTCATATCAAGAGAGTTTAATGTTGGGTCTGGCAGTGGCAAATGTCTCAACTCTGTATTTCTGTAATGGTAACAAAGCCCATTACAAACAAGTCTCAGAGCTCTCATCTGAGTCTTTTGTCCTTGATAAACACTTTTTGGACTGAAACCGAGTTCTGCGCTTTGATCTGTCAAAGTCAAGGCTTGGATACTGAGTCTGCCTTTTACATATGCTGTGATGCTCTGAATGCAGTCACGCTACGAAGACACATCATAAACAGAAAGTGACTCATGTTACTTATTGAGCACTTACATTTGTGTAAAAATGAGTGTCTAAATGTTCTTATGTCTGTTTTTCTTTTTCTGTTGGGTATAGCACCAAGCCTCCATACAGTACCTTGGCGGTAGACTCAAGCCATATGTTTTCTTCCATGGTCAGACACAGCAGCTGTGTGGTAGGCCTGCAAGCTCATCATCCATCAAACCTAGCCGTGGTTTGAGTCTTCTCTTGTGTTTTACCAGTTTATTGTGACAGGAAGATGATTTCAGTGTAGTCTCCATAGACTCTACACAAAGACTTGTTGATTTCAAATAGTAATAATATTTTGTGATTATTATCTCTCATTATTGTTTTACAATTCGAAATCAGACCTTTTTTTTGTTGTTGTTGGCGTATGCCTTTATCCTATTCATATGACACAGGAATGCTTCTCTTCCCTCTAGGCATTATCCAAACTACAAAGTAAAGAATTAACAAAAAACATTATGTTATATTTCTTGATGTACTTGTGCTCAACAGATGTTTCTTAATTATGCATGAAATTAAGACGATTTCATTTGTGCTTTCAGCCAGCTTACATTCAAAGTTAATCTTGATTTATATATTTTTTTATTACATTTGTATTTTCAGAACACATGGCTTCACAGACATTTCCATATGCTTATCTTCTCCTCCTCATCAGAGATAGCAGATTGGAAAAAATAAAGCACAACAGATATTTATTTTATTCCCGTATGGGGAAAAGATCAGTGTCAGTCTTCTGTGTTAACCTTTTCACCTCGCATGTATCGACTGCACTCTGAGTCAGATTTCCCCGTCATGATTTGCTGCTGCTATGATGGAAAGAAGAGATGCAGAAAAGATGATTACATTATAAAAGCATTTGGATTAAAGTTATTTAATGGGTTTAGCTTTTCTGCCCTTTTTTGTCATCCTCTCATTATATTCCCAATAATTCCTGCTTCTGTAGTGACCTTAACCATAATACCATTTAAGCTACAATCTAACAGATGATGCTTTGCTGAGTTTGCTTTTAAGTGGTTGTCTCTTGTATGTGCTTACTAGTGAGCGCTCCTTAAGCATCATTAGTTTCATACGCCATCAAATGCCTCTGCTTAGAGCTCCACATGCCATCATTTTAGATAGTGTAGTTTTAGATAGTATTTTATTTTTACGTTTATTTACAGATCCATTTTTCGTATTTTGTGTTATGTCTCTCAGGGAGCTCAAAAACGTATTTGAAGTCAGGTTACTAAACCAATGACTTTAATGAGGGGCTTCTTTAATGTACTTATTTAGGAATGAAATTAAACACATTTTTTAGACAATGATCTAACTGACCAGAAGTGACAGTACAAGCATTTATAATGTTGCAAAATATTCGAGTTTCAAATAAATGCTGTTCTTTTGATTTGTCTATTCATCAAATAATCCTGAAAAAAAAGTATTGCAGATTCCATGAAAAATAGCCGCAGACTTAGTGAGGCTTCTTTCAAAAACATTTTTTTTTTATCATACTGACACCAAACTTTGACCATATATACCCTGTATAAGTTTATTTCTTCTGTTGAAAACAAACTAAGATAATTTGGGGGAAAAGGTTGATATCAAGGCCCCCATTGACTTCCACAGTATTTTTTGCATACTACAGAAGTCAACGGGGACCATCAACTGTTTGGTTATCCATATTCTACAAAATTAAATTCATCAGGAAAAAGAAACTCATACAGGTTTGGAATTACTTGAGGGTGAGTAAATGATAGCAGATTTTTGTATATATTTTTGGGTGAACTATCCATTTAAGGCCAATTATTAGATTTAATTTATGGTGAAATTTTTTTTTCATCTTTTGACAATACAATTGCATTTTGTTTCAAATACTTGTTGCTTAAAAGTTCTAGCGGAATCAATAAGGAAGGAAAATCAATAACCGAAAGCAGAATCAAAAGCAGAACTCTTTCTCGATGCCTATCCTCATTCATCATGTCATATTAACAGCTTCCACTAAGATTGACCACAGAGTGACTTATTTTATACAATATGCATTGTTTTATAATTGGAAGTAACTTTTTTTTTTTTCAAATGGCTTTAAAGTATTGTTTTTTTAAATAGTTGGTTCAATATTTTATTTCATAATGCAAAGACATTCTTTCATTTCTGTGGCTTAATTGTCCAGATACTTTTATGGTTCTCTATATATCTCCTGTGTGTCACGAAGCTATAATTAGACATTCTGGAACTCACTGACACACATACAATCTCCGCAGTGTCTAGTTGGCCAGTGAGTGAAGTGCTGAACCTGAGTTCATGGTTCAGAGCACCGTTTGCAGGACTCTTCTTGGAGGCTGGGGGATGCTTATGAACTCATGAGTGTGCCATTGAACAGGCCACAGGTGTTAAGGTTGCATGAGGCCTTCGGGGCTTCAGTTGGAGCTGTCAGTTTCGATCAGCTTCTCCAATCGAGATGTAATGCTACACCCGCCTGCACCAGAGGGCTGAAATAAAAACCTCAGTTACCTCAGTCGTGGTCACCTCAACAGAGAGTTCAGAAGCCATCGGTGTCCTTACATCCTTCAGTTCACTGAGCTGCATTTACTTATGTTGAGTCCTATGACTCGTTGGTCAGTGTTGCCAGCATTTTCAATTGGCCGCAAGAGCAGCAATACCAATACAATAGCATTGAGGTACAATTTCCAACCTAACCCAATAAAGCAAGCCTGAGGAAAACTGTGCCACAAATCAAAACACATCATATGGACATTTCCTGCTTTGTATCTTCATATTATCATATAGTTTGAGTCACTTGGGCTGCAGGTGAATGATGATGCATCACTGTTTATAGAGCGTCAGTCAGTGTTATTGAGGTCTTACTTCCTCTTCATAACATGTTCTGCCATCGGCGCTTGGTTTGACTGTTCACTCTTCCTGCCCTTGCTTAGATTTCACCAGAGGTCTGCTGCCAGATGATTGTTCTCATAGAAACACACTTTGCAGTAAAGCACAAGCTTTTAGCGACAAAAGCTCATTGTCGTTCCCCAGGGGTGTTTCTAGACTTTCATGAGTACCGGGAATCAGCACCCCCCCCCTCCCCCATTAAAAAAATGACACTCATATTTTGATACAGTTTTTTTAAATACTGTTATCTACTATAGCTATGATACTGTTTTGTGTATAAATGGAAGTTAAGTTACCTTTGTCTCAAGCACATAGTCATTTACAAGCTGCTTGTGCAATAAAGAGCTGTTTCGTCATTGATAAATGATAGAAGACATTTGTAAATTTAATTTCCTACTATGTTCTTTTAAGTAAATATCCGTCCTCATCTATCACTCTTTTAAATAGTTTCTGTCTTATGAAGTACCACGTTACTATCTCAGTGTGAGAAACCAGTGAAAACGGGCCAACAGTCTGAATGATTCAGTCTGAATTACGTTTTACAAACCTGTTTGACCGATTGGATCAAAAGAGTGATTCATATGCAAACAGCTGATAAAAAAAAAGACTCTCGGTTTGGCATAGACGTCAATCCCATTGACACATTAGGATTTATCTGAAATGTTTTACTAATGATGATGTCACTTCTCCCTCCACTTCCTGCCACATGACGTATTTTATCAGAAGATTTCTCGCAAAGAATGAGAATAGGAGACTTCACAGATTCAAACTGGCTCCTATTGTGACTAATATGAGTCAAAGAGCTGAACGAGGACTAGAACAGAAAGCGATGCAGGAAAAGGAAACACTTGCACTTCCTGTAAAACTGACACAGTTCACATGCTATTCGAAGACACCAGAGGCCTTGGTATTTGCATTCTTGTCTTAACCTCTTTTTGTACCGCCATTTCGACAGATTAGATTAGAATGGATTCTTCTTTTCTTCAAACTGAACTTTTGTTCACCTGAGATCTTTGCAGGAAAGCCACAGTTGCCAAACAGAAGGCTGTGTGACTGACAGTGTGCGTCTGCAGGGTGTGTTATGACGCAGAGCCTGCTAACCCACTACACTAGTTCTCCTACTCCCTCAACTGCAGGTGTGACGGCTCCACAAAAAGAGCTTTTCCAAGTTCTCTCCTTTTCCCCTTCGAAGAGGCTCAACTGCTGCATATTAATCTTGTATTGTTTTGTAACATAAAATGCTCCTTTTTCACTGTGTTCAGCTGCTTGATTTCAAAAGATTCTGTATCATTTGAATATATTTATAATGAGAAAATAGTGCTGAGTTTATCAGCTCATGTTAATCAGAATCAGTTTTAAACAATATCTGTTGAGAAATATGAGAATATAATTACTCTTCATATATTTTTTCGTAGCGATGCTTTCATAGTGATGCAATAGGAATGTACCCCAAAGAACCTTTTAGTGAAACGTTTTTGGTAGAATTAGTTCTTAAAAGAAAAAAAAAACCTTTATTAAGAAACTTTTGTGCAATTAAAAGGTTTCATGGATGTTAAAGATTATTCATGGTATAATTGATACTATAAAGAACCTTTATTTTTAAGAGTATATGGATGTTAAGGGTTTTTTTGAAAATGCCAATAAGAACCTGTCTGACGTTTCTTATACCTGCAGTTTATGTGTTTGAATCCTAGCGACAATTCCTCAATAAATCAAAAGGACATTTGGGATTTGTGTAGATGGCAAGTAGGCACTTTGTCATAGTTTAGCCGCGCTAATAAAAGGCTAGTCGATTATGTGACACGAACCTGAGAGGCGGACAGTGAAATAAACAGTCAGTTCTCCAACAGTCACAGACTGAGTCACCGTTGCTCTTTCTCTAACACTTTTGACAGTTTAACATACAATGATATTTGGATGTGGCATTCAGTCCGAGCGCTGATTGCTTTTGGTACATAAACTGATGAGCCTCTTTGTCAGGGAGGGAAGTCACACTTTTTCATGTCGTAATGATCTGTGTTAATGCCCAGGAAGTTGTATAAGCCACAGTTTGACCCTAAAGCAAGATGATGCAGACAAGTAATACAATGGAATGTCATGGCGCCAAGTTTAGTTGTATTTGGCAAATGAGCGTGCTGATTTATTAAACAATATATGGTCATATGTGGCATCTTTGAGTCATGTGTTGTCGTCTAAACATGCTAATCCATAGTGAGGTATATTACTAATGCTGTTATATTTCTTCTTATTTAATGCTGTTATGATATTTCCAGTCTCATACAATGGAAACTACATCATACATCAAGTGCAGAGTGATTTTTCGTTCAGACGGATTAGCCGTGGGTTTATCTAAGTCTGTCTTTCTGCCTTTTAGCTTTAACCTTATATTACCATGTCAAAGGAATTTATGACGTGCGTGTGTCTGTGTATCTTTCCAAACAGGCTTTTCCAAGAATTTTCCAAAATGTTATTCAGTTCTTTTCAAAGCCACTCACCATAAAATATGGAGCTCTTAACTGTAAAAAATGCAAATGCAAATGTGTAACCTAATGTACAGTATTTGGTTTGAGTCAATGACGTTGACATGAACAAAATAAATGAACTGAGATGTTACCAAATGAAGCACAGTTTTTAATGTAGAAGAGCTGCCAAAAAAACTTTTCTACATGTGTCATCAACCCCAACCATGGAATAACAAGAATATTTCTAAGATTTTATTCTCTTTTTTAATTAGTTGGCATTAATTAATGCAACTTGTGATTTTTCTTTCATGCATCTTTTGTAGTCACTTATAGAAATCGTATTTAATCACTTACTGACTATAATGAATCTGTGATCCAGCTTTTAAACGCAGTATGTATGTTCTGTATAACTAATTGAGTGCCAGATGGGATGTGTGACATCCTGGCATCGCAACATGCGATTGCTATTAAATACACTTTCTACCTGCATGCTTCAGTCAGATTGTTTAATATTGCAGCTTTGGCAGTATCTTTTGATTAACAACTTCAAGGTTTAAATGTTGAAGGATGACATTTTTCTCCTCACGAGGCAAGAAATAGGTTAGCGATTCGATTGTCACTTCCACTTGCAAATGTAATAATGTCACTTACATTCATTAAAATGTATGTGACATTTTTAAATGTTAGACTGTTAAGATAGTAATTCTGAATTTTTAAAGGTAATGTGGGGACGTATGACCACACTTGTTAATTACATCTCTGAAAACTTTATAGTTATTTATTGTATTTTTTCATAGGAGTAGACTAAATGCATGCATTTATTAGTTTTATTTGACTTTTGACACATTTTAATTATAGATCAAACATAGTGAGCATAGGAAACAATGGGGAAGATGATCTGGAAATGCCATAAACTAGACCGTTCACATGAGCACCACAGCTCAAGGCATCGAAACGCTTGCTTTCGACTAATTGTGCACATTTGATCATAAAATACTCTTACTGAGGATCTCTCTGCAACAAATCCACCCGAAACAAAGACTATACAGAAACCAACACACATGTGTATCTAAACAAGAACTTGTCTTCATGACAACTTTTGCAATACAGTGTAGACTCAGGCTTTTTGTGTGGGTGACTCGTCCTGAGTCAGTGTGAGATTTGGGGGGGTCTCGGAGTTGGTGGATCAGTTCGAGTGACTAGATCGCACCTCGAGGGAGTTGAAAAAGCCTCCAAACCATGATGGATGTGGAGCTTATGAATAGCATCACCTAGCTGAGGAAGAGCAGTTAGCATGAGCAAGCCCCATTGACGTCTTCTGCGCTGTGATTGGACGAGTCGGGTGCATAAGGGGGGGGGCCTCCCCGTGAGGGCAGCCCACGTCAGCCGCCCCGAGACTAAATCCAGTATCATGACGTTGCGCACATGAGCCAACAACAACTTGAAAGAACTGAAAGAACTCATCAGTGCCTGTTATGACAATGAGTCACATATTAGTTGACCTTTTTAATACTTCTGGACAATAAAGATGATGATATTAGTTTTATTGCATAGAATAAATGGATATGGAGAAAAATTACAGTCTGACTTTGAACAGGCTGTTTCACAAGCACATTTCACATGGTAAATCTGTAGCATGCAGGGGTGACTGTTGTACAGAGCACTACTAAAACATATTTACCATCAACCAACTATCTAACTATTTCTGTTAAAAGCAAGAATTCATTGGTGCTTAATGCACTTAAAATTAGGTTTATAATTGCACCAATTAGTTTATACAAGATAGAGTAGGAAAGATAGAGATGCTCAGAAATAATCATATTAAATTGGCTAAAAAGTGTAATAAGACTATGTTACTGATTGCAATTTCATATGTGCAGTTTTTAATCCATTTTAGACAACACAGTAATACCCACAGCCATATGATTTCTGTCATTAATTGCTGTTGTTCTGCATCTCCTAAAGCCATTTAAAAATCATTTGAGTCTCATTTTATTAATCTTTTTTTTTCATTCTTTTCTCAAGTAATGTAACTAAACCACGCAGACAGAATGAGTGAAACATCAAGTAAAGTCATAATTAAATTATCACAAAGCTTTCCGTGGGAGTATTAACTCCCTGCAACATAATCGGTCTGTTAGGAACAAGTTTGATTACTTAAGCCTCAAAGGATCCTGAAAACATACAGAAATCTGATGTATTATTACAGACCCAGGGGCCAAAGCAACTCTTTCATTTCCTTCTACCCATATTCTCTTACTGATTTCATTTTAGACTTTAGGCAAATATGTCACTGTATCTTCTAGCCTACGATATTGACACGGATACATTTTACTTTATCTGCAGGTAATTTAAGATCCATGATGAATGCAAATATGACGCAAAGTGATAGGCTTACCTGTGCAAAATGATCATGCTATTCTGCAAGATCATATTTAATTTACATTTTTCAAAGTAAGTTTTAATTTATCCAGGCTTCCAGCCACCATCTTGTAGGGAGAAGTCGGTTAAAATGGACCACATTTTGGTAAATGACTTATAATACCATCAAATAAGCTGTGCTTGAGATCTAATTATATTTTTTTTAAATTAGCATGGGTCTCTTTAAATATTCATATATTTTTTAAATGTCAAAAAGTATAACTGTTTTCGGATTATGAGAGTTAGAGTATCAGCAGGTAACTTCTTGAGCTATAGCACAACATTCAGTTAAAATGGGCTGTTCAGTTAAAAAGGGCCAATATAAAAAGAGAACAACGCAGGTTATTTCGGATGAAATTATTTTATTTTTAACAGTAAATTGACACTGTTGTCTTTATTGTGTCATAGGAAAACTTTCTTAAAATTTTGAAATAATTTTACTATCTAATATCGACTCCAAGCTTTTGAATGGTAGAGTGTGTAATGTTACAAAAGCTTTTTATTTTATATTAATGCTAATATTTGGATCTTTCTATTCATCAAAGAATCCTGAGAAAAATTACTCAACTGAATAAAAAAAGATTATTGAACATCAAATCAGAATATTAGAAATTCAGCTTTTATCACAGAAATAAATAACATTTTAATATATATTCAAATAGAAAACAATTATTTTAAATAGCAAAAATATTATTTTTTTATATAATATTATAATATTATATTAATATAATATATAATATAAATATTATAATATTAAATTATAAAATAATATATATTTTTTTAACTTTAACTGGTAGTTTATGTCTGTTTGTATTTGTTTTTTTTAAGATTAGATTTTATATGCATACTTATCTCAGCCTATAAACCTATTTTCACCCTCAATTTCTGTGTAAAAATGTGTGTGTGTGTGTGTGTGTGTGTGTGCGCTGCCAATTTTAGCTGAAAATTGATGCCAAATTTTAGCTTAACCAGCCATTTCTACCTAAAATGCAGTTTTTTACAAAAACAGAAGATTCTTTTTTAAATTATAATTATTATATTTTATTTGAAAGTGCATGTCAAAATATTGTTCATAAACCTTTGCTTTGTTGGTAAGCATATGCATAATTGCTTTAGTACCTTTATTAGTGATGAAATGCACTATATCAGGCTCACTTACCTTACAATGTCTCTGAGAAGCTTAATGTAACACTCTGTCCTGCCTGCCTTAAGAAACTCAGACCAATCTAAATTATTCTTACATGTCAACAAGTGTTGAAGCAAGTGCTCAACTTGATGGAGATAATACTTGACAGACACTTGTTGCTATCTGTTCATAAACAATGGGGTCTTAAAAATAAGCCACTTTCATGGAAAAATCATGTACATAAATAAGCTTTAAGAATGTTATTGATATTAATTTTAAATTAAGTCTGATATTCAGGTAACTGATCTATATCTGAACAACAGCACTGATCTTCATGAGACTATCGTGTTACGAATGTGTTTGTATGTCTGACGTTGGAAGTGGTTTTGGGGGGCAGAGCTCGTGTCATTTCCACCGCCCGTCTCGTGTTTACGCAAGGCGCAGCGCCGTATATAAAGCGCTCGAGCTGCGGGCAGGACAGAACAGATCCGCGAGTGGACGACTACTTATTTCTGAAAGACCTCGCAAAAGAACACTGAAACTTCAAGACACTTCAAGATTCCAGTCCAGAGAAATAACTGAAGCTGAACTCTTAGACTGCGCTGAAAGTAAGTTTGTCTTGTGGTTACCATTCTGCACGTGGAGGTGCTTAATCAAAACTTGCGTTTCACATTTGAAAGATGCTTGGCATTAAGCAGAAATTCTATGCATTATTGTTTTCATTCCTGTTAAATTCTGTTTTTTTTGTTTTGTTTGTTTGTTTGTTTTTTTATGTCGGACGCTAAATATGTTTTCAGTGTCATTTGTAGGCTATTAGTACTAGCACATTCAGCACCATGGACAGCAATCACTTTGACGCTCAACGATTAACTAAATTCATATTGGGCTACTTTTAATTAGCTGCTAGGGAAAACATGTTTGATGGTCTAGATAACCATAAGAAATGTAGATTTTGTTTTTATTTGTGCAGCTATTCCATTTATACAATTATCCCATTTCTCAAAGAAGTCTTCATCATACTCTTTTAATCATGCACAAGCTAAAGTGATTCTTTTTTTAATGCATGTGTTTTTGCTTCTGATTTTCGATTGATTTGAATAAAAGTTCTGATATGTCATTCCGAATTTCAAACAAGTAATTTTCATTATTGTTTAAAATGAAGTTTTTGTCGTCGTTTTGACTGCAATATGCCCAGCAACTAACTCGCAAAACTATATAAAAAACTGTATTTTTCGCAACAACTACACTTTTTCCACCTGTTGTTGCTCATGCACTTTCCCGATCAATTCAGATGCCGTACAAAACACAGCTTCTTGTAACGTAACCACAGTTAGTCTACATGTGCATTTGTTTATGGAAGGGAAAAAACGCGAGTTTTATTTTCCAGATGGCTGTCATGCTGAAACCCTGGACCGTCATCGCTACCCTCCTCTTCTGCGTGCTCCTGTGTCTCGGGACATTTGTGGACGCCTATCCGCCCAAACCAGAGAATCCCGGAGATGACGCTCCTCCGGAGGAACTCGCCAAATATTACACCGCACTGAGACACTACATCAACCTCATCACGAGACAACGGTGAGAAAGGCACCTGCAATTATGTATGTTTGCTTAAAATGATCTTATCACCCCAGCCCTACGGACATCAATCAGGTGACCATGATAAAAATGATTTCCCGTTGGTGCCATTGCACCATCGCCCATTAATATGTCAGGAAAAAAATGACCAAGTTCTGCAGTAGGATTGTGAAATTGCATTATGGTCCACTTTTCAGTGGCCAAAGGCTCTTCATATAACAAATCTGAGCGATAAAACCTAAACAGATGCACCTCGGAGAAGCCTCAGAGACTGAATAGGATACTCATCCAAAATAGACTGATGTTTCTCTCATCCCTGCTTTATAGAGGACTATATTTATTTACATATTTATAGTCTTCTAACAGGCTTTTGACATTTAGGACTCAGAAAATTTAGTGGCACATTCCAATAAAAACATTACAGTAAATAATTTATCTCCCCTCAATATACTTTAGTTCAAGTTAATTTCAGCCTCATCACTTTCCAATGACTTACTAGTCCATCAAAGAACCTAAAGTCTTCCCTTTAAAAGGGTTATTTGAAAATATGTGATGAATTTCTAAGAGAAACCAACAGACATGATGGTTCAAGAAGCTAAACTATGTGTGCGCCACAGTCGTGACTGCATGAAATGACTCCTGGCCTCTTCACAAAGTATTGCTGACGTTCATAATGGGGAGCAGGTGAGATTCTGGCGAGCTCATGTTTCAGAAATAGCTTTAACATTAGTTTGGTCTCAGACTCATTGATATTGCTCATAGGCATCTATCGAGGAGGAATCTGGGCATGAAATTGCTTTGTTTTTTTTCGAGTGCCAAACCGTTGCCCTTAGCTTGTTTTCAGTGTAGGCCTGTTCATCTCAAAGATGCCTTTCTGAGAGATAAGAACTAGTCAAGTATTATTGTCTCAGCTCCATAATGAAACTTTTTCTCCATTTCCACTAAATGTTCTCTAGAACTGACAGTCATGTTTTGTCTGAAGATATAGAGGCTTTGTATCTTCCATCTGTGTGATCAATGTCAGAGTCTTCTCGGTGACATGTCTCAAGCACATTCAGCTGTCAAGTGGTCAAAAAAACATTGAACTGCTAAATTAGATTCATAACGTCTTGGGTGAAAAGACAGTTTGTATTTGTATCAGTGATTGGTGTCTGACAGATAAAGTGGGCTGACTAGTTCTTTTCACTTCCCGACACTTTCACACGCAACAATGAGCTCACTGTGTGAGCAATTTGAGATCATTATTTCAGTACCAAAATGTTCCCAGCTAAGCTACACGGCTGGAATAAAGTAATGAGGGAATAAACTGTCATATTTCTTACATACAGGTATGGAAAAAGGTCCACTTCGGAGGATTTGATGGCTGAGTTGCTGTTCGGAGATGACAGAGAGCACAAACAGAGATCAAGGTGGGAGTCTTTCTTTTAACTGTAGCTGCAATTTTAATGATAGATGCTAATAGAGATGGACACAAATAAGTTTCCTGATTTAAATGGTATTCTAAAGGTATTTGGGGTAAATGCAGTCTCTAAATCCTCGATGAACACACTCATGAAGTGTGATAGGTAGTGTATTAAAAGGAAGGAGGAACAACTCCTCTTGAGGAATCAGGGCACAGATGGGATCCCTGGCTTCTTGTGGGTTAGGGAATATGACGCACACTGAATATTTGAAAGGCTTTGACATTTAACAGCCCTAATTAGGTCTCAAAAAGGAAGAAATCGCACTGTGCTTACTAATTGAAAACTAAATCACTGACAGAAATGGGAGCATCGATGAAAAGACTGAAGGTGAAATAGTATCAGTGAAACATACTGATATGCCTTACTGATGTCAGAAAAACTATCGATGTTGATTGCATATTAATTACATTTATGTCTTTCAGATATGAAGACTCTTATATGTGGTGAAGTTCAGTGACCCCCGTGTCGCCTGTCCTGAGCTAAGCCCACATGTGCCTCCCATAGAAAACCTCCAGACAACTATATGAGAACTAGTCCCCATCAGACAACCTCATCCACCTCTTTATTAAATACATGCCCTCTTTTTCTTTCATGTGCACAGAACAAAAACCATTAACAACTGTACATAATATATTATAATAGGAACTAACGATGGAAATGTATATGTGTATACTTCATTGTGTCATACAGAAATTATGAGCTTTTGTTTGTACCATGTAAATTATTATATGTGATTAAAAGTTTATTGTGTGAATCTGGATATTTATTTTGCTCTGATGGTCTTTGAACAAGATGTACAACATGCCATAAAGAAAAAAAAAGTCGTTTTAAAATAATAATAACAGTTTGATCATAGTTTTCAGTACTTTTTTTTATTTTTATAAGGTTATTTCTAATTGACCAGCAGATGTCCCTGCTGTAGTATAAAACAGAGCTCTATTAGAACCCACACAGTAATAACACAACATGTACTTTAATTTTATGTATCAATTTATGTATTTATGTATCAAATTACTTTTCATTTATTTGACCACAAGTCAAAGCTAACGTCTCACTCTACAAAACAGCAACTGCTGTTTTAACCGCATAATTATATAAATAACAGTTAACACATAACACTTAGGGTCACTATATTATCAGCTAGTTTTTATTTTTAAATATTTTTTACAAAAAAAAACTATTTACTGCTTTGTGGTTCTCTTTTTATAATAAAATAACACATTAAACACGTTAATAAAATACATTTTATATGCAGAACCTGCTAGTACATGTTACTGAACTGATTGGCACTGTTATGTAAATTAGTGGAGAACATTTAAAGCGGCTTGTCGAGAACATTCTATTGTTGACACGGGCCTGTAGCCACACAGCGGCTGGTGGGTCCCACCTACTGAGACGTTTGAGCGTTGCCCCTTTATGTCTACGCAATGGATAGACTCTGATTTGACGCTTTGTAGCGGTTCAGACGCCTCTAACAGTATCAAAACAACGTTACGAAGCGTCTACGATACTGGAAAGGTAAGGATCTATTTTTACGACACACTTATTTCCAGTGTTATGTATTTTTATGTGCCGACGCATCCCGAAACGTGTGTTCCATTCAGCAATGCGGACCACATCGTTTCATCTTCTGTGATGATATAGGATGGTGGTGTTGTCGTCTTATTGTTGTCATGCGGTTAGGAATGAAGTACAATGAATCATTCATCCATTGTTTAAGGCGTCTTGAGGTTATTGCTGTTCTTCATCAGCATGATTTTCTTTCATTCATCATAGTTAATTTCAGATGAGAATGCTAGTTTTGTATGAAATTAAGGCTGTACCAGATATATATGGCACCGCTTCCGTCCATATTGTTGGTGGTGAGCGGAATCACTCAACTTCTGATATTTCTAACTATCATCCGCAAATTCATTTTAATATTAAGACTAAATTTTGGTTATTCATTCCTAATTGTAAGAGAACCAGTGATTAAAATGTAGAAATATACTAATTTCCATATGAATCGAGCCTATATTTGGGATTAACCAATTTATGTAAAAAATATATATATGTACGTTATAGCTGAAAAAAAATATATGAAGTTAAGGAGTCATTATAATACAGCAGTTAGTTCTGGTCATCTAATCTGATTGGTCAGTTGCTTTATTGGACGGGACGCTTTACTAACTTTGCCCCAAATCACATTGATCTCTATGGCGTTCAAAATCTTAGTAAAGTGTATTGTCTAGTGCACTCATTTAATAACAAAGACACAAAGAATTAAAATACATTAACTGACAGTTGATACTGATAGCTGCTGGTGCTTTTGTTGTGTGTTTGGTGAGGGCACTACAAACACATTCTTGATACCATTACAGTAGCTGATTAAAGTGTTAATACATATGAATATGTATGTGCTGTCAAAACCAGGTGATTAAAAGTGAAGAATAATCTGGCATAGCCTCACCATCTCGTTATGGTTCCTTAAAGGGGATGCAGGCCTATTTGTGTGTGTTGGAGACAGATGGGCCATGCCTTTTTTTGGCTCGAGGGAGCAGATGGAGAGCACGGCTGCTTGTGATGTGGGCTGGGGCAGACCGGGGTGTCATTAGCGCAGGGGCTCAGCGGGGTCCGCAGGAAGAATGGGACAAGAAGGAGGCGGGGGGCTCAGGAGTTGCCAAGCCATGATAAATTCACCATCCCTCCCTTTTGTAAAGGGCTGGAGGAAGACCCACTCACGCTTTCTCTCAGGGGATCTCACTCAGATGCTGAGTTTGCATTCATACCTGACCAAAGAGCACTGGAGCAAGTCTGTTGGTAATGAGATTGAAATGTGAGCTTGGGCATCTCTCATGTTTGGCTGACAGCTTTCAAAGTCAATTTAGATCAATAATTTTTAGATATAGTACAATTATTATAAATTGATGTACTAAAATAACTACAACTAAAACCAAAATAAAAAAGAATAAAAAATGTGTAGAGATATAAAAAAAAAAAAATGACAAAAAATTATAATTTAAACATTAAATAAAATGGAAACAGAATATATAAAAATGAAAATGTTAATACAGACTATAATAATATCTGAGAGATACTAAAATAACACTGATCTGGACATTTTAACTAGCATAATTTATTTGAAGGTTATTATCATTTATGGATTCAAAAACTTTTGGGGGCTTATTTTATTTTAATTGTAACACTATAATTTGCTTTACTTTGTTTCTTTGGCAACATTGCTAATTTTAATATTCTAATATTAAGCAGTGATGTTCAATATTTAAAGTTTTAATCAAACATCTTGGCCAGAGAAGCAATTTATGTGCTGATATAGTGCCTCTAGGTTAACAATAAAACCTGTGTTTTGTGTGGGTTAATAAAAGCACTAAAGATCTGCGAGAAGGTGGAATAGTGGAACAACATAAAATCAGAGGCAAAGGGTTCACCGCATCTATATATTCAAAGAAAGCACAGACAACACAAATTAATAAAGATCTGCAGGAAAGCAGCTAGGTAAATGAGTGTGTGTTTGCCTGAACTGAACTGACCCTTCATCCCAGTATAGCAGCATCACTCTGAACACTGATTTCGTTTTTGTGAATAAACCAGAGTGTGTGAAACAGAGGTGTGTGTGTGAAGTCTGACCTCTCCATCCATCCCACTGGGACTGATCTCAGCTACACAAACAACAGATTCACACTAGCATTACAAGTCCACATCATCAAAGCTCTCTTGTTCTTTCCTTTGATTAAATGTGACATTATTTGACGGTCCAGCAAAATCATAGTGTTTGTATATAGTAGAGTGAATAGAATAAGTCATCAGTCAAGACAGCTTCACTATAAAACACGCTAGAGATAAGATGAATTACATTTTTTTTTTCATTTACAAAAAACTAATTATATCTAAAATGCTCAAGCTCATATCACCAGCAAACATACAGTACACTCATTCACATCCTTCTCTTCACTCTCTGAGGCAGAAGTCTCCAAACTCATCCTTTCTAATCACCCTACTACTTGCCCGCTTGATCCTATTCCATCTCATTTCTTTCAAGCCATTTCTCCTGCAGTTGTACCTGCACTCACTCACATCATTAACACTTCCCTCCACACTGGTGTTTTTCCCTCATCATTTAGACAGCCTCGTATAACACCACTACTTAAAAAACCCAACCTCAACCCATCTCTTTTAGAGAACTACAGAGCAGTTTCCCTTCTTCCTTTCATTGCAAAAACACTTCAACGAGCTGTGTTCAACCCAGTCTCTACATTTCTCACACACAACAACCTCCTTGACAACAACCAGTCTGGCTTCAGAAGTGGACATTCAACTGAGACTGCCTTGCTTTCAGTTGTTGAAGCTCTAAGACTGGCAAGAGCGGAATCCAAATCTTCAATACTTATCCTGCTTGATCTGTCCGCTGCTTTTGACACAGTAAACCACCAGATCCTCCTGTCAACCCTACTGGCAAAGGGCATCTCAGGAACCACACTTCAATGGTTTAAGTCTTACCTATCAGATAGGTCCTTCAAAGTATCTTGAAGAGGTAAGGTGTCCAAGTCTCAACATCTAACTACTGGGGTGCCTCAGGGCTCAGTTCTTGGACCACTTCTCTTCTCTGTCTGCATGGCATCATTCTTTCATTCAGAAACATGGCTTTTCATACCACTGCTATGCTGATGACACTCAACTCTACTTCTCATTCCATCCTGGTGATCCTACAGTAGCTGCACGTATCTCAGCTTGTCTAAAAGACATTTCTTGCTCGATGGAGGACCATCACCTTCAACTCAACTTTGCCAAGACAGAACTGCTTGTGATTCCAGGAAACCCATCGTTTCATCATAATTTCACCATCAAGTTAAGCACATCATCCATAACTCCTTCAAAAACAGCTAGAAGCCTTGGAGTTATGATTGATGATATGCTGATTTTCTCAGACCACTTTGCTAAAACTGTCCAATCCTGCAGATTTGCTTTATTCAACATCAAGAATATCAGGCCCTTTCTTTGGGAACATGCTGCACAACTCCTTGTTCAAGCTCTTGTTCTGTCCAGAATGGACTATTGCAATGCTCTCTTGGCAGGTCTTCCAGCCAATTCTATCAAACCTTTACAATTAATCCAGAACGCTGCTCACATTAAAAAAAAAAAAAAAAAAAAAAAAATATATATATATATATATATGTATGTGTGTGTGTGTGTGTGTTTGTGTGTGTACAGACCTCTAAAACTAGTTTGCTCTATTCTTTTTCTATTCTACCTGTTTTCTTTTTATTTATTATATTATTTAAAAGCCCTTGCTACGTTTACTGTGTTAACCTAACTGAGACTTGTTATAGCACTTATATATCATTGCTCTTTTTGTTGTTTTTGATTGCTTCCACTGTCCTCATTTGTAAGTTGCTTTGGATAAAAGCGTCTGCTAAATGAATAAATGTAAATGTAAAAAGCAGGCTTATTTGACCTTGTTTACCCATATACATTGAGTACAGACTATATAAAGCTCAGCTAAACCCTCTTAAGTGAATTCTGGACTATACTCTGGCTCATGTTTAAAGGTAATTTACTCACCCTCTTGTCAATCCAAACCTGTATACACTGATACACAAGACAAGATATTTTGAAGAATGTCGGTGACCGTTTCAGTGCGCATTGACTTACATTGTATGGACAAGTAAAACTCTGAGACATTTTTAAAAATATAATTTCAGGAAAAAAAAGTCATACATGTTTGGAGCAATATGCGGGTGAGTAACTGATGACAGTTTTAATCTCTGAGTGACACATCTGTCTAATAACTGTATAACAGCAATCAAATAGACCAGAAGTTTAAGTAAGACGTTCCCGCTTCCTGGGCTTCAGCTTGAATTCGGCACAGCTGGAATATAAGGCAGCCACTTTCCCCTTTAGGAAGTAGGCTAGTCACTCGGCTCATAACCTACGTAACATGTGGGAGAAAAAGAATCACTATAGCAACCACCTCCGTCATACAGTGTATGTGGAAATGGTTCATGGTTGCAAAGGATTTTTGAGAATGTGTTGCTCCCGTTATTTATGTTGAAAGCCTCATAATGTCAGTAGAATGGTGTGTTGTTAATGCTCCCATGGGAAGATCCTACTTTGAGCTGAAGTAATGATGGCAGTGTAGTCGTCTCTAGCATAAAAACGGTTAATTTATACGCCCACTGTGGCCTGTATCAGTTCATAAGTTACATAATACATCCTGTTTTATAATATGATTGACAGTGCAGCTCCTGTTCGTGAGAAAGTGTTGCAAAGTCACAACAGATGTACAGAGAAAACAATTGTTTGCCTATTAGTTGGATTAGCCATTTCTGTGTGTGTGTGTGTGACAAATGAGAGAGAGAGGTGTGTCAGTTCTTAACCTTCTCTGATCCTTCAGGTCTTCAAGGGATTACTGCTTTCTGGGACACGGTTTACACAGTTTTAGAGAAGGAATTTACGGCAATGAAAACTGAATTATACATCATATTAAATTAAAATCTATCTATCTATCTATCTATCTATCTATCTATCTATCTATCGTGTAACTATTTCAATCACTTTATTAAAATAATGTAACGGATTACATTTGATTATTTTTTGAATACTTTTCTAAATTTCGAACGAATGTTTTCATGCATTTAAAGCAGGCAGGGTTAACCTTTCAGTAGCACTCAACACTGATTACTGTCAGACTTTCATAATCCTTCACCACTCGCATTAAGATTATAATAGTTTCATTTTAAAGCTCAGGCGCCATAAAATCAGACTTTAGCACTTCTTTTTATTTTGCGACTCTTAAATACAGATTTAGAATCATTTCAAGGAATAGTTGAATACTAGCTAAATCTGTTTTTGAAACTGGCATCTAACAATGCCTTGGGAAAAAACGCATTTAAAAAAAGCATACTCTATACATTAACTCAAATAGTAAATAAAACTGTTATCAAATAAGCATGTGTCCTACTCTTGGTCCTAACCTCCTGAAATTCGGGTGTCTCATTTTAGAGCAGTCATTGCAATTTGGGAAAGATATCCATCTGTCTGTCCATCCTTACTCCTGCTGCCAATCTGTTATATGGTATAATTTACAGTCAGTGGTCAGTAAAGCAGCTCTTCAGGAGGACCATGTATCAGTTACTTCATTATAATGACCAGCATACAAATCACTATCATGCCTAATAACAAGAATCTCTGATTTAGTTGTTAGAAATTATGTTATTATATTGTAAGAGAGTGACTGTGGAGTGATCTAAATAAATATATAATCTATTGCCTGGGACAGAACAGTCATTCATACACAGTCACATTCATTTATACAGAATTATTTATAGCGATTGATCAAACCGAATCAAGTATTCCAGTAAGTCTATTATAAAAAATATGCATAAAAGCTTTCAATCTTATCCTCAGCACTTCTGTTTTTCCCTCTCTCCTCCTCCTCTTGTTTCGTGTGTATCTAGTGCACCTGCTCCCTGTCATGCTTTCATTTGGAGGATAGGGCTGAGTCTAAGCAACCCGCATCCCCCCCCCCACACACAGACAGCATATCTCATTTCATTGTTTATATTGTAATACCAGCCACATCTTTCTAGTAAATGCCCCCACTCTTCTACATTTCTTTTCATTCCCCATCTTTCTTTTGCTTATACTTACTCTGCGCTCTGTTCGTAATGATGATGTTAAATCTCTCTGGTTGCAGATTTCAAGCATCATGCCTGTGGCAGCCACCGGCACGGAGCATGGTAAGTATCATCATCAATAAGAGCGTTTGTGGCCCTCTGGAACTTTACAAAATACACATATAAAACACACTTTTTACATTCTCACCATTGAATGTTTCTTTAATGTATCTGATAACAATGTCCAAAAGTGAAAATACAGACATCACAGGAGATTCATTTTTGTCACTTTTTCATATTTCCACCACATTTCTAATCATGCATTGTGTCCAACAGCATTCTGTGATGGAAATAACGGTGAGGAAAATCATGCTTTTAACCATTTTAAATGATCAAGCTTATCTGTCCTGCTCAATTTAACGTTATAGTTAGTCCATCCTAAATGCCCCCCATTAATTTTTGCTATTTGTCAAATAAAGGATGAATGTATGACCAAAAGTGCTTTAATGTGATGTGTAGTCAAACAAAACAAGTTTAAATCCATTTGTTTGAATGAAAAAAGCTTTTAAAATAAAGTTGATAAAAAGCATTTATTTACAGCATATATGTTTCCTTTGCACGTCTTTGGACCCTAATGCAGATGGCTTAGCTTCATTTCAGCGCACTAGTGTTGCTTTGTGCCCGTGGCGTAAATAGTAGCCGCAACAAAGTTGTTTCATTCTAAGAATTTGATGTCGAGCCAAAACAGTACAGATCACAGCAGATGAATCACAGAAATGATGGTCACTAAAGGTAATTGGACTGTTTGCTGTGAGGATTTTCCTGGCGCTGTACTTATAAACATGGACACCCTTGTGCCACAGATGGCTGACACAAACACACACACACACACACACACACACAGGGACACCCAGCTTCAGTGATATCATTCCCTGGAGATCCACATGTTTGTGCCCTGCAGTGTCTGCTAATAATAATAATGTGTGATTCTGATATATCTACCCTAAGAGGTCAGTCTTGTAGTTTAAGCCATCTACATCTTATCATATCCACGATTAGTCATATTTCAGTAGTTAAAGGCATAGTTAGTGAAGGCTTCACAAAAATACATATTTCATATACATTTGAGCTGTATTGTCCAGATGGTAAGATGCATGTATAGAACAGATTGAATGAGTGTGTGTTTGATCAGACAGTACAGTGTATGACCAGGTCTCTTTGTTCCCCCCAGCAGTGCCGCAGGTGCTGGACACACTGAGTGACAGCACCAGCTCCACCACGGCCAATGACCTGGACCTCATCTTCCTCAAGGGCATCATGGAGAGCCCAGTGGTCAGTCTTCAGCCCCAAACATACCGCAGTCATTACTGCCCAAAAATTATTTTAATTACTATAAGTTACACTTATACAAGTTAATACATTTATGAAATTTTGATTTCAAATGAATGTATACCACCTGTCAAAAATGTGGAATAATTAAGATTTGTAGAGTCTCTAATGCTTACTACAGCTGTATTTATTTCACCAGAAGTACAGTAAAACAGTTATATTGTTAAATATATTATTACAATTTAACATTTTCATTTGTTTTAAAATGTCCTGAAATTTCAGCAGCTATTATTTCAGTCTTAAAAAATGTGGTACTCAGTTATTATTGATAATCAACTATTAATAATGGTTCTTATCATTATGAATGCGGAAGGTTTGCTGCTGAATCTATGGAAACTGTGCTACATTAGCAAGCTAATCTTGCTACTACAAACTATTGACCGGTCGTATATCAGTTACCAGTTAACTGTTTTCAACATTAATAATGATAAAAGGAAATGTTTCTTCAGCACCAACCCAACATTGATTTCTGAAGGATCATGTGACACTAAAGACTGTAATACCTTCTGTAATGACCACTTTCATAATTTAAATGTTGTTGATTCTTGCATGTATTTTGATGGACTTTTACCAGTATCAGTCTGTAAAATATTCTTTCACGACAAACCAGTAACTGATAATCAGTGTGGCTCTTAAACCCCGACTGATCTTCCAGAGCGCAGAGAGTCTGGAGGAGACACGGCTGGAGGCCGTGAGGGACAATAATGTGGAGCTGGTGCAGGACATACTGAGAGAGCTGAGCCCCTTCACACACCGCAGCAACACGGCCGCAGAGCTGTCCCGCATCCTCAACCAGCCGCACTTCCAGGTACACCGCCGCAGATCAGCAAACCTGTCCAATCAAATGAGAATAACAGACAGTCTGATCAGTGTCTGACGCGCTGTGCTTCTGATGACCAGTCTCTGTTAGAGACGCACGACTCGGTGGCCTCTCAGACGTGTGAGACTCCGCCCTCGAGCCCCTGTGCTTTCATGGAGCCGCCCATCAACACTGCACCGGTGCCAGCTGATGCCATCCGCATGGTGGGCATCCGCAAAGTGGCTGGAGAGCATTTGGTAAGACTGCATTCACAGTGTTTCTTTAAAATATCTCTCATACTCAAGTTCTTATACTTTTTCTTGAGGTTGGCTCCCACAGTAACAAAACTTAATTTTTTCATACCTGGAAAAGTCATAGAAATAAAAAGAAACTTTAAAAAAAATCTTTGAAAAGTCATACATTTCTGTGGAGAATATACATCTTATAATTATGCTGTGCTCTAAAGTATGAATTTCGAAGTGATTATACTTTGTTTATTGATTAAATTATATAATTGGTGTAATGATATAACCTTTGTAAACATCGGGAAGAAGGAGGCGGGAACCGGCGCACAATCAAAACATTTTAATATTCAAAATAAATACAAAACAGCGCGCCAGCCCCTCGCGGACGACTGGTGCGCGCAAATAAAAACCAAAACATAAAATATGTCCCAGGCCTGGTCCTCTCTCGTCCTTCACGGTCGTCGCTCCAGTTTTATATCCTTCCATCTCCTACGTGGGACTCGAGACCGGCGGTGGGGCGCAGGTGTAGCTCATCTCCAATCACTACACCTGGCCTCACTCCTCGTTCCCACGCCTCTCGGCCCTGCCCCACTCGCCACAATTGGATATTGTATCGTATAATAGTAATGTTATATTAAATTATGATATTTAATGTCATTTTAAAATATTATTAAATTATAATACTAATGTTATATTTCAGAGCAAACCATAATGATAGTATTAAACAATATGTATGTTAGGCTCTGCTGTAAAATATGATATTTTCACATTTCTGTAATATTATATTAAATTATACTATAATTATCTAATTATTCAACCAAATTTATGGATATGTTCTTATTATATATTATATGATAATTTATTGTATGTATTTATATGTAATACTAATATATACACAGCATAATAATATGATATATATATATATATATATATATATATATATATATATAATAAAATGAAATATTATGTTAACACACTATGTTAATATTATTATATGAAATTCTTCAATGAATATAGCAAAAATGTGTTAGTATGCATCACTCCGACTAGTTTCTGACTTGTTGTCCTGTTGTTTGTCAGGGTGTGACGTTCCGTATTGAGAACGGAGAGCTGGTGATCGCCCGTATTCTCCACGGGGGGATGATCGACCAGCAGGGACTGCTCCACACGGGTGACATCATCAAAGAGGTGAACGGGCGAGAGGTGGGCGACGACCCTCGTGTGCTGCAGGAGATGCTGCAGGAGGCCAGCGGCAGCGTGGTGCTCAAGATCCTTCCCAGCTACCAGGAGCCGCATCCCCCCAGACAGGTACCCTCAAAATAAACAACGGGGCATGGTCAGTGTTCTTGCATGCATACGGCATCACACCTATGACCTCGTTTACACCTGGTATTATGATTCATATGATATGACATATGCACATCACTGCTACCTACTTTCCTCTTGTTTTTCTCTGCTGCTCTTTCGTGGTTTCATCCATACCAGAGTAAGGAGTGAGCACAGCAGTCTCACTCTTGGTTAAAGCCGGATGTGTTCACTGTCTGAACAAATCAGACAAGATTTAGATTTTTAAATGTAAAAGCATGTTGCAGTCAGCAGACATGTTGTATTAGCATTTCACTATTTCAGACGGCATTTATATAGTTCTTTGATGGGGTGAAACAATTGTAACTTTGAGATGGACTGTTAAATCAATTTATATTACATGCCTTAGAATAAACTCTGACCTAATTTCTTAATGTTTAATGTCTTATTTTCAGATTTTCAATTATTGGAAATAGTCAGTGCTGGGTAGTAACTGATTACATGTAACCTGGATTACATAATCAGATTCCAAATATGAAACTCTTACATTTTACATTTTAAAATGTTACAAAATCTGTTTATTTTTTATCGGTTACCTGATTACTTATTATTCACACAATGGCAGTAAATAATTCATAATTTATTGATTCGCTCTAATTCTTTTTTTTTTTTTTTTTTTTTTTTAAATATTACTTGTGATGTAGATTTGTAAAGTCTCTCAGTTTTATGGAGCTGTGCTCAGCAGCAGTTCCTATCATGTAATTTGTAATCAATAACTGGAAACAGCTCACATCAGTAACTTTAATGTGTTTCAATCATGATCACACTTATCCTGGTCTCTGCAGGTTTTTGTGAAGTGTCATTGTGATTATGACCCTGCCAATGACAACCTCATCCCTTGCAAGGAGGCGGGGCTACAGTTCTCCAGAGGAGACATTCTGCAGATCGTTAACCAGGAGGATGTGAACTGGTGGCAGGTTTGTCTGTCAAATTAGAAGCACTAGAGTAGCCTTCTGCTAAAAATGATGTGTTCATTTCTTTTTTGAGGACCTGAAGTCATGTCTGCTTTTTAGTTAAAATGGAAGAAGATCTCTCTATGAAAGTTGATCAGCCTGGTGAAATGATAACCAACGAGCTAAAAATATGCGGAGTGACTTGTTTGTACGTGATGTGTCCACAGGCGCGTCACGTCGAGGGAGGCAGTGCTGGCCTGATTCCCAGTCAACTTCTGGAGGAGAAGAGGAAAGCTTTTGTGAAGAAAGATGTTGACCTTTCACCAGCAGGTACTTGTAGTGATAATAATAATAATATAGAATTGAAAATGTCTTTATATACAGAATATACTCCTGTGAGGCAAAGCTAAATTTTCTGCATCACATGGTCTTTCAGAAATCATTATAATATAAAGATTTACTGTTCAAAAAGAAAGAAAGAAAAGAAAACAGTTGTGCTTTTTTCAGAATTCTTTGAACAGAATGTTTAAAAGAACTGCATTAATTTCAAAATGTTTTATTGTTTTTTTAACCCTACCCTATTTGAATGGTTGATTTGTGCATATTGCCCCCTGGTGGATTTAACATGAACGTTTACGATGTCTATGTTCTTAAAGCAATGCAAACTTTGTTATAGGTTCAGTAATGCAGTAAATATTTGTGTATAAAACATTTATTTCTCTGTGTTGTATGACAGCCAATCTCTGCACTGGAATGGTTGGTAAGAAGAAGAAGAAAATGATGTATCTAACTACAAAAAATGCAGGTTTGTTTTCGTTTTACTCAAATGCATGTCTTTTTGAAACGGCATGTCTTTTCTGTTTTGATCTTTCATTCTTTCTATTTTAAACCCTGACAGATTTTGACAGGCATGAGTTACTGATCTATGAGGAGGTGGCAAAAGTCCCACCCTTTCGCCGGAAGACGCTGGTTCTGATTGGTGCAGCTGGAGTGGGCCGACGAAGTCTGAAGAATAAGTTGCTAGTGTCAGACCCTCAGCACTATGGCACCACCGTCCCCTGTGAGTCCTCTCTGGGGGTATTAGGCACAGTTTTCATTACTCTGGGGGTTCAGACTCAGTCCTGATGCTAATATTTCTTCCCTTTATTATGAGAGATTTTTTGGACACAACTAAAATCTAGTGCTAATCTGTTAATAAACAGAAATGATTTCATCTGGGCTGTCATATAACTGTCCACAGACACCTCTAGGAAGCCCAAATCAGCAGACAGAGAGAACATGATGTATGCCTTCACGTCCCGGAGTAAGATGGAGGCTGATATTAAAGCTGGCCACTATCTTGAACACGGTGAATATGACGGTAACCTCTACGGCACCAAGAATGACTCCATCCATGAAGTCGTGGAGGCGGGACGTATCTGTATCCTGGACGTCAGCCCACAGGTAAGGGTCTCTTTAACTAAGCAGAAGATCAACATCTACGAGATTTCATAAGCACATGATGCTGTTTTATAGTATTTCATGAAAAGCACTTTTTGATTCTGATTTTTTAAATTTGTTTTTGCCATAGGCCCTAAAAGTCCTCAGGACATCAGAGTTTTTGCCATATGTGGTGTTCATCAAAGCCCCAGAGTTTGAGGTGCTGAAGGCCATGAACAGATCTGGGGTGGAGGCAGGAGTGACCAAACACCGAACAGTAAGTTTAAAGGGATAGTTCACCCTAAAATGTAAATTACCCCATGATTTACTCCCCCTCAAGCCATCCCAGGCCTTTCAGATGAATACAGTCAAAGTTATAATAAAAAATGTCCTTGATCTTAAATACTTTAGGTTTTGAGCAAAACAAAACACTGATCACAAATTATGAGTATGAATATTAGTTCAATTCAAGTCAAGAGGAGACTTTTCTGTATACAAAACTTGGTTTTAGCGAGACTAGCCGGCTAGAGATTAAGGTTTATAAAGTTGTACGGTGATGCTTTATTTTAAGGTGTCCTTGTTACACGTTACATGTTCATACTATTATAATGACAATAAATTATGCATAATTACATGCAAATAACCCTAAACATATAGTAAGTACATGTATTCATTTAATGTTACTTAGTGCCTAAAGGGTGAGTTCACCCAAAAATGAAAATGATGTCATTAATGACTCACCCTCATGTCGTTACAAACCCGTGAGACCTCCGTTCATCTTCGAAACACAGTTTAAGATATTTTAGATTTAGTCCGAGAGCTTTGGTGAAGATGAACCCTGTAACAAGGACACATTAAAATAAAGTGTAACCAGTTGTAAAAATTGATATTTTTATTACACAGATACATCGCTTTGCTTCAGGAGGCTTTTATTAACCCCCTAGAGCTGTGTGGGGCAATTTTTATGATGGATGGACAGACTTTATTGGACTTCAAAATTTCAACACCTGTTCACTTCCATAGCAAAGCTTGGAAGTGCCAGGACATTTTTTTTTTAAATACAAAAAAAATTGTATTCATCAGAAAAAATAAAGTCATATATAACTAGGGAAGGCTTGAGGGTGAGTAAATCAAGGGGTGAATTTAATTGTGTGAACTATCCCTTTAAATCCCACTTAGTCGCTGTATACTAAACATGGTTTGCTTGAAACTCAAGTTTTGCCCATCCTAAAAATCTTCATCCGTCTCATCTCAACAGGACGCAGAACTGAAGAGGACGGTAGATGAGAGCGCCAAGATTCAGAGAGTGTACGGACACTACTTCGACCTCACCATAGTAAATGATGATTTGGAGCAAGCGTACAGGAAGCTCAAATCCTCCTTAGAGGAGTTAAAGGGAGCTCAGCAGTGGGTTCCAGTTGGGTGGGTGTTTTAGAGCTCACTACAGCAACTAGTGGATGATTCATGTGACACTTTATACCAGTGTTAACCTCATGCCAGGGGTGTTCACTGATCAGAGAGCTTACATGAGTGTGTGTGTGTGTGTGTGTGTGTGAGTGAGTGTGTGAAATCACCATCTACTCTACAAAAACAGGTTATAACTAGTAAACATTCAAGTTTCAGTTCAGATGTTTTTTGAATTGTTACAAAATTTACACAAATATCTGAACATCCTTTAACAATTAAGTTAAAAAAAGATAAATTTCTTTCAGAAGCAAAACTGTATTATATATTTTTTTAATTTAACCTTTTCAAAAGGTTGTTAGATTTATTGGGTTAAAACAAACAAACAAGCAAATAAACTAACAAAAAAAAAAGATCAAACTTGGAACTACTGTTCAAAAGTTTGGGGTCAATATTATTTTAATAAATTAATACTTGAATAATTGATTAAAATTGACAGTAAAGACATTTTAATGTCACAAAAGATTTCTATTAAAATAAGAGCTGTACTCTTGAACTCTCTACATCCTAAAAAAATGAATCACGATTTCCACAAAAACATTTAAGCAGCACAACTGACAATATAAGATATGTTTCCTGAGCAGACACTGAAGACTGGAGGAATGATGCTGAATTCAGCTTTAATATCACTGGAGTAAATTACATGTTAAAATAAAAACTTAAAAACAAATGAAATTGTAATAATATTACACAACTGCTGCTGCTTTGCTGTATTGTTTATCAAATAAATGTAGCCATTATGCCTAAGAAAACAAATCTGAATCGACCCCAAACTTTTGAATGACAGTATGTATTCTCTAAAAACACATCTTATGCAGATTTGCTTCTCAAGTATTTTAACAAGTTACGTTTTTAAAACATAATTTTGATTTCAAGCCCACAGGTCTACATCAATTCTGTTTGTGTATGTGGTAGGTGTTTGGACAGTGTTTCATCTCTGAATTATATTTTTATCATAAGGCTCTATTTTGCTCAGCTCCTGTTGTTGTGTCAGGCACATGACTTTTGTACAGTTTTTTTTTCATATACATCCATATTACAGCACCATTCTTTCTGAATTTAGCACAGGAATATATGGAAATGTGTTCATTAACAAACAGAAACAGCAGGCAGATAATATTTGCACACAATAAACTGTGCAGAAGGTCACTGAATGCAGCATATAATTCATTTCAGATGGATCTTTTTGCAGATCACCAACATTGTGGACTATATTTATATATTTATATATGTTAGTAACAGTATATACCTATTTATTTATTGATTCGAAAAAGGACCAAACCTCATTTTTACATTTAAATTGGACACAAACCTGTGAATTGAAGGGAAGAACAGTGCTATAGCATGGCATTAAGACCTTTATATCAATATGTATGAATATGCTCTCAGTGTAAAATGTTGTGACTGCATGTAATCTGTGTATCTGCTCTAATTCACAGCAATTTATTCTAATGCTGTATATGCTTATTGGATGAAAATATCTTTTTCTTACGGACAAACCCTCTCTACTTTTTTATTACGAATGATCATTCTTCAGTATTCTTCTGTTTATTTTCAATGATTATAATTCATGTCAATGATATTTGGCTTGAATATTGGCAGCTATCGTTTATTTATTAGTTTTTTTTATCATTTATTATCTGTGTGTGCGGTGTTAGGATTTAAGTTTTGATATTGATATTAGGTTTTTTTACATATCAGATAATGGACTAAGCTAGAGACAGATACTGTATATACAGTAGTAGTCATGTTTCATGTGCAAAATCGATGAATGATTAGAAGAACAATCTGTAAATTGCCTGATTTCTGAAATAAAATGTTTGGAGAAATAATGTGTTAATTAACCATTAATTGAATGAATTTAACAAAGTCAGTATTTTATACACCGATTAACTTTAAGATTTTTGAATAAGCATTATATTTAAAAGCAAATGTGAAATTAAGTCATAAATATAAGTCCTATGATATATTGTTTTTCTGTCTCCGAAAGGGAAACATGAAGATATTTACTTATTTATCTTCTTAAATTTAGATTGGTTCACATAATTGTTTGTTCACCGTCACTTCCGCTTTCACCAGCAGAGGGCAGAGTTTGTCCCACAATGACATACACTTCAGAGGCTGAATGCCAAAAGAGCAACACGATAAAATTCATCCCACAGCACTAATTACATATTTAATTTCCTGAAAAGCATATTTTCCCACCTCAGGCAACAAATCCCTATTATTATTGGTCATTATTTTAAGATATGGACACTATTAATCTTCAACCCCGATGATAATGAAATCAACATTTTCCTATTAATCAGATGTCCCTCACACTAATTCAGTATTTGTGAATATAAAATTTACATAAAATCTCACGCTTCGGCTATACTAAAGTATTATTGCTATATTTATTTTTTTTTGTAACAGCAACCTCATCATTTTTGATCAAAGAAGGCGGTTCAGAACTTCAGAATTTGAACTAAAATCAGTTTTCTTATGATTGCTCTGAACATTTCAGACTGAGTTCAACAAACATTAAATTACTTTTTCATAAACTTAAAAAAATAAATAATACAAATCTAGGTGTGATGGGGTTAAGACTAGGGTAACAGGGTTAAAGATGGTAACGGGTTGAAGAGTCAAATACAGCTTAACATATATATAGTTGTTTTTTACTCATTCACTGTATTTTATTATGTTACCAAGAAAAACAGATATAAATGCTGTGGGGCTGTTTTAAAGCGACAGGAACCGAGGGACTCGTCAGAGTAGGAAAAAAAAAAAGCTTAGTGCACCAATATATTGAGATAGCATTAATGATAATGATTCAAAATCTCAGACTGGGCAGGAAGTTCACCTTCCAACAGAACAACAACCCTACGCACACAGCCAAGATAAAAAATAAAAAAAGGATCATCCTTTAAAATGACTTGAGGCTGTAATTTCTGCCAGGGGTGCTTTAACAAAGTATTGAGCAAAGGGTGTGAATACTTATGTACATGTGTGTTTTTTGTTTGTTGTTGTTGTTGTTGTTTTAATAACTTCGTTCACATTGTCATTATGGGGTATTGATTGTAGAATTTACAGAACAAATGTGAAAATCTCGGCAGAACACACGTGTGCACATACACATAGCTTTGACAGACACATTCAACATATGCATTTGGTTTAAGATTCTTGATCAGATATAATAATTCATTTATATTACTGGATAACTTCAGAACCAAAGTGTTACAAACACAACCCATCACAATCTCACAACCCCTTTATGATCAGATAAATAACGGGGTTGAGTGTGACCGGGGTGTGATTTCTTTGCCCAAAACGGCCTCTGCAAATCGTAGCGGTTTTGTGGAATGACTCAAATACTCACCCTCATGTCGTTCCAAACCCGTAAGACCTTCGTTCATTTTCGATGGACTCTGAGGGCTTTCTGAGCCTTCATAGACAGCCAGGGTGAGTAATTTTTGGGTGAACTAACCCTTTAAGCATAAGGTACAAGAGACCACACTATATTATAAAACACTAACTAAATATTAACAAGAGAGCAAGACACATACAGGTTGTGAGTAACTGATGACAGAATGATAATTTTTGGGTGAACTAACCCTTTAACACTCTTCCTTGAACTCACTTATGCAAAATAAATGTAACTTCTTATTGCCACTCTCATCACTAACCTGATTTATCTTCCCACACGTGTGGAGGTGGAAACAGGATGTATTCCAGTAAAGAGGCAACTTCTTGGATAACCTGTAGAAATGCAGATACTGTATGAAAGCAGAAATGTTTAAAATGACCAAACTGTTCATTAAGAGAAGATCATTTATAGCCTAAAAGCAAGTCATTCTCTGCAAAAGGGTTAATTTGACCTTTCAGATATTTTCAGCCATTTACTTTTATTGACCCAGTCGCTCTGAGAAAAACAGTGAGTGGCCATGCATGAATTTACCTCACTGGACCCACAGTCTTCCATTCATTTATTCAGTTTTCATCTGAAATGTATTTTATAAAGTAAACTACAAGCAAACAGGAAATGTCTATAATTTTATAGTTCAGTTGGTCATATAGTAGAAGTGGATAATGGCAGATCATTGGTGGCCTTTCTGAGAATATTTTAATCATGTCAAGATATGATGACATGGGTGTGTTTTATGGTTTTTCTCCACTGACTTAAGCCATGATACACAAGAACAATAGTCTACGTAAGACATGATGCGCAGGTACAGTACTCTGTAGACCTTTGTACCAGTAAACATTCCATTACACTTACAACACAGACACATTAAAAGCTTTTACACTTCTATAGATTATGTGGCATGAGAAATGAGGATGACGGTAAAAATTGATAAGACAGTTTTTTCTATTCTAGAACTCTCAAACCTTTTAAATTTGCATGTAATATAAAGCATGCCACAAACTGAAATGTTCTGAATTTATGCAGTTTGATTATCATCATCCTATATTTTCTTAAAGGGGGTCATATGATGTTGCTAAAAAGAACATTGTTTTGTGTATTTGGTGTAATGCAATGTGTTTATGTGGTTTAAGGTTAAAAAGCATTATTTCCCACACGTTTTTTACAAAGCTCATCGGTCTGAAAAGCGAGGTGTGCTTTGATTGGCCAGCTGTTCAGTGTGGTGTGATTGGCCGAATACCTCAAGTGTTACGCCTCTTAATATACTGTGATGCTTGTCCTGGTGTTCTAACAAATAATGCTTCCTATCAGATTATGCTACCAACACTGTATTTATCCTACTGTAATAATAGGTTAGGGTTGGGGTAGGTGGACATGTTTATAAAGTATTTTGCTTCCAAATTATGCTTCCATCTGTTTTAATGGGAAGAAGCAAAATCTGATAGGATAGCACAAATCATCATTTTTAATAGCCCTGGTTTAGTCCCATTTCTTTACGAAGTAACTCTGAGGTCATCAATATAATCTTAGCACCCCACATATTGATCTAGCCCCCCTTAGCACAGGTAGAGAAAAAATGATAGCGCCGTGCCTGAATTACAGATTATAATGACTTAAGGCTGATTTATACTTCTGTGTCAAACCTACGCCGTATAGGCTACACATAGCTGCACATCCTAAACCGTAGCCTACACCGTAACCTGACGTGCAGTTCTCCAGAAATTTAATGGCACGTCACTTCTATGCGGACTGCAAGCGCAGTGATTGGTCTGCAAAAACCCCTTCCTTCACAATATATACTTGAGTTTTGTGTGTGTTCATGTGCACTTTAATATATTTTAATGTTACACAATATAAAATAAATCTTATATAAAATAAAACAAAGCAAAGAGTTAATCTGCCGTGGAACTTGTGGTTTACACTATTTTACAAACTCACGTTTGTTTTTGCAAATCCTTTAAATATGAAAACATACTTACAGAATGTGAGTCAAAACAGATGGTCTTTGTAATCTACACTCCCAGGATCAGGAAACAGTCCTCCACAAGATGCGCTGCACACATCTGAATATTTGAGTTGAGCTGTTCTGGAACAGTGTTATAAATCCAACTTAACCACTGATTTCTAGTCGTGTCCTCTTTTGGAAGACCAAACAAAGTAGTTTGCTTTCATAACGTAACACACAGTGTCTCTATGGCATGGCGGTGGCAGCAACAGCGAGAATCACAGTTACTCCTTTTTTCTTTGCGTAAACTTTTGAGCCATGTTATGCAAATCTTCCCACATAGTGAGGTAGAGACGTGGGGACGTGTTTAAACAAGGCATTTTAGGAGGGTGTTGAGTCTAAACTTTTATAAAGAATATCTATTTAGGTTTGAGACTTTGGTCTTTGCAGCTTTAGGGAGCTCATCTATTCACAAACAGCTTGAAACACTCCAAATAGAAAGGGACATTTTTAATTGCATTGTATGACCCCTTTAGGTTATAAAATATTATTTCTAAATTATACATAGTCCATGTAAATAATGAATTTGCATTATTTCATTTGGTGGTATATGTTCAATATGGAATCAACTAATTACATCAATGAAACAAATATTTCATATTAAATCAAAAATAAATCAATAAATGGACAGAAAGAGAGAAACACTTAGCAAAATGACGGTATGCAATTATATAACCTTTGCTAACATTACAGTGTTTGAAGAGGTAGATAGAAACTATGCTGTTTCTGTCAGGATACACACTCGGAGACAAGGGAAGTGAATCCAAACAAAGTGTTTATTTACAAGAATCGAGTGCAAGATGAGTGACTTAGGTGAATCCGTGGCGAGGCTGGCAGCGTTCACCCGATGCCTCGGAGGTAAGCAGGCGAGTAGCCGCGGTGCAATACGTTGTATCTTTAGTGGACAAAGGTCATCAAGACTTGGTGTTTTCCTCTCACAGGGGTAGCCAGTTGGGATGGAAACCGAGTCCGAGGATACACAGGAGCTAGGAGATCAGATCTGGAATTATCCAGCGGATCTGGAAGAAGATCAACAGAGACACGGAATTTAACTATCTGAAGAATGTATACTTCTCTTCCACGAACTTGGAATGGGGGTATGACGGTAAGTGGTCTGTCCTATTCGAGGCTTGACGTTGGAGTGCTGTTATGAGATGGATTTTATGTGCTGGAAAGTGACGGTGCTGATTGGGAACAGGTGCTGATCAATACTCAGGTGAGTGTGAACGCTGACTGGTGGATGGGACCGAGCTTGATTGGTCCCTAACATTACCCCCCCCTCCAGGGTCCGTGCCAACGGACCAAGGACCCCGACGTCGTGGGGGTCTGCCTCGGGGTCGTGGAGCCGGTCTTTGAGGGTTTTGTTTGTGAAACTCATTCAGTAGATTTGGATCAAGGATATCATTTCGAAGTACCCAACACCTCTCTTCCGGTCCGTAATCCTCCCAATCCACTAGGTATTCGAGGCGACCACCCCGATGTCGGGAGTCCAATATCTCCTTAACCGCATAGATGGGATCGGCTTCAATGGGCGGTAGTGGGGGGCTATCGTCAGAGACCGGATCTGTGGAGGGAACAGGCACAGGTGAGTAGTGTGGTTTCAAGAGAGAGACATGGAATGTGGGATGTATCCGATACTGGGCAGGGAGTTGGAGTTTGTAAGTGACTGGGTTGATTTGTTCTAGTATAGGAAACGGCCCGATATATCTTTGACTCAGTTTTTTACAGGGTTGACGTAGGCGAATGTCTCTTGTGGAGAGCCATACCAGTTGACCAGGCTGGTAGTTTGGATTCTGTTGTCTGTGGACATCTACAAACCGTTTTTGTCGATTCCTGGCTTGTTGAAGGTGTTGGTGGGCTTGGTTCCAAACCTCTTCACTTTGCTGAAACCATTGATTTACTGCAGGTACTTCTGAAGGCCTTGGATCTTGCGCTCCGTCTGTCCATTCGTTTGTGGATGGTACCCGGATGTCAGACTGTTACATTCAGGAGTGAGAAGAAAGCTCGCCAAACCCTAGAGATGAACTGCGGTCCTCTATCAGACACAATGTCCTCCGGAATTCCAAAGTTTCGGAATACGTGCTCGAAGAGTAATTCTGCAGTTTTAAAGGCTGTAGGGAGACCCTTGAGGGGAATTAGTTTACAGGCTTTAGAGAACCTGTCGATGGCAACAAGAATACATGTATTCCCTTCAGAGGGTGGTAGATCAGTGACGAAATCTACTCCGAGGTGGGACCAGGGACGTTGTGGACTGGGTAGTGGTAACAGCTTCCCTGAGGGTAAGTGTCGAGGAACCTTGGTCATAGCACAGAGTCGGCAACCTTGGATGAATTCCTTAACCTCTTGGTGCATACCTGGCCACCAATACTTTTGTTGGATCGCTGCGCAGGTCTTAGTAGCCCCGAGATGGCCAGTCCCTACTGAGGAATGAGCAGAGGAGATCAAAGCTATGCGGAAAGCTTCGGGAACATAAGTCTTGCCTGGAGGGCATTCAGGAAGGGTAGGTAGACCTCTTGATGCTTCCTGGAGCTGATCATTTAGGTCCCATTGAATGGGATTGACGAATATCTTGGCAGGAAGAATGGTTTCGGGTTCGCCTGTAACTTCTTCTGGGGAATGGATATGTGACAATGCATCCACTCTAGTGTTTCTTGACCCGGGACGATAAGAGATCGTGGAATGGAAGTGGGTAAAAAACAAAGCCCATCTAGCCTGACGGGGGTTCAGTCTCTTTGCTTCCTTCAGATACTGTAAGTTTTTATGGTCTGTTAACACTATGAATGGGTGTCTGGCCCCCTCTAACCAGTGTCTCCACTCCTCAAGTGCAAGTTTAACTGCTAAAAGTTCTCGATTCCCAATGTCATAATTGCTCTCTGCTGAGGACAACTTCTTCGAGAAGAAAGCACAAGGCATGGGTTTGGTTGAATTTTCTTGATGTTGTGAGAGTATGGCTCCAACTCCTGTAGTTGATGCATCGACTTCCAGGATGAATACTTTATCGGGGTTTGGATGACAGAGCAATGGGGCTGTGGTAAACGCGGTCTTCAAGGCAGTGAATGTTCTTTGGGCCTCTGGATTCCAATTGAGGACTTTGGGTTTTCCTTTCAGAAGGGAGGTCAATGGGGCTGTTATCATACTATACTTATCAATGAATCGACGATAGAAGTTCGCAAAGCCAAGAAATCGTTGTAACTCCTTCACAGATTTGGGAACGGGCCATGTGGTGATTGCCTTGATTTTACCATCATCCATTTCCACCCCTTTCCTGCTCAGATGATATCCCAGGAAGTCAACAGATTCCTGATGAAATGTGCATTTCTCCGCTTTGAGGAACAGTGAGAATTCCCGAAGTCGTTGGAGCACTTGAGAGAAGTGGTGTTGATGGTCGGAGGGATCTTTGGAGAAGATGAGGATGTCATCAATATAGACTAACACAAAACGATTCAAGAAGTCTCGAAGCACCTCATCCATAAAACTCTGGAAGACTGAGGGAGCATTTACCAACCCATAAGGCATGACCAGATACTCGTAGTGCCCTGCTGGTGTTATGAACGCGGTTTTCCACTCATCACCTTCCCGAATTCTGATCAGGTTATAGGAGCTCCTCAAGTCCAGTTTGGTGAACATGTTAGCCTCTCTGAGCTGTTCTAGAGCAGAAGGCACAAGAGGGAGGGGATAGCTGAACTTAACCGTAATCTTATTTAGGGCTCGGTAATCTATACCAAGGCCTTAATCCTCCATCCTTTTTAGGAACAAAAAAGAAACTGGCAGCTGCAGGAGAAGTGGAAGGTCAAATGTACCCCTGCTGTAGGGCCTCTTGGACATATTTCTGCATGGCTTCTTGTTCAGGAATGGATAAAGAGTATATTCGACCTCTGGGAACAGGTTCACCCGGCATTAACTCAATAGCGCAGTCCCAAGGTCTATGTGGAGGTAGTTTGGAGGCCTCCACAGGGCTAAAGACGTCGGCAAAGGAAGAATAGCATGGAGGTATGATCACTGAAAGTTTCTCGCTGAGACTTTCAATTGAGGTCGAATTCACATGAACCGAGTTAGATAATCATTTGATCAATGATCATTTAAGCATGTTAAGCAGCACTTGCAACCCCAGTGAATGATTTTACCCGTTTTCCAGTCGATCTCAGGTTGATGACGAATCAGCCACGGACGACCTAGGATAATGTCTGTTTGACAATTTTCAAGAATAAAAGGATGAAAACATTCCTGGTGGTCTCTCTCTACACACAATATAACTGGTTTGATTTGGTAGTTGACATACCCCTTATTGATGATCTCTCCAGTTACGGCATGGATGGAGTATGGCTTCGGAGTGGTGATCCTCTTGAGGTTGAGTCTGGACTCTGCTTGGGATAATCTGCTGGTTTCAACTTACATCCGCTCCATCCCTTGTGTTTCCACTTGTTCAGTGAGATTCATATGAGGAGTGAAAACCTGGTTCGGAATTTCACGGTAACAAAACTTGGGATCGCTGAATTTCAATGAATACTCAGATACTGAATCTTTTCCCTGCCGGAGCTGCAGGAGCTGATCGCTGACGGAGGAATCTCCCACTGGCCGGCAGAACCAGAATTGTTGCACAATAAAAGATATCTTGGATCTCTCTGTGGAATATTGATGTGGTTGCTGTTCCAGGGCCAGTGAACATTGAAGAACAGAGAAGGGCGCTGGTCTAGATGTCGGGCTTGTAATGTACACCAGCGAAGGAGCGGATGATGCGGAAGCGTTGGAATGGCCAGCTGTGCTCTGCACTGGAGTGATTTCTGGTTGTGTTGGATCCATGACGGTGCTGATTGGGAACAGGTGCTGATCAATACTCAGGTGAGTGTGAACGCTGACTGGTGGATGGGACCGAGCTTGATTGGTCCCTAACAGTTATGTTGCTTTTTTCTATATATATATATATATATATATATATATATATATATATATATATATATATATATATATATATATATGCATGCATTTATTTAGATCTCTTGGTTTTACATATTGTGTTTACTAACAAAATTGCACTTATGTGACTGTGTGTGTATTTAACTGTCAATGCACCTTCATAAATAGCCAAAGCTGTGAATTCTCCAAAGGTGTTGTTTTAACTATATGGTTCACATTTTATGAGTTATAATAAATGCATGAGCTTATGTCTGTGTAGGATTGTGAGGACAATGGCAGTGGTAATGCAGGAGGCGGAGCTTCACCTCTGATGTCACAGCGCTGGACTTTGGTTCCTGAGGGTGCAGCTCAGGAGGCATGATGACTATGAAGGGTGACAGGAAAAAAGATGGCTTAAACGACACATCGTTTCTCATCTCTCGATACCAATAAAATATCCTCAAAGGTTATTATTAAGAGCCAGTGTTTATACAACATTATTTTAATCATAGAGTTTCAGCTGTACAATTTACAACAGGTCAACAGTTTACAACATTTATTATAAATGAACACATTTCACAAAGTTAACAAAAAAGGTTTAGCTATGGCATGTACAAAATTGATAAATATTCACAAAACAAAAACATATACTTTTAAACCTTTAACCAAGTTCTGCTGCTCATTGTGCAAAACAGTCTTTTCTTTGTGACTTTGTGACTTTTCTTTCTCACCATTTAAACCTTTGCATAGATAGCATGAGTAGTATAGTAGTCCTTGGAAAAGTCATGAGAATATGATTCTTATTTTTCCTTTAGCCAGTCCAAGTGTTTGAGATGCGCTCATAATCATGAATGTGAGGGTGAAGGAGAGATGGATTCAGAATATGCTGGAGGGGCTTCCACAGGACAGGCCTCGGGCTTCAGATTCAACTGAGGAAACAGGAATTAATAATCATTACCAGCGAGGACAAAGAGCTCCTTTAAACATTTCAGGACAAGATATTTTAAATTAGGGTGTTGACAACTTGAACTTAATGTACTGATGCACTTGATGTTTTTTTTTATTATTATTATTTAAACATTTTAAAGCTGTGCAATCAATGAACCCATATACCTTATGAATTTAATAAATTAAAATTTAATAAAAGTATGTAAGAATAGCTACTTTTGGTACCATGAGAGTCCTGTCACCCGGATTTAACGTACAGCACAGTTTCTCCCGAAATACATGAAAGTGGCTGTTGAACTCTGAGAAGAATAGTAAACTTTATTGTTCTGCTATGTGTGTCTGATATTTGAATAAAACACGTCGGCAAATTACATTTGAAAGAATGGATAAGATAGTTTTTGCTGCTTCCATATACATTTTTTTTTTTTTTTTACAAATTACCAATGTATTGTTTTACTAGTGATTATGTATATTTAAATGTATGAAACCTAAAAAACATTTATGTTGTTGAAAACACTGCATATTAGTTTCTGGCTCAGCGCCAGCCAACGCACGAAAGCAGTTGGAATCAGGCAGTTCTGTGACGCCACTGAACATGACAAACTCTCAGGGGCACAGAAATAAGAATCCAATATATGGTGCCATAATGCTTAAAATGTAACATACACTTTAAATTATTTTCGTTAAAAAATATCCGCCGACATTCGGAGTGTCAACCAATCATCAAACAGCCGCTGACTGTGACCCCAGCAGCTCCCCAGAGATCTTTGCCGCTCATCTAAACAGCATTTTTGCTAGCAATATGTCGCAGAGCTCTCTTGTCAACTTTTTTTTTAGCAAAAAACCCTCGGCCTGATGGACAACCGGACACAAGGCCTAACGTTACATCTGATGAGGATGTTTCAACAGATGTGACTCCTCCTGCACTCCTGGATACTAAAAAAACTATTGAATGAGAAGACTCTGAAATGGCCTCCATCTCAGAGCTAAAGCCTACAAACCCTTCCGCAGCAGCTGGCCAATTGACGCGAAGCATGCAAATACTGACAGGTTCGCGGACAGTATAAATTGCATGGGCGTGAAAATTACGTCAGAATCTCTTTCTTCACGCTAATGAAGTTATCTTCACGCTTTGAAGTCTTTTATCTACCATCGTGGAAGTTGTATCAGAGGATTACTCACCATTTCCTCTCCGCATCCGATGGCAGCTACTTGCCAGATTTGTGCGGGTCCCTCATCTGTTCTATGTTTCCTGCCTGGGCCTCGCCAACGCCGAGGCAGCTTTCACGGATGACACGTGCGCCCACTGTGCAGAGCTGCCAGTGCGCGCCCTCAGAACCAGGAGAGAAGTGGCTCGGGCAACAGCGGGGATGAGGCCCACTGCCGCCAGCGAGCCGCTGGTGGGCTCTCCCCCGCCCCAAGACGAGTTCGACGCCGTCAGCTTCACAGACGATAGCTTCCGCCCCCCCAGGCCGTCGCGGACTTCGTCTCCTTCGGAGCTGGCGAGGAAGATGACTCCATGCCGCTCTCTGTGTCAGAGAAGGATTGGGCGACTCAGTCAGACCGCCCCGACCACGAGGGCCCTGCAGACCTCCAGGAGGAGCTCTTCAGGATCCTCGGCAAGGCCGTCACGGAGCTGGACCTCTCCTGGAACGCACCTGACGAGCCGGTGAAAAGTAAGCTGGACACGTGGTTTTTCCAGTCAAGCTGCCGCCAGGCCGCATCAAGGAGAAGCACCCCGTTCTTCCCAGACGTGCATGAGCACGTGGTGAAGTCGTGGGCTGCACCCCAATCGGCGCGCACCCACTCTCCGAGACTCAGAAGCGCGCCAAAGCGATGAGCCACGTGATGCCTCGTCGCTCACTTCAGTCCTCATCCGCGAGGTCCCGCTCTTCTTCAGCACCTCACCAGGCCCAAGGACTGGCTGGACAGCCCGCCGTGACGCCCCGCCCCGAGCCGAACGTCCGTTTCTGCCGAAACAAGCAGTGGTCGGGGCCTGGAAAGAGGCATCAGAGTAGGAAGAGGAGCCCATGCCGCGATAGAGCCAGCGCATCATCCTCGGCTGCAAAGCCATCTTCCTGACGGGCCGCTCAAGAGGAAGAGAGAGCACGCTGGTGTCCCCGCCCCCAAGCGCCGTGTTCAAGAGCTTCGTGTCCCCCAGGTTCCTTTGGGCCACAAGCAAAATGTGTGTTTAAATGCTGTTTGTGTGAGTTCCACAATAAAAACATGTATCTTTTCACAAAAAGAGCTTTCTCTTCCTCATGCACCCAACACTGTGTCACTCGCCCTGTCTCAGGACAGCGCAAGCAATGATTATAATGGCCTCTTGAGGGCGCGAGAGTGCCAACAACACACAATGCCCACCACGGGCCGCCCCCCAGCCAGTGCTTCTAATCTCGCGGGGGCAGGGCCCCGGTCTAAACAAGCCTTCAGTAGCTACGGTAGCCATAGAGCTAACGCGTCCACTGTGTCATTTTCTGGACGCGTGGAAGGCTATCCCAGGCGTTTCACCGTGGGTACTGGGAATTATTCAGCAAGGATGTTCTCTCCAGTTCAAACGCAGACCTCCCCGATTCAACGGCGCGGTCCCGTTACATGCTTTGCCCCACAACCTTTCAATTCTGAGACAAGAAGTTTTCAGTCTGCTCGAGAAAGGAGCGATAGAGCGTGTCCCTCCAAGCGAGCAGAAAAGCGTTTTTTACAGCCGCTACTTCGTGGTGCCAAAGAAGGGTGGAGGACTCCGTCCTATTCTGGATCTGAGACCCATCAACCGAGCACTTCACAAACACACATTCAGAATGACAACACTAAAACAGATCTTGACGCAGATACGGCCCGGGGACTGGTTCGCCTCAGTGGATCAAAAAGACGCGTACTTTCATATTCAAATAGCGACGCACCACAGGTGCTTCCTCAGGTTTGCTTTCGAAGGCACGGCTTATCAGTATTCGGTGCTTCCGTTTGGCCTGGCCCTGGCCCCCTGCATGTGAGCAGAAAAGCGTTTTTTACAGCCGCTACTTCGTGGTGCCAAAGAAGGGTGGAGGACTCTGTCCTATTCTGGATCTGAGACCCATCAACCGAGCACTTCACAAACACACATTCAGAATGACAACACTAAAACAGATCTTGACGCAGATACGGCCCGGGGACTGGTTCGCCTCAGTGGATCTAAAAGACGCGTACTTTCATATTCAAATAGCGACGCACCACAGGCGCTTCCTCAGGTTTGCTTTCGAAGGCACGGCTTATCAGTATTCGGTGCTTCCGTTTGGCCTGGCCCTGGCCCCCCACATGTTTTCAAAGTGTGTGGACGCAGCGCTTTCTCCCCTCAGATCGAGCGGAATGCGCATCTTGAATTATCTGGACGATTGGCTGATTTTAGCCCACTCAAGAGATGTGCTAATCAGTCACGTGGAAATGCTGCTCCGCCATTTGGATACGCTGGGACTGCGTGTGAATATGCAGAAGAGCGTGCTTTTACCGAGTCGGACTATAACATATCTGGGAGTATGTTTGGACTCGATGGCGATGCGAGCCCATCTTTCTCAGGAGCGCATGGAGACAATCTCATCGACTCTGCGCCGTTTCAGACCGGGCAGGTCGGTTTCTCTGAGCGATTTTCAGAGGCTTCTGGGTCTGATGGCGGCGGCTTCTTCAGTGTGCCATCTGGGTCTGTTGCATATGCGACCGCTACAGCTTTGGCTAAAAGCTCGAGTTCCGCCGAGGGCGTGGTCGTCGAGCCACAAACGAATTACGGTCATTCACAGTTGCGTCAGCACTCTGAGACCGTGGAACAGCACAGATATGTTCAGCGCAGGAGTTCCTTTGGGTTTAGTGACTCAGCGCAACGTGGTCTCGACAGACGCATCAACTTCAGGCTGGGGAGCAGTGTGCCTGGGCGTTCCTGCCTCAGGCCTGTGGTCGGAGTCACAGAGAACGTGGCACATAAACCGTTTGGAATTGGAAACGGTTTTCCTCGCCCTGCAAGCCTTTCGGTCGAAACTGGAGCGACAACATGTACTAATTCGAACCGACAACACGTCTTTGGTCTCGTACATAAATCGACAGGGAGGCGTGCGCTCCAGAGCTCTATTCAAACGAGCAGCGAGTCTCTTGTTGTGGGCGGACCGACACTTTCTCTCCATAAGAGCGGCGCACATCCCCGGTATTCTGAACCGCGGAGCGAACATGCTTTCGAGGAACGGGATTCCTCAAGGAGAGTGGAGGCTTCACCCAGGATCAGTTCATATGATTTGGGATCGATTCGGGAGGGCGGAAGTGGATTTGTTCGCCACAAGCGAGAACACACACTGTCAGACGTTCTTCTCGCTATCTCACTCCCCATTACCGGGAGATGCTCTGACATCGCGCTGGCCGGAAGCCAGACTTTAATATATATATATATATATATATATATATATATATATATATATATATATATATATATATAATTTTTTATTTTTTTTATTTTTTCAGTTCAACAGAAGAATGATACTCATAACAGGTTTGGAACAATATTTCATTTTTGGGTGAACTATTTAAGTTATTCTTGTGATGTTAACAAAGCAGTGTACTGCACAATATGTCCAGGGTTACCTCGTGATAAGCAGGAGGCGACTCGTAGAACTGTACTGTGCTGTAGCGCGGTGGTCTGTGCAGATCATCTTCAGACAGAGAGATCGGAATGACGTAAACAGAGGGCGGATCCACGGCTCGAGCTTGAGTCTGCACATGCTCATCTTGCTCCTTACAGACCCGCTGGAATATTTTACAGCAGCCAACACAGAAGATCGTAAACACAAAAACGGTAACAATAGGTGCGATGATCCTGAAACAGCAAAGATTGAGTGGTGTTAAAATACAGCATGAGTGGGAGTTGTTAGTGATGATAAAGGACATAAACCAATCGTATATCCTACAGATTAAGAAAAGATACAAACTGAATGGGTATTTTTCACATTTCCAATTCCAGAATGTGGAAATAAAATACAGATACATAAGGGAATAAAACCAAATTTATTTTTTTTACATTTTATGATCCTCAAATGTAAAAAAAAAAAAAAACTATTGCACAATGCAATTTTAATCAGCTTTTACTATATTGTATATTGTAATTGAACATGAGGTTAAAATAATCCAGTATATATTATACAATATATAATTGTACATTATTGTGTTTATATTATGCTGCATACACATGTGTATGTGTGTGTGTGTGTGTGTGCAAACTGAATACACACACACACACACACACACACACAATAACATTAGTATAGTATGGTTTTGGATCAGATCTTATGTGTGTTCAGTTTTATAAAAGAGTATTGAAAGTTGGTATACATACTTAAATACTAAATATGGATCAGACCCCATGGCAATGAAGAAATTCACTTCACAATTCAGAAGCAACTCTGTTAGGAAAAAAAAATGATTATATTTGGTGATGACATTTAATTTGTCTATAATCATTAAGATGCATATAGTATTGGAATTCATAGTGAACTGGACAGGCAAGAGCTTGATATAATTAATTAATCAATTATACCTAAAACATTTATAACATGTAAATGTATATTGTACAGTACTGTGTTGAAATGCATCTTAATGCAAAAAAAAACAAAAAACATACAAAACCTGGAATTCCACAGGGCTTGTATATCATTTGATAAATAAATGTGAAGTAAATAAAGACTTTTGCAATTGATAGACCTTTGAAAATCAATGTGTGAATATGTTACTCCCATAATGAACTTTTTTAACCTTATATGAGTCAAGACAGTCATGAGTGGTGTCTTACACACCAGAAATGACCCAATTCTGTATTGAGGCCAGATAAATGATAACAAATCGGTTATAAAGCAAAAAAAATATATATAAATAAATTATATATATATATATCTCAAACTCTTTGGAGGTCTGATACAGGTTCTAAAGTAAAGAAATCTTTTCCATTCAAAATTGGTCTTTTACCGTAAGTCAAGGATTTTGCTGAGGACCACCAAGGTCATCTATATGGGATAGCTTACTCATTGGGCCCAAGTGGGCTAAAAATTTTGTCCCGAGCCCTGTAAAGATTTGTGAACGCCTTGCTTGTAGGCCAGGGGTAGGCAGCGTCGGTCCTGGAGTGCCGATGTCTTGCAGAGATTAGAAAAAAGCCTCTCCTGCCTGTAGGCCTAGTCATTCTGAAGACCTTCATTAGCTTGTTCAGGTGTGTTTGATGAGGGCTGGAGTTAAACTCTACAGGACAGCGGCAATCCAGGACCGACCTTGCCTACCCCTGCTGTACGCCTACATGTTAGAGCAGCACCCCTTCAGCGGACACCAAACAACAGCTGCCATGTTGATTTCTCCAATATCCACTTACTGCCAGCAGTGTTTCAGACCTCACCTGTCCTTTCCATCCAACAAAGAATCACAGAAACACAAAACAAAAGAGACTCTAGCTTATATATAAACACTGACGCTGTCAAAAAACTAAATCTTTAACATTATTAAAAACCTACAGGTCAATATATTTATACAAGCCCAGTCACATGTTCAGATATTCTACTAGCATAGGTGAACATCATACACATTTTATGTAGTTAGTAAAAAAATGACTTCTTCAAGCACATCTCTGAGAAACACCTAGAAGTCTTACCTCAAAGAACACAGGTGATCCCGGCAGTAAAGTAGATGTTGAATGCAGCGCTCTGATTTGAGACTGAGTCTTATCTGAGGGAGGGTTTGAAGTGCAGATAGTGAAGTTTGAACACTTTTATGGTGACTGTCTGGTGTTTAAACACACAGTATGTATATACCAGGTGGACATTTTATTCTCGCAGCACTTAGGGGGAAATTTAGTTATGTGTAAAAGGGTACCATCCCAGTGACCGTTTTGGTTTTTATTTCTTTTTCCTTTTCTTTTCTAAAAGAGTGCACCATCCACAGTGTGCTTCATTATTTATCTTTTATTTACCTAAGTAACCTTGCCATGAAATAGCAGGCGTTATATTGTCTGTATCATTATACTGCTTCTCTCTGATGAAAATAAAAAAGAAATCCAGGCTGGTTTGTGTTGTCCTGGTTCTGGTACAGCTGGTGAATCAATATGATCTTTCTGGCAAAGACAGGTGATCAAGAAAGTCTTGCTATTTAATCTATTAAAGATGCCGTACCTCAGTGTCCAAATACACATTATATCTGGCCAGAAGTTTCCCTTTCATTTATGTCAAATAAAGAGAAACACATTTAAGTTTGCGAATGGTGCTGATGAGCCAGTTCCCCATGAATGAACTTTTCATCTAGTTGTCAAATAAACCTACCATTGTATATTATGAATTTATTTAGTTTTATCTTTTGTAAATCACTTTGAATAAAAGTGTTTGCTAATTGCATAACTAAAATGAACAGGTCAAATGATCTTATAAACAAAGTGAAAAGAAAGTGGATGGTTAGAAATGACATAAAACAAATGCAACTTCATTCCCAGACATTACCATCAACAGTTTATTGATTCTGTGGACTGTAAATGCTAACTTGGTATCATAAAATATTGAAATTGTGACTGAATTGGGCCAATGTGGCGTGCATAACATTTAATTCATTAAACGGAGCATAAAATGTTCTGGAAAATACTCTAATTGCAAGGGATTTAGGAAAATTTTATCAAATAAATGTAATTTATCATAAGTAATAAAGGCTTTTAATTAGGAAACTGCATTATAATATATTACACATATCTATTATTATATATTACTTCAATGTTCACTTTGCACAATTGCCTATTCAAACAAACCATGAAAATATGCTAAGAGAATTAACCACTAAACATCCACTATTTAACACGACTTTGTGAGCTTAACATATCATATACAACTAAATGTACAAAAATGTTACTTAATATGTTTTACATTATGAAATGTAACTTAAAAGTCCTGAGAGATCAATTATGATCATCATCATCATCATCATCATTGAAGACTAAAGTCAACTTAAAAACACAAACTCATCTCTGCTGGTTTAAGCCAGCATGTTAATTCCATTTCAAACGTTTTAAAAGGTCAACATAGTATAAAAACATTTCTGCAGTTTCATTTATACAGCGGACTTCACCGTTTTACTATAGAAATAGTAATGAAAGGTTCCTTCCATCTCTATACTTCATTCACTTGCGTTCTGTTAAGCGGTGGACTCCACATAGTTGCCAGGAAAAAATCCCTTAAAGGGTTAGTTCGCCCAAAAATGAAAATTATGTCATTAATAACTCACCCTTATGCTGTTCCAAACATGTAAGTCCTCCTTTTATCTTCAGAACACAGTTTAAGATATTTTAGATTTAGTCCGAGAGCTCTCAGTCCCTCCATTGAAGCTGTGTGTACGGTACACTGTCCATGTCCAGATAGGTAAGAAAAACATCATCAAAGTAGTCCATGTGACATCAGAGGGTCCTTTGGAATTTTTTGAAGCATCAAAAATACATTTTGGTCCAAAAATAGCAAAAACGACGACTTTATTCAGCATTGTCTTCTTTTCCGTGTCTGTGTGAGAAAGAGTTCAAATCAAAGCAGTCTGGATATCAGGTTCGCGAGCGAATCATTCAGTTCACCAAATCGAACTGAATCGTTTTAAACGGTTCGCATCTCTAATACGCATTAATCCACAAATGACTTAAGATGTTAACTTTTTTAATGTGGCTGACACTCCCTCGGAGTTCAAACAAACCAATATCCCAGAGTAATGCATGCACTCAAACAGTACACTGACTGAACTGCTGTGAAGAGAGAACTGAAGATGAACACCGAGCCGAGCCAGATAATGAACGAAAGACTGACTCGTTCACGAGTCAAGAACAGTTTCTTTCAGACGTGTCCGATTCGTGAACCGAGGAGCTGATGATACTTCGCATGTATGATTCAGCGTGACACACAGAGCGTCTGAACTGAACTGATTCTTTTGGTAATTGATTCTGATCTGATTCTGTGCTAGTGTTATGAGCGCGAGTAAACCGAAGGCTTGAATCAAAGGCAATCATCGCCAATGACGCCATTACGTCGAGTGCAAAAGAACCGGTGAACTGTTTTCTTCAACCGGTTTATTGAATCGGAACTGTCCGAAAGAACTACTGGTGATCCGAACATCATGCAACCAGTTCTTCACTCGTGAACGAGTCAGTCTATTGTTCGTTATCTGGCTTGGCTCGGTGTTCATCTTCAGTTCTCTCTTCACAGCAGTTCAGTCAGTGTACTGTTTGAGTGAATGAATTACTCTGGGATATTGGTTTGTTTTAACTCAGAGCGAGTGTCAGCCACATTAAAAAAAGTTAACATCTTAACTCATTTGTGGTTTAATGGGTATTAGAGATGCGAACCATTTAAAACGATTCAGTTCGATTTGGTGAACTGAATGATTCGTTCGCGAACCGGATATCCAAACTGCTTTGATTTGAACTCTCTCTCACACAGACACGGAAGAGAAGACAATGCTGAATAAAGTCGTCGTTTTTGCTATTTTTGGACCAAAATGTATTACTTCAAAAAATTCTAACTGACCCTCTGATGTCACATGGACTACTTTAATGATGTTTTTCTTACCTTTCTGGACATGGACAGTATACCGTACACACAGCTTCAATGGAGGGACTGAGAGCTCTCGGACTAAATCTAAAATATCTCAAACTGTGTTCCGAAGATAAAAGGAGGCCTTACATGTTTGGAACAGCATAAGGGTGAGTTATTAATGACATAATTTTCATTTTTGGGCGAACTAACCCTTTAACTCCATTGAGAAAGCCCTCACACCAGCCATCCTCATTCCTGCTGGTGAGGTAGATGATATCGCCCTCCTGAAACACCAGGTCGCCCGGCTTGCCTGTGTCGTAGTTATACAGTGCCACCACTTGGTAGGAAAGAGAAGTACAATGAAAAAAATCACTACCTGGATATATAATTAATATCTCTTGTTCTGAGTGTGTGATTACAAAATGATCTGTCTTAGATGTCAATACAGTTGTTTTCACAATGCAGATTCTGTGCCTGAACGAGTCATCAGAAATGAGCTTACCTTTATCCAAATAGTCGGCTGGTGCAGTTATGTCATAATCAATGGGAGGGGGTAGAGGGGGCATCTCTTCAAAGTTGTCATAACTGTCTAGTGGTGGCGGTGCTGGAATCTCAAGGTCTAAATGTGCATCGACACACAAAGTTAACAAAACTGACAAAGTGCAACTGCACAAATGTGTTTGAAGGAGATGTGGGTGATTTCCGTTCAACAAGCCACATAAAACAAAAATGTGACAATCAAACAATTTTTTTTTTTTCCGTCTGAAACATATGGACGCCTACACGGTTTATCAAATAATACAACTAACACCAATGCATGTACACTAGAAATCACACACTTCATCATTTACAGCGATCGTTCACCAAAGACAAACGGCTTCAGAAGACCTGGAATATAATGCAGCAGTGTTAGTTCATTTTCTTCTGACTCTACACTACTCTAGTGTTACACTACGGTTCAAAACTTTGGGGTCGGTAAGATTTTTAATAATGTAAAACAATATTTAATAGGTTAGGATGACTAAGTGGGTTGAAATTTGACTTTTTGCTTTTTAAAAAAAGTTTTCTACAGTTAGTTAAGCAACTGTTTATTAATCTTGTTAATAGTTGTAGTTAATAACAACAATGTTGTATTGCATAAATTGCATGGATTATTTATTTGATAACTTGTTTCTTCTTTGCCCTTTCTGTAGCTAAAGGTCGGAATATATCTACATGACATTTGCACTGGTTTCCCCCCATTTACATTTATGATCAATCGACACTTAATTGCTGGAAGTCAGAGCTAGTCTGCAGGTTTGAGTTGACCGATTCAATAGAAAATTGCAACGTGTATGATGGTCAAATTTTTTTAAAATATGCACATCACTTTTATAATCATAATTATCATCATAATTTTTTATTGTTTTTTAACCCTACCCTATTTGAATGGTTGATTTGTGCATATTGCCCCCTGGTGGATTTAACATGAACGTTTACGATGTCTATGTTCTTAAAGCAATGCAAACTTTGTTATAGGTTCAGTAATGCAGTAAATATTTGTGTATAAAACATTTATTTCTCTGTGTTGTATGACAGCCAATCTCTGCACTGGAATGGTTGGTAAGAAGAAGAAGAAAATGATGTATCTAACTACAAAAAATGCAGGTTTGTTTTCGTTTTACTCAAATGCATGTCTTTTTGAAACGGCATGTCTTTTCTGTTTTTCCGATCTTTCATTCTTTCTTTTTTAAACCCTGACAGATTTTGACAGGCATGAGTTACTGATCTATGAGGAGGTGGCAAAAGTCCCACCCTTTCGCCGGAAGACGCTGGTTCTGATTGGTGCAGCTGGAGTGGGCAGACGAAGTCTGAAGAATAAGTTGCTAGTGTCAGACCCTCAGCACTATGGCACCACCGTCCCCTGTGAGTCCTCTCTGGGGGTATTAGGCACAGTTTTCATTACTCTTTAGACTCAGACCTGATGCTAATATTTCTTCCCTTTATTATGAGAGATTTTTTGGACACAACTAAAATCTAGTGCTAATCTGTTAATAAACAGAAATGATTTCATCTGGGCTGTCATATAACTGTCCACAGACACCTCTAGGAAGCCCAAATCAGCAGACAGAGAGAACATGATGTATGCCTTCACGTCCCGGAGTAAGATGGAGGCTGATATTAAAGCTGGCCACTATCTTGAACACGGTGAATATGACGGTAACCTCTACGGCACCAAGAATGACTCCATCCATGAAGTCGTGGAGGCGGGACGTATCTGTATCCTGGACGTCAGCCCACAGGTAAGGGTCTCTTTAACTAAGCAGAAGATCAACATCTACGAGATTTCATAAGCACATGATGCTGTTTTATAGTATTTCATGAAAAGCACTTTTTGATTCTGATTTTTTAAATTTGTTTTTGCCATAGGCCCTAAAAGTCCTCAGGACATCAGAGTTTTTGCCGTATGTGGTGTTCATCAAAGCCCCAGAGTTTGAGGTGCTGAAGGCCATGAACAGATCTGGGGTGGAGGCAGGAGTGACCAAACACCGAACAGTAAGTTTAAAGGGATAGTTCACCCTAAAATGTAAATTACCCCATGATTTACTCCCCCTCAAGCCATCCCAGGCCTTTCAGATGAATACAGTCAAAGTTATAATAAAAAATGTCCTTGATCTTCAATACTTTAGGTTTTGAGCAAAACAAAACACTGATCACAAATTATGAGTATGAATATTAGTTCAATTCAAGTCAAGAGGAGACTTTTCTGTATACAAAACTTGGTTTTAGCGAGACTAGCCGGCTAGAGATTAAGGTTTATAAAGTTGTACGGTGATGCTTTATTTTAAGGTGTCCTTGTTACACGTTACATGTTCATACTATTATAATGACAATAAATTATGCATAATTACATGCAAATAACCCTAAACATATAGTAAGTACATGTATTCATTTAATGTTACTTAGTGCCTAAAGGGTGAGTTCACCCAAAAATGAAAATGATGTCATTAATGACTCACCCTCATGTCGTTACAAACCCGTGAGACCTCCGTTCATCTTCGAAACACAGTTTAAGATATTTTAGATTTAGTCCGAGAGCTTTGGTGAAGATGAACCCTGTAACAAGGACACATTAAAATAAAGTGTAACCAGTTGTAAAAATTGATATTTTTATTACACAGATACATCGCTTTGCTTCAGGAGGCTTTTATTAACCCCCTAGAGCTGTGTGGGGCAATTTTTATGATGGATGGACAGACTTTATTGGACTTCAAAATTTCAACACCTGTTCACTTCCATAGCAAAGCTTGGAAGTGCCAGGACATTTTTTTTTTAAATACAAAAAAAATTGTATTCATCAGAAAAAATAAAGTCATATATAACTAGGGAAGGCTTGAGGGTGAGTAAATCAAGGGGTGAATTTAATTGTGTGAACTATCCCTTTAAATCCCACTTAGTCGCTGTATACTAAACATGGTTTGCTTGAAACTCAAGTTTTGCCCATCCTAAAAATCTTCATCTGTCTCATCTCAACAGGACGCAGAACTGAAGAGGACGGTAGATGAGAGCGCCAAGATTCAGAGAGTGTACGGACACTACTTCGACCTCACCATAGTAAATGATGATTTGGAGCAAGCGTACAGGAAGCTCAAATCCTCCTTAGAGGAGTTAAAGGGAGCTCAGCAGTGGGTTCCAGTTGGGTGGGTGTTTTAGAGCTCACTACAGCAACTAGTGGATGATTCATGTGACACTTTATACCAGTGTTAACCTCATGCCAGGGGTGTTCACTGATCAGAGAGCTTACATGAGTGTGTGTGTGTGTGTGTGTGTGTGAGTGAGTGTGTGAAATCACCATCTACTCTACAAAAACAGGTTATAACTAGTAAACATTCAAGTTTCAGTTCAGATGTTTTTTGAATTGTTACAAAATTTACACAAATATCTGAACATCCTTTAACAATTAAGTTAAAAAAAGATAAATTTCTTTCAGAAGCAAAACTGTATTATATATTTTTTTAATTTAACCTTTTCAAAAGGTTGTTAGATTTATTGGGTTAAAACAAACAAACAAGCAAATAAACTAACAAAAAAAAAAGATCAAACTTGGAACTACTGTTCAAAAGTTTGGGGTCAATATTATTTTAATAAATTAATACTTGAATAATTGATTAAAATTGACAGTAAAGACATTTTAATGTCACAAAAGATTTCTATTAAAATAAGAGCTGTACTCTTGAACTCTCTACATCCTAAAAAAATGAATCACGATTTCCACAAAAACATTTAAGCAGCACAACTGACAATATAAGATATGTTTCCTGAGCAGACACTGAAGACTGGAGGAATGATGCTGAATTCAGCTTTAATATCACTAAATTACATTTTAAAAGAAAAACTTAAAAACATATGAAATTGTAATAATATTACACAACTGCTGCTGCTTTGCTGTATTGTTTATCAAATAAATGTAGCCATTATGCATAAGAAAACAAATCTGAATCGACCCCAAACTTTTGAATGACAGTATGTATTCTCTAAAAACACATCTTATGCAGATTTGCTTCTCAAGTATTTTAACAAGTTACGTTTTTAAAACATAATTTTGATTTCAAGCCCACAGGTCTACATCAATTCTGTTTGTGTATGTGGTAGGTGTTTGGACAGTGTTTCATCTCTGAATTATATTTTTATCATAAGGCTCTATTTTGCTCAGCTCCTGTTGTTGTGTCAGGCACATGACTTTTGTACAGTTTTTTTTTCATATACATCCATATTACAGCACCATTCTTTCTGAATTTAGCACAGGAATATATGGAAATGTGTTCATTAACAAACAGAAACAGCAGGCAGATAATATTTGCACACAATAAACTGTGCAGAAGGTCACTGAATGCAGCATATAATTCATTTCAGATGGATCTTTTTGCAGATCACCAACATTGTGAACTATATTTATATATTTAGATATGTTAGTAACAGTATATACCTATTTATTTATTGATTCGAAAAAGGACCAAACCTCATTTTTACATTTAAATTGGACACAAACCTGTGAATTGAAGGGAAGAACAGTGCTATAGCATGGCATTAAGACCTTTATATCAATATGTATGAATATGCTCTCAGTGTAAAATGTTGTGACTGCATGTAATCTGTGTATCTGCTCTAATTCACAGCAATTTATTCTAATGCTGTATATGCTTATTGGATGAAAATATCTTTTTCTTACGGACAAACCCTCTCTACTTTTTTATTACGAATGATCATTCTTCAGTATTCTTCTGTTTATTTTCAATGATTATAATTCATGTCAATGATATTTGGCTTGAATATTGGCAGCTATCGTTTATTTATTAGTTTTTTTTATCATTTATTATCTGTGTGTGCGGTGTTAGGATTTAAGTTTTGATATTGATATTAGGTTTTTTTACATATCAGATAATGGACTAAGCTAGAGACAGATACTGTATATACAGTAGTAGTCATGTTTCATGTGCAAAATCGATGAATGATTAGAAGAACAATCTGTAAATTGCCTGATTTCTGAAATAAAATGTTTGGAGAAATAATGTGTTAATTAACCATTAATTGAATGAATTTAACAAAGTCAGTATTTTATACACCGATTAACTTTAAGATTTTTGAATAAGCATTATATTTAAAAGCAAATGTGAAATTAAGTCATAAATATAAGTCCTATGATATATTGTTTTTCTGTCTCCGAAAGGGAAACATGAAGATATTTACTTATTTATCTTCTTAAATTTAGATTGGTTCACATAATTGTTTGTTCACCGTCACTTCCGCTTTCACCAGCAGAGGGCAGAGTTTGTCCCACAATGACATACACTTCAGAGGCTGAATGCCAAAAGAGCAACACGATAAAATTCATCCCACAGCACTAATTACATATTTAATTTCCTGAAAAGCATATTTTCCCACCTCAGGCAACAAATCCCTATTATTATTGGTCATTATTTTAAGATATGGACACTATTAATCTTCAACCCCGATGATAATGAAATCAACATTTTCCTATTAATCAGATGTCCCTCACACTAATTCAGTATTTGTGAATATAAAATTTACATAAAATCTCACGCTTCGGCTATACTAAAGTATTATTGCTATATTTATTTTTTTTTGTAACAGCAACCTCATCATTTTTGATCAAAGAAGGCGGTTCAGAACTTCAGAATTTGAACTAAAATCAGTTTTCTTATGATTGCTCTGAACATTTCAGACTGAGTTCAACAAACATTAAATTACTTTTTCATAAACTTAAAAAAATAAATAATACAAATCTAGGTGTGATGGGGTTAAGACTAGGGTAACAGGGTTAAAGATGGTAACGGGTTGAAGAGTCAAATACAGCTTAACATATATATAGTTGTTTTTTACTCATTCACTGTATTTTATTATGTTACCAAGAAAAACAGATATAAATGCTGTGGGGCTGTTTTAAAGCGACAGGAACCGAGGGACTCGTCAGAGTAGGAAAAAAAAAAAGCTTAGTGCACCAATATATTGAGATAGCATTAATGATAATGATTCAAAATCTCAGACTGGGCAGGAAGTTCACCTTCCAACAGAACAACAACCCTACGCACACAGCCAAGATAAAAAATAAAAAAAGGATCATCCTTTAAAATGACTTGAGGCTGTAATTTCTGCCAGGGGTGCTTTAACAAAGTATTGAGCAAAGGGTGTGAATACTTATGTACATGTGTGTTTTTTGTTTGTTGTTGTTGTTGTTGTTTTAATAACTTCGTTCACATTGTCATTATGGGGTATTGATTGTAGAATTTACAGAACAAATGTGAAAATCTCGGCAGAACACACGTGTGCACATACACATAGCTTTGACAGACACATTCAACATATGCATTTGGTTTAAGATTCTTGATCAGATATAATAATTCATTTATATTACTGGATAACTTCAGAACCAAAGTGTTACAAACACAACCCATCACAATCTCACAACCCCTTTATGATCAGATAAATAACGGGGTTGAGTGTGACCGGGGTGTGATTTCTTTGCCCAAAACGGCCTCTGCAAATCGTAGCGGTTTTGTGGAATGACTCAAATACTCACCCTCATGTCGTTCCAAACCCGTAAGACCTTCGTTCATTTTCGATGGACTCTGAGGGCTTTCTGAGCCTTCATAGACAGCCAGGGTGAGTAATTTTTGGGTGAACTAACCCTTTAAGCATAAGGTACAAGAGACCACACTATATTATAAAACACTAACTAAATATTAACAAGAGAGCAAGACACATACAGGTTGTGAGTAACTGATGACAGAATGATAATTTTTGGGTGAACTAACCCTTTAACCCTCTTCCTTGAACTCACTTATGCAAAATAAATGTAACTTCTTATTGCCACTCTCATCACTAACCTGATTTATCTTCCCACACGTGTGGAGGTGGAAACAGGATGTATTCCAGTAAAGAGGCAACTTCTTGGATAACCTGTAGAAATGCAGATACTGTATGAAAGCAGAAATGTTTAAAATGACCAAACTGTTCATTAAGAGAAGATCATTTATAGCCTAAAAGCAAGTCATTCTCTGCAAAAGGGTTAATTTGACCTTTCAGATATTTTCAGCCATTTACTTTTATTGACCCAGTCGCTCTGAGAAAAACAGTGAGTGGCCATGCATGAATTTACCTCACTGGACCCACAGTCTTCCATTCATTTATTCAGTTTTCATCTGAAATGTATTTTATAAAGTAAACTACAAGCAAACAGGAAATGTCTATAATTTTATAGTTCAGTTGGTCATATAGTAAAAGTGGATGATGGCAGATCATTGGTGGCCTTTCTGAGAATATTTTAATCATGTCAAGATATGATGACATGGGTGTGTTTTATGGTTTTTCTCCACTGACTTAAGCCATGATACACAAGAACAATAGTCTACGTAAGACATGATGCACAGGTACAGTACTCTGTAGACCTTTGTACCAGTAAACATTCCATTACACTTACAACACAGACACATTAAAAGCTTTTACACTACTATAGATTATGTGGCATGAGAAATGAGGATGACGGTAAAAATTGATAAGACAGTTTTTTCTATTCTAGAACTCTCAAACCTTTTAAATTTGCATGTAATATAAAGCATGCCACAAACTGAAATGTTCTGAATTTGTGCAGTTTGATTATCATCATCCTATATTTTCTTAAAGGGGGTCATATGATGTTGCTAAAAAGAACATTGTTTTGTGTATTTGGTGTAATGCAATGTGTTTATGTGGTTTAAGGTTAAAAAGCATTATTTCCCACACGTTTTTTACAAAGCTCATCGGTCTGAAAAGCGAGGTGTGCTTTGATTGGCCAGCTGTTCAGTGTGGTGTGATTGGCCGAATACCTCAAGTGTTACGCCTCTTAATATACTGTGATGCTTGTCCTGGTGTTCTAACAAATAATGCTTCCTATCAGATTATGCTACCAACACTGTATTTATCCTACTGTAATAATAGGTTAGGGTTGGGGTAGGTGGACATGTTTATAAAGTATTTTGCTTCCAAATTATGCTTCCATCTGTTTTAATGGGAAGAAGCAAAATCTGATAGGATAGCACAAATCATCATTTTTAATAGCCCTGGTTTAGTCCCATTTCTTTACAAAGTAACTCAGAGGTCATCAATATAATCTTAGCACCCCACATATTGATCTAGCCCCCCTTAGCACAGGTAGAGAAAAAATGATAGCGCCGTGCCTGAATTACAGATTATAATGACTTAAGGCTGATTTATACTTCTGTGTCAAACCTACGCCGTATAGGCTACACATAGCTGCACATCCTAAACCGTAGCCTACACCGTAACCTGACGTGCAGTTCTCCAGAAATTTAATGGCACGTCACTTCTATGCGGACTGCAAGCGCAGTGATTGGTCTGCAAAAACCCCTTCCTTCACAATATATACTTGAGTTTTGTGTGTGTTCATGTGCACTTTAATATATTTTAATGTTACACAATATAAAATAAATCTTATATAAAATAAAACAAAGCAAAGAGTTAATCTGCCGTGGAACTTGTGGTTTACACTATTTTACAAACTCACGTTTGTTTTTGCAAATCCTTTAAATATGAAAACATACTTACAGAATGTGAGTCAAAACAGATGGTCTTTGTAATCTACACTCCCAGGATCAGGAAACAGTCCTCCACAAGATGCGCTGCACACATCTGAATATTTGAGTTGAGCTGTTCTGGAACAGTGTTATAAATCCAACTTAACCACTGATTTCTAGTCGTGTCCTCTTTTGGAAGACCAAACAAAGTAGTTTGCTTTCATAACGTAACACACAGTGTCTCTATGGCATGGCGGTGGCAGCAACAGCGAGAATCACAGTTACTCCTTTTTTCTTTGCGTAAACTTTTGAGCCATGTTATGCAAATCTTCCCACATAGTGAGGTAGAGACGTGGGGACGTGTTTAAACAAGGCATTTTAGGAGGGTGTTGAGTCTAAACTTTTATAAAGAATATCTATTTAGGTTTGAGACTTTGGTCTTTGCAGCTTTAGGGAGCTCATCTATTCACAAACAGCTTGAAACACTCCAAATAGAAAGGGACATTTTTAATTGCATTGTATGACCCCTTTAGGTTATAAAATATTATTTCTAAATTATACATAGTCCATGTAAATAATGAATTTGCATTATTTCATTTGGTGGTATATGTTCAATATGGAATCAACTAATTACATCAATGAAACAAATATTTCATATTAAATCAAAAATAAATCAATAAATGGACAGAAAGAGAGAAACACTTAGCAAAATGACGGTATGCAATTATATAACCTTTGCTAACATTACAGTGTTTGAAGAGGTAGATAGAAACTATGCTGTTTCTGTCAGGATACACACTCGGAGACAAGGGAAGTGAATCCAAACAAAGTGTTTATTTACAAGAATCGAGTGCAAGATGAGTGACTTAGGTGAATCCGTGGCGAGGCTGGCAGCGTTCACCCGATGCCTCGGAGGTAAGCAGGCGAGTAGCCGCGGTGCAATACGTTGTATCTTTAGTGGACAAAGGTCATCAAGACTTGGTGTTTTCCTCTCACAGGGGTAGCCAGTTGGGATGGAAACCGAGTCCGAGGATACACAGGAGCTAGGAGATCAGATCTGGAATTATCCAGCGGATCTGGAAGAAGATCAACAGAGACACGGAATTTAACTATCTGAAGAATGTATACTTCTCTTCCACGAACTTGGAATGGGGGTATGACGGTAAGTGGTCTGTCCTATTCGAGGCTTGACGTTGGAGTGCTGTTATGAGATGGATTTTATGTGCTGGAAAGTGACGGTGCTGATTGGGAACAGGTGCTGATCAATACTCAGGTGAGTGTGAACGCTGACTGGTGGATGGGACCGAGCTTGATTGGTCCCTAACATTACCCCCCCCTCCAGGGTCCGTGCCAACGGACCAAGGACCCCGACGTCGTGGGGGTCTGCCTCGGGGTCGTGGAGCCGGTCTTTGAGGGTTTTGTTTGTGAAACTCATTCAGTAGATTTGGATCAAGGATATCATTTCGAAGTACCCAACACCTCTCTTCCGGTCCGTAATCCTCCCAATCCACTAGGTATTCGAGGCGACCACCCCGACGTCGGGAGTCCAATATCTCCTTAACCGCATAGATGGGATCGGCTTCAATGGGCGGTAGTGGGGGGCTATCGTCAGAGACCGGATCTGTGGAGGGAACAGGCACAGGTGAGTAGTGTGGTTTCAAGAGAGAGACATGGAATGTGGGATGTATCCGATACTGGGCAGGGAGTTGGAGTTTGTAAGTGACTGGGTTGATTTGTTCTAGTATAGGAAACGGCCCGATATATCTTTGACTCAGTTTTTTACAGGGTTGACGTAGGCGAATGTCTCTTGTGGAGAGCCATACCAGTTGACCAGGCTGGTAGTTTGGATTCTGTTGTCTGTGGACATCTACAAACCGTTTTTGTCGATTCCTGGCTTGTTGAAGGTGTTGGTGGGCTTGGTTCCAAACCTCTTCACTTTGCTGAAACCATTGATTTACTGCAGGTACTTCTGAAGGCCTTGGATCTTGCGCTCCGTCTGTCCATTCGTTTGTGGATGGTACCCGGATGTCAGACTGTTACATTCAGGAGTGAGAAGAAAGCTCGCCAAACCCTAGAGATGAACTGCGGTCCTCTATCAGACACAATGTCCTCCGGAATTCCAAAGTTTCGGAATACGTGCTCGAAGAGTAATTCTGCAGTTTTAAAGGCTGTAGGGAGACCCTTGAGGGGAATTAGTTTACAGGCTTTAGAGAACCTGTCGATGGCAACAAGAATACATGTATTCCCTTCAGAGGGTGGTAGATCAGTGACGAAATCTACTCCGAGGTGGGACCAGGGACGTTGTGGACTGGGTAGTGGTAACAGCTTCCCTGAGGGTAAGTGTCGAGGAACCTTGGTCATAGCACAGAGTCGGCAACCTTGGATGAATTCCTTAACCTCTTGGTGCATACCTGGCCACCAATACTTTTGTTGGATCGCTGCGCAGGTCTTAGTAGCCCCGAGATGGCCAGTCCCTACTGAGGAATGAGCAGAGGAGATCAAAGCTATGCGGAAAGCTTCGGGAACATAAGTCTTGCCTGGAGGGCATTCAGGAAGGGTAGGTAGACCTCTTGATGCTTCCTGGAGCTGATCATTTAGGTCCCATTGAATGGGATTGACGAATATCTTGGCAGGAAGAATGGTTTCGGGTTCGCCTGTAACTTCTTCTGGGGAATGGATACGTGACAATGCATCCACTCTAGTGTTTCTTGACCCGGGACGATAAGAGATCGTGGAATGGAAGTGGGTAAAAAACAAAGCCCATCTAGCCTGACGGGGGTTCAGTCTCTTTGCTTCCTTCAGATACTGTAAGTTTTTATGGTCTGTTAACACTATGAATGGGTGTCTGGCCCCCTCTAACCAGTGTCTCCACTCCTCAAGTGCAAGTTTAACTGCTAAAAGTTCTCGATTCCCAATGTCATAATTGCTCTCTGCTGAGGACAACTTCTTCGAGAAGAAAGCACAAGGCATGGGTTTGGTTGAATTTTCTTGATGTTGTGAGAGTATGGCTCCAACTCCTGTAGTTGATGCATCGACTTCCAGGATGAATACTTTATCGGGGTTTGGATGACAGAGCAATGGGGCTGTGGTAAACGCGGTCTTCAAGGCAGTGAATGTTCTTTGGGCCTCTGGATTCCAATTGAGGACTTTGGGTTTTCCTTTCAGAAGGGAGGTCAATGGGGCTGTTATCATACTATACTTATCAATGAATCGACGATAGAAGTTCGCAAAGCCAAGAAATCGTTGTAACTCCTTCACAGATTTGGGAACGGGCCATGTGGTGATTGCCTTGATTTTACCATCATCCATTTCCACCCCTTTCCTGCTCAGATGATATCCCAGGAAGTCAACAGATTCCTGATGAAATGTGCATTTCTCCGCTTTGAGGAACAGTGAGAATTCCCGAAGTCGTTGGAGCACTTGAGAGAAGTGGTGTTGATGGTCGGAGGGATCTTTGGAGAAGATGAGGATGTCATCAATATAGACTAACACAAAACGATTCAAGAAGTCTCGAAGCACCTCATCCATAAAACTCTGGAAGACTGAGGGAGCATTTACCAACCCATAAGGCATGACCAGATACTCGTAGTGCCCTGCTGGTGTTATGAACGCGGTTTTCCACTCATCACCTTCCCGAATTCTGATCAGGTTATAGGAGCTCCTCAAGTCCAGTTTGGTGAACATGTTAGCCTCTCTGAGCTGTTCTAGAGCAGAAGGCACAAGAGGGAGGGGATAGCTGAACTTAACCGTAATCTTATTTAGGGCTCGGTAATCTATACCAAGGCCTTAATCCTCCATCCTTTTTAGGAACAAAAAAGAAACTGGCAGCTGCAGGAGAAGTGGAAGGTCAAATGTACCCCTGCTGTAGGGCCTCTTGGACATATTTCTGCATGGCTTCTTGTTCAGGAATGGATAAAGAGTATATTCGACCTCTGGGAACAGGTTCACCCGGCATTAACTCAATAGCGCAGTCCCAAGGTCTATGTGGAGGTAGTTTGGAGGCCTCCACAGGGCTAAAGACGTCGGCAAAGGAAGAATAGCATGGAGGTATGATCACTGAAAGTTTCTCGCTGAGACTTTCAATTGAGGTCGAATTCACATGAACCGAGTTAGATAATCATTTGATCAATGATCATTTAAGCATGTTAAGCAGCACTTGCAACCCCAGTGAATGATTTTACCCGTTTTCCAGTCGATCTCAGGTTGATGACGAATCAGCCACGGACGACCTAGGATAATGTCTGTTTGACAATTTTCAAGAATAAAAGGATGAAAACATTCCTGGTGGTCTCTCTCTACACACAATATAACTGGTTTGATTTGGTAGTTGACATACCCCTTATTGATGATCTCTCCAGTTACGGCATGGATGGAGTATGGCTTCGGAGTGGTGATCCTCTTGAGGTTGAGTCTGGACTCTGCTTGGGATAATCTGCTGGTTTCAACTTACATCCGCTCCATCCCTTGTGTTTCCACTTGTTCAGTGAGATTCATATGAGGAGTGAAAACCTGGTTCGTAATTTCACGGTAACAAAACTTGGGATCGCTGAATTTCAATGAATACTCAGATACTGAATCTTTTCCCTGCCGGAGCTGCAGGAGCTGATCGCTGACGGAGGAATCTCCCACTGGCCGGCAGAACCAGAATTGTTGCACAATAAAAGATATCTTGGATCTCTCTGTGGAATATTGATGTGGTTGCTGTTCCAGGGCCAGTGAACATTGAAGAACAGAGAAGGGCGCTGGTCTAGATGTCGGGCTTGTAATGTACACCAGCGAAGGAGCGGATGATGCGGAAGCGTTGGAATGGCCAGCTGTGCTCTGCACTGGAGTGATTTCTGGTTGTGTTGGATCCATGACGGTGCTGATTGGGAACAGGTGCTGATCAATACTGATCAATACACACAATAGGTGAGTGTGAACGCTGACTGGTGGATGGGACCGAGCTTGATTGGTCCCTAACAGTTATGTTGCTTTTTTCTATATATATATATATATATATATATATATATATATATATATATATATATATATATATATATATATGCATGCATTTATTTAGATCTCTTGGTTTTACATATTGTGTTTACTAACAAAATTGCACTTATGTGACTGTGTGTGTATTTAACTGTCAATGCACCTTCATAAATAGCCAAAGCTGTGAATTCTCCAAAGGTGTTGTTTTAACTATATGGTTCACATTTTATGAGTTATAATAAATGCATGAGCTTATGTCTGTGTAGGATTGTGAGGACAATGGCAGTGGTAATGCAGGAGGCGGAGCTTCACCTCTGATGTCACAGCGCTGGACTTTGGTTCCTGAGGGTGCAGCTCAGGAGGCATGATGACTATGAAGGGTGACAGGAAAAAAGATGGCTTAAACGACACATCGTTTCTCATCTCTCGATACCAATAAAATATCCTCAAAGGTTATTATTAAGAGCCAGTGTTTATACAACATTATTTTAATCATAGAGTTTCAGCTGTACAATTTACAACAGGTCAACAGTTTACAACATTTATTATAAATGAACACATTTCACAAAGTTAACAAAAAAGGTTTAGCTATGGCATGTACAAAATTGATAAATATTCACAAAACAAAAACATATACTTTTAAACCTTTAACCAAGTTCTGCTGCTCATTGTGCAAAACAGTCTTTTCTTTGTGACTTTGTGACTTTTCTTTCTCACCATTTAAACCTTTGCATAGATAGCATGAGTAGTATAGTAGTCCTTGGAAAAGTCATGAGAATATGATTCTTATTTTTCCTTTAGCCAGTCCAAGTGTTTGAGATGCGCTCATAATCATGAATGTGAGGGTGAAGGAGAGATGGATTCAGAATATGCTGGAGGGGCTTCCACAGGACAGGCCTCAGGCTTCAGATTCAACTGAGGAAACAGGAATTAATAATCATTACCAGCGAGGACAAAGAGCTCCTTTAAACATTTCAGGACAAGATATTTTAAATTAGGGTGTTGACAACTTGAACTTAATGTACTGATGCACTTGATGTTTTTTTTTATTATTATTATTTAAACATTTTAAAGCTGTGCAATCAATGAACCCATATACCTTATGAATTTAATAAATTAAAATTTAATAAAAGTATGTAAGAATAGCTACTTTTGGTACCATGAGAGTCCTGTCACCCGGATTTAACGTACAGCACAGTTTCTCCCGAAATACATGAAAGTGGCTGTTGAACTCTGAGAAGAATAGTAAACTTTATTGTTCTGCTATGTGTGTCTGATATTTGAATAAAACACGTCGGCAAATTACATTTGAAAGAATGGATAAGATAGTTTTTGCTGCTTCCATATACATTTTTTTTTTTTTTTTACAAATTACCAATGTATTGTTTTACTAGTGATTATGTATATTTAAATGTATGAAACCTAAAAAACATTTATGTTGTTGAAAACACTGCATATTAGTTTCTGGCTCAGCGCCAGCCAACGCACGAAAGCAGTTGGAATCAGGCAGTTCTGTGACGCCACTGAACATGACAAACTCTCAGGGGCACAGAAATAAGAATCCAATATATGGTGCCATAATGCTTAAAATGTAACATACACTTTAAATTATTTTCGTTAAAAAATATCCGCCGACATTCGGAGTGTCAACCAATCATCAAACAGCCGCTGACTGTGACCCCAGCAGCTCCCCAGAGATCTTTGCCGCTCATATAAACAGCATTTTTGCTAGCAATATGTCGCAGAGCTCCCTTGTCAACTTTTTTTTTAGCAAAAAACCCTCGGCCTGATGGACAACCGGACACAAGGCCTAACGTTACATCTGATGAGGATGTTTCAACAGATGTGACTCCTCCTGCACTCCTGGATACTAAAAAAACTATTGAATGAGAAGACTCTGAAATGGCCTCCATCTCAGAGCTAAAGCCTACAAACCCTTCCGCAGCAGCTGGCCAATTGACGCGAAGCATGCAAATACTGACAGGTTCGCGGACAGTATAAATTGCATGGGCGCGAAAATTACGTCAGAATCTCTTTCTTCACGCTAATGAAGTTATCTTCACGCTTTGAAGTCTTTTATCTACCATCGTGGAAGTTGTATCAGAGGATTACTCACCATTTCCTCTCCGCATCCGATGGCAGCTACTTGCCAGATTTGTGCGGGTCCCTCATCTGTTCTATGTTTCCTGCCTGGGCCTCGCCAACGCCGAGGCAGCTTTCACGGATGACACGTGCGCCCACTGTGCAGAGCTGCCAGTGCGCGCCCTCAGAACCAGGAGAGAAGTGGCTCGGGCAACAGCGGGGATGAGGCCCACTGCCGCCAGCGAGCCGCTGGTGGGCTCTCCCCCGCCCCAAGACGAGTTCGACGCCGTCAGCTTCACAGACGATAGCTTCCGCCCCCCCAGGCCGTCGCGGACTTCGTCTCCTTCGGAGCTGGCGAGGAAGATGACTCCATGTCGCTCTCTGTGTCAGAGAAGGATTGGGCGACTCAGTCAGACCGCCCCGACCACGAGGGCCCTGCAGACCTCCAGGAGGAGCTCTTCAGGATCCTCGGCAAGGCCGTCACGGAGCTGGACCTCTCCTGGAACGCACCTGACGAGCCGGTGAAAAGTAAGCTGGACACGTGGTTTTTCCAGTCAAGCTGCCGCCAGGCCGCATCAAGGAGAAGCACCCCGTTCTTCCCAGACGTGCATGAGCACGTGGTGAAGTCGTGGGCTGCACCCCAATCGGCGCGCACCCACTCTCCGAGACTCAGAAGCGCGCCAAAGCGATGAGCCACGTGATGCCTCGTCGCTCACTTCAGTCCTCATCCGCGAGGTCCCGCTCTTCTTCAGCACCTCACCAGGCCCAAGGACTGGCTGGACAGCCCGCCGTGACGCCCCGCCCCGAGCCGAACGTCCGTTTCTGCCGAAACAAGCAGTGGTCGGGGCCTGGAAAGAGGCATCAGAGTAGGAAGAGGAGCCCATGCCGCGATAGAGCCAGCGCATCATCCTCGGCTGCAAAGCCATCTTCCTGACGGGCCGCTCAAGAGGAAGAGAGAGCACGCTGGTGTCCCCGCCCCCAAGCGCCGTGTTCAAGAGCTTCGTGTCCCCCAGGTTCCTTTGGGCCACAAGCAAAATGTGTGTTTAAATGCTGTTTGTGTGAGTTCCACAATAAAAACATGTATCTTTTCACAAAAAGAGCTTTCTCTTCCTCATGCACCCAACACTGTGTCACTCGCCCTGTCTCAGGACAGCGCAGAGTCACAAGCAATGATTATAATGGCCTCTTGAGGGCGCGAGAGTGCCAACAACACACAATGCCCACCACGGGCCGCCCCCCAGCCAGTGCTTCTAATCTCGCGGGGGCAGGGCCCCGGTCTAAACAAGCCTTCAGTAGCTACGGTAGCCATAGAGCTAACGCGTCCACTGTGTCATTTTCTGGACGCGTGGAAGGCTATCCCAGGCGTTTCACCGTGGGTACTGGGAATTATTCAGCAAGGATGTTCTCTCCAGTTCAAACGCAGACCTCCCCGATTCAACGGCGCGGTCCCGTTACATGCTTTGCCCCACAACCTTTCAATTCTGAGACAAGAAGTTTTCAGTCTGCTCGAGAAAGGAGCGATAGAGCGTGTCCCTCCAAGCGAGCAGAAAAGCGTTTTTTACAGCCGCTACTTCGTGGTGCCAAAGAAGGGTGGAGGACTCCGTCCTATTCTGGATCTGAGACCCATCAACCGAGCACTTCACAAACACACATTCAGAATGACAACACTAAAACAGATCTTGACGCAGATACGGCCCGGGGACTGGTTCGCCTCAGTGGATCAAAAAGACGCGTACTTTCATATTCAAATAGCGACGCACCACAGGTGCTTCCTCAGGTTTGCTTTCGAAGGCACGGCTTATCAGTATTCGGTGCTTCCGTTTGGCCTGGCCCTGGCCCCCCGCATGTGAGCAGAAAAGCGTTTTTTACAGCCGCTACTTCGTGGTGCCAAAGAAGGGTGGAGGACTCTGTCCTATTCTGGATCTGAGACCCATCAACCGAGCACTTCACAAACACACATTCAGAATGACAACACTAAAACAGATCTTGACGCAGATACGGCCCGGGGACTGGTTCGCCTCAGTGGATCTAAAAGACGCGTACTTTCATATTCAAATAGCGACGCACCACAGGCGCTTCCTCAGGTTTGCTTTCGAAGGCACGGCTTATCAGTATTCGGTGCTTCCGTTTGGCCTGGCCCTGGCCCCCCACATGTTTTCAAAGTGTGTGGACGCAGCGCTTTCTCCCCTCAGATCGAGCGGAATGCGCATCTTGAATTATCTGGACGATTGGCTGATTTTAGCCCACTCAAGAGATGTGCTAATCAGTCACGTGGAAATGCTGCTCCGCCATTTGGATACGCTGGGACTGCGTGTGAATATGCAGAAGAGCGTGCTTTTACCGAGTCGGACTATAACATATCTGGGAGTATGTTTGGACTCGATGGCGATGCGAGCCCATCTTTCTCAGGAGCGCATGGAGACAATCTCATCGACTCTGCGCCGTTTCAGACCGGGCAGGTCGGTTTCTCTGAGCGATTTTCAGAGGCTTCTGGGTCTGATGGCGGCGGCTTCTTCAGTGTGCCATCTGGGTCTGTTGCATATGCGACCGCTACAGCTTTGGCTAAAAGCTCGAGTTCCGCCGAGGGCGTGGTCGTCGAGCCACAAACGAATTACGGTCATTCACAGTTGCGTCAGCACTCTGAGACCGTGGAACAGCACAGATATGTTCAGCGCAGGAGTTCCTTTGGGTTTAGTGACTCAGCGCAACGTGGTCTCGACAGACGCATCAACTTCAGGCTGGGGAGCAGTGTGCCTGGGCGTTCCTGCCTCAGGCCTGTGGTCGGAGTCACAGAGAACGTGGCACATAAACCGTTTGGAATTGGAAACGGTTTTCCTCGCCCTGCAAGCCTTTCGGTCGAAACTGGAGCGACAACATGTACTAATTCGAACCGACAACACGTCTTTGGTCTCGTACATAAATCGACAGGGAGGCGTGCGCTCCAGAGCTCTATTCAAACGAGCAGCGAGTCTCTTGTTGTGGGCGGACCGACACTTTCTCTCCATAAGAGCGGCGCACATCCCCGGTATTCTGAACCGCGGAGCGAACATGCTTTCGAGGAACGGGATTCCTCAAGGAGAGTGGAGGCTTCACCCAGGATCAGTTCATATGATTTGGGATCGATTCGGGAGGGCGGAAGTGGATTTGTTCGCCACAAGCGAGAACACACACTGTCAGACGTTCTTCTCGCTATCTCACTCCCCATTACCGGGAGATGCTCTGACATCGCGCTGGCCGGAAGCCAGACTTTAATATATATATATATATATATATATATATATATATATATATATATATATATATATATATATATATATATATATATATATATATATATATATATAATTTTTTATTTTTTTTATTTTTTCAGTTCAACAGAAGAATGATACTCATAACAGGTTTGGAACAATATTTCATTTTTGGGTGAACTATTTAAGTTATTCTTGTGATGTTAACAAAGCAGTGTACTGCACAATATGTCCAGGGTTACCTCGTGATAAGCAGGAGGCGACTCGTAGAACTGTACTGTGCTGTAGCGCGGTGGTCTGTGCAGATCATCTTCAGACAGAGAGATCGGAATGACGTAAACAGAGGGCGGATCCACGGCTCGAGCTTGAGTCTGCACATGCTCATCTTGCTCCTTACAGACCCGCTGGAATATTTTACAGCAGCCAACACAGAAGATCGTAAACACAAAAACGGTAACAATAGGTGCGATGATCCTGAAACAGCAAAGATTGAGTGGTGTTAAAATACAGCATGAGTGGGAGTTGTTAGTGATGATAAAGGACATAAACCAATCGTATATCCTACAGATGAAGAAAAGATACAAACTGAATGGGTATTTTTCACATTTCCAATTCCAGAATGTGGAAATAAAATACAGATACATAAGGGAATAAAACCAAATTTATTTTTTTTACATTTTATGATCCTCAAATGTAAAAAAAAAAAAAAACTATTGCACAATGCAATTTTAATCAGCTTTTACTATATTGTATATTGTAATTGAACATGAGGTTAAAATAATCCAGTATATATTATACAATATATAATTGTACATTATTGTGTTTATATTATGCTGCATACACATGTGTATGTGTGTGTGTGTGTGTGTGCAAACTGAATACACACACACACACACACACACACACAATAACATTAGTATAGTATGGTTTTGGATCAGATCTTATGTGTGTTCAGTTTTATAAAAGAGTATTGAAAGTTGGTATACATACTTAAATACTAAATATGGATCAGACCCCATGGCAATGAAGAAATTCACTTCACAATTCAGAAGCAACTCTGTTAGGAAAAAAAAATGATTATATTTGGTGATGACATTTAATTTGTCTATAATCATTAAGATGCATATAGTATTGGAATTCATAGTGAACTGGACAGGCAAGAGCTTGATATAATTAATTAATCAATTATACCTAAAACATTTATAACATGTAAATGTATATTGTACAGTACTGTGTTGAAATGCATCTTAATGCAAAAAAAACAAAAAACATACAAAACCTGGAATTCCACAGGGCTTGTATATCATTTGATAAATAAATGTGAAGTAAATAAAGACTTTTGCAATTGATAGACCTTTGAAAATCAATGTGTGAATATGTTACTCCCATAATGAACTTTTTTAACCTTATATGAGTCAAGACAGTCATGAGTGGTGTCTTACACACCAGAAATGACCCAATTCTGTATTGAGGCCAGATAAATGATAACAAATCGGTTATAAAGCAAAAAAAATATATATAAATAAATTATATATATATATCTCAAACTCTTTGGAGGTCTGATACAGGTTCTAAAGTAAAGAAATCTTTTCCATTCAAAATTGGTCTTTTACCGTAAGTCAAGGATTTTGCTGAGGACCACCAAGGTCATCTATATGGGATAGCTTACTCATTGGGCCCAAGTGGGCTAAAAATTTTGTCCCGAGCCCTGTAAAGATTTGTGAACGCCTTGCTTGTAGGCCAGGGGTAGGCAGCGTCGGTCCTGGAGTGCCGATGTCTTGCAGAGATTAGAAAAAAGCCTCTCCTGCCTGTAGGCCTAGTCATTCTGAAGACCTTCATTAGCTTGTTCAGGTGTGTTTGATGAGGGCTGGAGTTAAACTCTACAGGACAGCGGCAATCCAGGACCGACCTTGCCTACCCCTGCTGTACGCCTACATGTTAGAGCAGCACCCCTTCAGCGGACACCAAACAACAGCTGCCATGTTGATTTCTCCAATATCCACTTACTGCCAGCAGTGTTTCAGACCTCACCTGTCCTTTCCATCCAACAAAGAATCACAGAAACACAAAACAAAAGAGACTCTGGCTTATATACAAACACTGACGCTGTCGAAAAACTAAATCTTTAACGTTATTAAAAACCTACAGGTCAATATATTTATACAAGCCCAGTCACATGTTCAGATATTCTACTAGCATAGGTGAACATCATACACATTTTATGTAGTTAGTAAAAAAATGACTTCTTCAAGCACATCTCTGAGAAACACCTAGAAGTCTTACCTCAAAGAACACAGGTGATCCCGGCAGTAAAGTAGATGTTGAATGCAGCGCTCTGATTTGAGACTGAGTCTTATCTGAGGGAGGGTTTGAAGTGCAGATAGTGAAGTTTGAACACTTTTATGGTGACTGTCTGGTGTTTAAACACACAGTATGTATATACCAGGTGGACATTTTATTCTCGCAGCACTTAGGGGGAAATTTAGTTATGTGTAAAAGGGTACCATCCCAGTGACCGTTTTGGTTTTTATTTCTTTTTCCTTTTCTTTTCTAAAAGAGTGCACCATCCACAGTGTGCTTCATTATTTGTCTTTTATTTACCTCAGTAACCTCACCATGAAAGAACAGGCGTTATATTGTCTGTATCATTATACTGCTTCTCTCTGATGAAAATAAAAAAGAAATCCAGGCTGGTTTGTGTTGTCCTGGTTCTGGTACAGCTGGTGAATCAATATGATCTTTCTGGCAAAGACAGGTGATCAAGAAAGTCTTGCTATTTAATCTAGTAAAGATGCCGTACCTCAGTGTCCAAATACACATTATATCTGGCCAGAAGTTTCCCTTTCATTTATGTCAAATAAAGAGAAACACATTTAAGTTTACGAATGGTGCTGATGAGCCAGTTCCCCATGAATGAACTTTTCATCTAGTTGTCAAATAAACCTACCATTGTATATTATGAATTTATTTAGTTTTATCTTTTGTAAATCACTTTGAATAAAAGTGTTTGCTAAATGCATAACTGTAAAATGAAGAGGTCAAATGATCTTATAAATAAAGTGAAAAGAAAGTGGATGGTTAGAAATGACAAAACAAATGCAACTTCATTCCCAGACATTACCATCAACAGTTTATTGATTCTGTGGACTGTAAATGCTAACTTGGTATCATAAAATATTGAAATTGTGACTGAATTGGGCCAATGTGGCGTGCATAACATTTAATTCATTAAACGGAGCATAAAATGTTCTGGAAAATACTCTATTTGCAAGGGAATCAAGAAAAGGTTATCAAATAAATGTAATTTATCATAAGTAATAAAGGCTTTTAATTAGGAAACTGCATTATAATATATTACACATATCTATTATTATATATTACTTCAGTGTTCACTTTGCACAATTGCCTATTCAAACAAACCATGAAAATATGCTAAGAGAATTAACCACTAAACATCCACTATTTAACACGACTTTGTGAGCTTAACATATCATATACAACTAAATGTACAAAAATGTTACTTAATATGTTTTACATTATGAAATGTAACTTAAAAGTCCTGAGAGATCAATTATGATCATCATCATCATCATCATCATTGAAGACTAAAGTCACCTTAAAAACACAAACTCATCTCTGCTGGTTTAAGCCAGCATGTTAATTCCATTTCAAAAGTTTTAAAAGGTCAACATTGTATAAAAACATTTCTGCAGTTTCATTTATACAGCGGACTTCACCGTTTTACTATAGAAATAGTAATGAAAGGTTCCTTCCATCTCTATACTTCATTCACTTGCGTTCTGTTAAGCGGTGGACTCCACATAGTTGCCAGGAAAAAATCCTTTAACTCCATTGAGAAAGCCCTCACACCAGCCATCCTCATTCCTGCTGGTGAGGTAGATGATATCGCCCTCTTGAAACACCAGGTCGCCCGGCTTGCCTGTGTTGTAGTTATACAGTGCCACCACTTGGTAGGAAAGAGAAGTACAGTGAAAAAAATCACTACCTGGATATATAATTAATATCTCTTGTCCTGAATGTGTGATTACAAAATGATCTGTCTTAGATGTCAATACAGTTGTTTCCACAATGCAGATTCTGTGCCTGAACGAGTCATCAGAAATGAGCTTACCTTTATCCAAATAGTCGGCTGGTGCAGTTATGTCATAATCAATGGGAGGGGGTAGAGGGGGCATCTCTTCAAAGTTGTCATAACTGTCTAGTGGTGGCGGTGCTGGAATCTCAAGGTCTAAATGTGCATCGACACACAAAGTTAACAAAACTGACAAAGTGCAACTGCACAAATGTGTTTGAAGGAGATGTGGGTGATTTCCGTTCAACAAGCCACATAAAACAAAAATGTGACAATCAAACAATTATTATTTTTTTCCGTCTGAAACATATGGACGCCTACACGGTTTATCAAATAATACAACTAACATCAATGCATGTACACTAGAAATCACACACTTCATCATTTACAGCGATCGTTCACCAAAGACAAACGGCTTCAGAAGACCTGGAATATAATGCAGCAGTGTTAGTTTATTTTCTTCTGACTCTACTCTACTCTAGTGTTACACTACGGTTCAAAACTTTGGATTTTTAATAATGTAAAACAATATTTAATAGGTTAGGATGACTAATAAAGTGGGTTGAAATTGGACTTTTTGCTTTTTAAAAAGTTTTCTACAGTTAGTTGAGCAACTGTTTATTAATCTTGTTAATAGTTGTAGTTAATAACAACAATGTTGTAGTGCATAAATTGCATGGATTATTTCTCTGATGACTTGTTTCTTCTTTGCCCTTTCTGTAGCTAAAGGTCGGAGTATATCTACATGACATTTGCACTGGTTTCCCCCCATTTACATTTATGATCAGTCGACATTTAATTGCTGGAAGTCAGAGCTAGTCTGCAGGTTTGAGTTGACCGATTCAATAGAAAATTGCATAGTGTATGATGGTCACAGAGTCCCAATTTTTTTAGCTTCAGACTTTGATTCCATCCAGTCGGAGGATATCAAACATGTTTGTTATTTTCAGTCAATTTAAGAACTGTCCTTTGTAACTGTGTATGATGCCTAGTGTTAAAATCGGTTCAGATTTTAAAAGTCATGTCATGTATTCAAGTCTTAAAAGTTGAGTTGAGTACAGGTTTGTATTGACATGATGGTGAGTCAATGACGACAGAGTTTTCATTTTTAGCCGAACTATCCCTTTAACAGAGAGATCTAACTCGGCTGAGGATGTAGATCGAGTGTCCTGTTGTGTGCAGGATGGTGTGATCTGAGGTCATGTCATGTGCTGATTTGGCTTGCTGGAGAGCAGACTGGGGAAGTGGCAAATATAAAGAAAGAGAAGAATGTCAGACAGCGACGCACAGAGAGGCCTCACTTACCCAGGTGCTCCAGGCGGGCAGGGATCCTGCACAACGGGCTGAACGAAACCGGCGGAGCCAGAGGAGGCGGGTATGGAGGGGGTGGGGGGATCATGACTGACAGGTGTTTATCAAGGGAACAAATTCGAGGGTTGAACAATAAAAATGAACTAAATGGTCTTTGGATGGTATGCATGGCTACATAAGAATCTATTTTTGGGGGATGTGGTGTCAATATATTTGGTAACAAAATGAGAAACTATCAATGAAATCTGAGGGGGTGGCTTTAACCAATCGGGTCTTGGGAAGGAGCGGGGCCTTACGTGATTGAGCAGAAGGCAGAAAAAGCGAGCGTGTGTAGAGCGAGCGAGCGCTGGGGCCCATGCGAACCCTCATAGACAGCGAGCGAGAGCTAGGAGGATGACGTCGCACCCGTGAGCGGCGAGAGCGAAGAGCTGAGAGAGAGGACAGAGTGAAAGAGAGACAAGTGTGAAAATAAGAGCACAAGAGCTCACAGAAATAAACAACAGCAACACCAAAATATAAAGCATAGATAAGCTGCCTGGAAGACAAAGCAAACATGTCATCATACAAACTGAGCATTCTGGAGCAAGATATAATGCATCATACAAAACAAAATACCACCTTTGTTTGGCCACGTTTGTACCTTCAAAGTTGTGGTCACACGGCGGAGGCAGTGGGGCTGGAAGATCGAGGCCATCAGGGGCTGGTGGAGGAGGCATGTCAATGGGAGCTTCTGGTAGAGGAAATCCATTCTCCTCAGCCACTACACACAAACATTCTCCATTCAATTTGGGATTTTAACTACGGTCATAGGATTCGTTTTCTCTGACTTCACTACAGAGTACAAATATGTCTACTGACTGGATTGAATTCTTACAGCACACTTATATTTTCAGAACATACTTTATTTTTATTTGATTAACATTTTCTGTGGATGGTTTATAATATTTCCTTGTTTTTAGTCGTTTACATCATAACTTGATGTAATACGTGTACGTTCTATATCAAATGTAGTACGTACTCTAACAGTACACAATTTCAGATGCAAGTCTTAAATTGTTAAATTGAGAATTATCTTTTACTCGCCCCCGAGGCATCCTAGGTGTACATTACTTTCTTCATTCAGATGAATCCAGACAGGAGTTATATTAAAAATTGTCCCGGCTATTCCAAGCTCTATCATGGCACTCAGCGGGTGTTGCAGTGCTTCAGTCCAAAAGAAGTTAAATAAAAAGTGCCCATCTATAAAATAAAATAAATTGTCTCACACGGCCCCGGGTGGCTAGGTGAACAAAGGCCTCCTGCAGTGAATCGATGTGTTTTTGTAAGAAAAATATCTATATTCAAAACATAATAAATCACTTGAATGCAGCTTGTGCTCCCAGTGGTAAACAGAAGCAGCTCAGGGAGGATGATGTATGAGGTCAGTGTTGCACCGCTCAGAAGTGATGCATGCAGAAACATCAAAGCAAAACAACACTCACTAATTAGAAGTACAAGACTGAGGATTTGTAAAGAAAAATGTCAGAGGATTTCAATATAAGCCAAGAGGAGACTGGGTTTCCTTTGCTAAAGGAAACTTTGCTTCTGTTAACAAACGTTGGTTTTCATGAGACTCAGCAGCGCATGCGCAATGCTGACCATAAGTCATCCTCCCTGAGCTGCTTCCGTGTACAACAGTGAGTACAAGCTACATTAAAATGATTATTACGTTTTGAATATGGATATTTTTCTTACAAAAATGCATCGATTCGCTATAGGAGGACTTTGTTGATTTTTTTGGTGCTTTTTATTTCACTTCTTTTGGACTGAAGCACTGTAACACCTGCTGACTGCAATGATAGAGCTTGCAATAGCCAGTACAAATGTTTAACATAACTTTGACTGGATTCGTCTGAAAGTAGAAAGTCAGGTACACATAGGATGCCTCTGGGGTGAGTAAAACACAGGCTAATTTTCATTTTTGGGTGAAATAACTCTTTAACCAGTCTGTCCACACTTACCATAAAACAGCTCTGCAATATGACAGTCACAACCTCTCAGATAATAATTCATGTGTAATGCACATTTACACTACTGTTTAAAAGTTTGGGGTCACTATTATATTATTTAAAGAAATAAATACCTTTATTCAGCAAGGACACATTAAATTGATCACAAGTGGTAGTAAGGACATTTATAAATGATGTTATAAAATATTTCTATAAATAAATGTTTTTCCGTATATATTTTGCAAGGAATCCTGGAAAATATTGTATCAGTTTCTACAAAAATATAAAGCAGCACTGCTGTTTTCAACAATAAAAAATGTTTCTTTATGCAGCAAATTAGCATATGAGAGAGATTTCTAAAGGATCATGTGACACTGAAAATAGTAATGACTATGTAATAGTAATAGTAATGAGTAATTTAAAAATGCATTAAAATTCAGAACATGTATTAATATTTCTCAATATTACTGTATTTACATTCTCTCTGATCAAATAAATCCAACATAAACCCAGCCTTGGTGAGAAGAATTCTTTAAAAAAACAAAAACAAAAAAAAAACAAATCTTACAGACCCCCAAAATTTGAAAGTTTAGATTCAGAAGTTGAACAGCTGGTTAGGACAACAAAAGAAAAATCACTCCCTGATCACACGTCACATCTAGTTATGTCTAGTAGTCATATGGTGTAACCGTGTTATAGTACGATGCTGAAGTCTGTCAATCAGCAGGGACTAACCTGTTTCAAGAGGTGGAGCTGGTGGAGGAGGTGGAGGAGGTGGTATGGCCATGAGGCTGCTGGGATCAGGTGCGTTCACTGAGGTGGCCATAGGAGGGGGCGGGGGGATGTTGGTGCAGTCGAGGGGAGGAGGTGGTGGAGGTGGGGGTGGACCGGTCTCCAGCCCATGATCCTGTTCACCCTCTGCCTCCATCGGTGGGGGTGGTGGAGGAGGCCCTTCACCCAGTAGCGTGTCAATGATGTCAACCTCAGGACTGGTGGGCCAGCTGGGCACCACAGGAGGCGGCACGGCTTTACCAAAACTTGAACTGCAGCCATGGAAGAAATCCAGTTATGAGAAGTGATATAAATCTGATGTTGGAATTATAATCAGAAATTATACAACACTTAATGTGCTCTTACGCAATAGACTTGTCATTGAGCGAGGTGAGGGACGCTCCATGAGAGAGAGTGGGTGCCACGGGACACTGGACAGGCTCAGGTGGACGGCTGCTTCGACTTCATTAACATACAGACACAGACACACATACTGAGCGGTCAGAGAGTCAATATTAGGCACGTAAGTACTTCTGTATTTTACACAGAAAGCCACTTAGGACACTGTTCTGAAAAGACACGTGCATGACTAAAGTGCTCGTTCTGAGAAACTTCAATTACCACAACGCAAACCATGTTGCTTTCAGGCAGTGCAAAGAAGGGAAGTGGGTAAAACAAAACTAAAATCGCTTCCTGGAGAAAGGCCCTCTAACTGAGAAGGAAGAGGAACAGAAGCCTGAGACATGTGAACTTAGTATTAGTAATATATTAGATGTCAATTTTAATTTCTTTTTTTTTTAAATGAACAACAGACACATTTTTGGTGGAGGTTCAAATAAAAAGAGATGTGCTGACAACCATTGTAGTTTCTCATAGGGTGGTTGTGGTCAGGTGGGTGGCAGGTGATGAATAAACACAGGATGCATACTTGTGATCAAAAAAAAAAGGTGGATACTGCATAACAATGAAAACCTGCAAAAGTCTCGATACGCTTTTAAAAGTCAACAGCATCACAGCACTCATGACGCAAGATACTGGAAAAGATGCAGACACTTCTCTATCTCAGACGCCATATATATAGTATAGATAGAGATATATAAATATAGATATATAGATATAGATAGACATAACACATGTTGTTTTCTTAGTGACTAAAACTATTAAGAATCATTTTCATTAACCGAAATAAAATGAAAAGAATAGAACAAAGAATACTCATTTTAGAATATTAGAACTTTGAAATTAAAAATGAGAAAAGTTCGCAACTAACACAAAATAAGTATTAAAATGACTAAAACTAAAACGGAAATAAAAATAAATTAACACACACACACACACACACACACACACACACACACACATATATATATATATATATATATATATATATATATATATATATATATATATATATATATATATATATATATATTATAGTATGTACTATACTGTAATAGTATACAATAATACTAAAGGAACACTGGTCCTGTGTGAACAGAGCTGGACGTACCTCAGTGTGCTGCTGCTCCGTGTCATGGTAGCTGTTTTTACCTGCGGCTGGCCAGAATCCTGAAAACAACAAATCTCAAGATTAGCCATTTTTGAAAGGAACTAAATCCAAACAAACACAATCCACAGACAAACTAAAGATGGACCTCCCTGACTCCCTCTATTAGCAATAGCCAACCTCACATGTTTACTGTGTTTCCCTGAGAATGCAGAATATATTGAAAACAAAATAACTGCACATTTACTCCCGGAATAGAAACCATATTTAATGGCTAACCCCAAAAAGTGTAAACACTGTGGCTCAGTGATGCTATCAGTACATTGCTGTTCGTTTGAGCAAATCTACACAGCAGCACTGGCTCAACCAATATGATCGAGTCTGTTTGACAGTAGTGCGTAGTGTTCAGGAAACCTGCTTGAAAACATTTGCATTCTTATTTCTGTATTTCTTTTTAATGAAATCACACACTTCAGCTTTACAGTCAAACATGAAGTGAATAAATATGCATTTAGATTTCTTTTTTCCCCTAAAGTTTCTGCAAGACGTCTTTCATGCTTATCAAAGCTGCATGTATTTGCTCAAAATACAGTAAAAACTGTAATATTGTTAAATATTATCATTATTATGAACTTTTTTTTTTCCAATATATTTTTTTAAATGCTTACTCCGGTCTACAATGTCACGTGATCCACAACAACGCTGTGCTGCTTCATATAACAGAAAAGTAACGTTTGTTTGATCAATTTAATGCATGATCTTGCTGAAGAGTGTAAAAACTATTGCACTAACCTAGTGTAGAGGATCAATTTATGATTAAAACCATAACTCTTTACATGTAGAACTACCTTTTATAAGTATATCAATGTAAAAATGTGTGTTTGTGTTTACATGTGCATGCATTGTGTGTATGCTTCATGATATTCTTCATATAAATGTGTGCTTTAACAGCCTTCTGTGGCTTGGTGCCGATGTATCTACAAGCCTGACAAGTGCATTCCTGTGAAATTCTTGATGCTTTGTGTTTGTTTGTCTGCTCACTGCTATACGGACCTAGCGGGGAATCAATGAGCTAGCTTAGCCTGGGTAACACCAATTAATGACTAGCTGCTTTTCCCACGCTGCTTAGTTCCTGGTAGCCAGCCAACTGTGTGTGTGTGTGTGTGTGTGTGAGGGAAAAGAAGTGTGGAGGAGGTAGGAAAGAAGAGTGATCTGAATGTGTGTGTGTGTGTACGGTTCATTGATGTCAGACTAACTGCTGTATAACAGGATGTGGTCAAGTGTGACAAAACTAACAAAAGCTAAACTAACATCGAATGCTACTTTCACCATTTTGCCTTTTTTGCAATGGCAAGAAATTAAAAGTCACATGCAGAAACGGCTAAAACGGTCCATCTTAACATCTCAACATCTTCATTGTTAATACAGAGTCATAGGAAAGATCGGGTGATCTAGGCGTATATTATTCCATTCAGTTTCTACTTTACCCTAAACTACTAAATAATCCTGAGTAGTCAGGTTTTGAGATTTCACACTGTACAACTGTATATATTTATGATGATCACATCAGTACAGCAAGCAACAGGCATGCAGTTTGTGTGGAAACCAGGGCAAATAAATCTAATTTAGTTGTACTGAATGTTTGGATAACACAAAAACACTGTCTCTTCTTCATTCCAAGTCATGTATTTGCCACTGCATTTGAATGTTTTTCACCTCAGACACTAAATATACAAAAGCATCATGTATATAATTAATGGCACTGTTGATACATAATTCAGTGTATCACCCCAATGCATAACTTTGGCAGCACAATTTGAAGGGCAAAGCCACTTTATGAAATGATATGTGTGCTCACCTTCACGCCATGTCCGACTGAGTCCAGGCTAGAGAAAGAGATGGGTGTGCGGGAGTACTTGATCTTGGCTTCTTTATTTTTTGCTGGGGGGACAACCTTATGACTGCGTGGGACCCTCTTGGCAACAGTGAAAGCGCCGATCTCTCTGCGGGCCACCTTCTCCCTGTGCATGTCCACGGTCTGTATACAAGTACAGATATGGGGAGGAAAATTACTCCTAAAAATCTCAAAAACTATATTTTTTGATAAATGAACAAATATTCCCAATCTACATGCCGCACTGTCATCAATCGTTAAATGTTTCTCTGAAAAACACTGATTCTGGTCTTTGTAGCATTTTGCAGTAAGATATATATTTTTGTATTATACTATGGATCTGTTGAGGAAAGATTTATAATTATTTTTCAGCAAACACAACAGACGCTCCAGGCATATTTATTAATAATGGCTGATAAATTATTGTTGTTGATAATGCATATTTATTTTTAAATGCTTTGTATTCACATTTAGCTTTATTAATCAATTAACTAATATTTCAATGTATATTTTTACATTTGTTTTACTAACCATGTATTAGTTCACAATTCAGCAATGGTACATCTGCTGTTTGTGTTAAGTGAAACAAAGCTTAACTAAAAATATAAATATAAATATTAGACTGTTCCAGTCTACTCAACTCCCTCTGTAAAAGTTTAGTTTGTCATGTAGGAGGAAGTGATGTTGTTGGACCTACACCCGATATTAGATAGGCCTACACCCTGAAACACCAATCTGGCGTTCCTCTGTGAGCCCTCAGATAGGGTGAGAAGGAGCACCATTATTCCAGGCCTGCTTGTTAAAGCTCTTCCTGGGCACAGGGCAGACAATGGAGAACATCAATCAGGGTTCAAACTTTGTTTCTGAGTGAGAGAACAGTGGTCCTTTCATTCCAAGTCTGGGATCTGGCTTACCCCCGCTTTAGCCCTGCCTCAGGTGACCTGGTTAGGCAGGCTGGGCACGGAGCGCGCTGGAATGCTGTGCTGGAGTCCCAGCCGCAGTGAGAGGAGCCAAGGGAATCGAGGGGGAAGGAGTATTATCACCCGGGAGACAGGGGGCCCAAACAGTGACTACCTACACTGAGCTTTGGGACATTTCTACAACAGTACTCTGTCCTTAACCACTTGACAGTGGGAGTCTTTTTTGAAACCCTTCACAGATTCTTGCTCACTTAAAATGTATCACAAAACTGAAGGTCATAATCTTAATCATTTAGAAGTCCAGTCATCTTCTAAATGAAAACATAGTCATACTATAAACATAGGATGCAGAATAGTACTTTGAAACTAAAATAAAAAATAGAATTAAAAATGTAAAGAAATTTGTAAATATGTATTTAAAAAATGTAGTTTTTAAGTGTTATCATACCTACAACAGTTTTTTTTTTTTTACATTTGCAGAAACCAAATATTTGCAAAAACATTAGTTTTTGTTTTATTTCTATTATATAATTTATTCTTTGCTTTATGGGCTATAGTGGAATAAATAAAAAAATTAATAAGGACAGCTGTCATCATGTGTTGGTGATGTATGACGAAATTCAGATTGTACCAGTTTTCAATTACTAAGGGAAATAAGGAGCCAGCACAAAAAAAAACTAAAAAAAATTCAAGGCAACTGAAGGACAACATCCATTTTTCATGAAATGACATTGTAAAGCCGGCAAAGTTTCAGAGTCAGCATGATAGGACTGAACTAATTTACACTGATAAAAATGACTGTACTGTGATAACATGATCAAAATAAAGGAACATGTTCAAAATGATCTCAAAATGGGGTCGGGTACCTGTCCGATCTGGTTGATGGAGGACTCAATCTTGCGGAGCTGCAGGGTCTGTGCATCCAGAAGCTTGAGCACATTGGTGGCCATAGAGCTGATCTGATAGGCCACACTAGCCAAGGACTGGGTGGTGAAGGCCTTGGTCTCCTCAAGGGCTTTGGTGGTGTCATTTCCAGCCTGCAGAATTACAAACCTCCTTTAATTAAATCATTAACCACAGATGACATGAAATCATGTTTCAACCAACTTCATCTTAATGTAGGCTACATGAATAATATTAGCTGTCATGGTGTTGCATGTTATACACGACCTTAACATCCTGCAGCAATTAAAAAAAAGGGAACAAACTTTTTTTGTGTGTCGTTTTCATATTTTGTTCTTGTTTCCATTTACTTATGTTGTTTTTATACAGTGCCAGTGGTATTAACTGACCTAGGCCTACTCCTCAACGCCAAACTTTTAGCGGTGTTATATTTTCATAATTAATGCATCCCCTAAGCGTTTTCTGCCGTCTTTGTGGGGAGCAAACGTAATGTGAAAAACCTTGACCTCACACACGGCTCGAGTCAGACACTGTCTCTACTGTAAGGAAGACAGTCTTGCTTCATCTTCTCACTTGTACGTCTATCTTCTTGAATGCGGTACAACAGCACATTTCAACTGAACACCAGTCTCACAAATAGCGACGTGAGTGTGAGCGGATGAGATCTCAAACTGTAAAAGTTTTAATCTGTGGTTTCGTCAAGTGTACTGAGGGACTCCAAACACTCCTGAGGAAAATGAATACACCCTAAAAACACCTCTGAGTAAGCATACTGACTGTAAAAACTGATTTCTGCATAGGCGAGCAATTCGCAAACACCGCGTTTTTGGGACGTAGGGCAGAGGAAAGTGGTAAAACGCAAGGTTATATGTCTGTTTAACTGATTTTATCTTGAATGCTGACGCTGCGATAAACGCGACGATACAATACATTTAACGCGTTTATATATATATATATATATATATATATATATATATATATATATATATATAAAAATAGGCAATGGCAACGCACCAACGTATCACTCAAGTATACTGTTAAAGTAATTAAAGTGTTGCTTTGTAAATGACACGTGTCATCATTTGTCTATCGGTGACAGATTCAATCTGTGTGTGGGTGTGAAGCGGTCTTACCTGCAGGTAGTTGCTCTCGCAGTACTCCGCTACTTTGTATAAATTGTTATAGTTGTCTAAAAGTGCTTTGCGAGCGGAGGGGGCCTCCTCCAGTATTTTTGTAACTTCTTCGGAGTAGTTTTGATCCTTCATCGCGAGACGGAATGACAGACCGTTGAGGAACAGCTCCGGAAACCTGTATGCGACAGCAGCCTACTGATATATGTCAGTCATCTCAGAGTCAGACCCCATCCGCCCGCCGCTGCCTTCCTCTGTCAGCACACTTCTGCTTTATAATGCTGCAAGCACGTATCTGATCAAGGCCTCTGTGAAGACGCGGAAACAAGAACGTCCTGCCATTTACAAATAAACCTGCAATAAATTAGCAGCCAGAGTTACTATAGTTCTAGAAACATAACATAATTCTACACATATTAATATTACTTAGCGGTTTCACAAGCGTGGTTCCCATCAGCGGTGCAATCACGCCCTCTAGCGATGGTGACCACCTAATGTGAAATATCTGAACAGAAAATGAAAAATCTAAGCCTTATTTACAGCAGAAAAATCAAAAGAAGCTCCCAATAAAATGAGTTTAATATATATATATATATATATATATATATATATATATATATATATATATATATATATATATATATAATTTTAATTACAACACTTTTTTTTTACTTTGAATAAATGAGATTTTAAAAGTGTGATTTGTAAATGTAAAAGATCTTATGCCAAGCTCTATAAAATATTTTAAAATATTCAAAACTATTTATTTACTTTTATTTTACAACTAAAATATTTCAGTGAATCACAAACGACTAGAAAAACTTTGTTTAAAAAAAGATAACAATCAGCTTTTACGTCTTCTTGAATTCGAAAATTATCGATTATACATAATTTTCACAGAAACTATGAGTGATGAGTATGCACAGATAGAAATTAAGAGAGCACTGCTGTGGGAACTATTCACATCATATATATATATATATATATATATATATATATATATATATATATATATAATTAATATAATATATATCATTAATATAATTATATATATTAAAAACAATTAGAAAAAAAATGATTTTGAACCCTCACTGTACAATATGTAATGTTTCTCTCTTTTTTTCTACAATTCTGTATTCAATGATTATTATTTAAATGTTTTCAGAATAAAAGAAACATACACAGTGCTTTACTTCCTTTGTCACTCTCAAGTCTGTTAAAAAACAAATACATTCAAATTCAGAAAATTCAATAAGCAGCACATTTATTCAATTTCACCTTGCACTTCACATTAAATGTACATCAGTATAACTACAGCAAACCCAAGTTAATATCTGCAGAGGTTTCTTCCTTGCTTATCTGCCAAATAAATCTGACCATCACAGTGAGGAGAAACAGAGCAGAGATGCCAGCGTAGCAAGCAAGTATAACTTTTAGTGCGTAGACAGACTCTGGGTCCCAGATTTGACGCAAGCGTCCCAAGCGCAGATACACCCCCAATCTGATCTCTGCAGCCAGCTCTCCTTGGAGCCAGCAGAAATAGGAGCCTTTGTCTTCCAGCCGCACGGGTCTGAAGTGTAGGTGGTGACCGGTGTCGATGAAGACACGAGACGTCTTATTCACTCCCTCCATATACTGAGAACGGTGAAGCGGTGCTGAACCTTTATCCCAGGCCACAGCGTACTGCGGTTTGGCACCAGGACAGGTCATGACCAGATCAGAGCCTGTGGGGTGGCTATGAAAGTGGATGGTGACACCCGAAGGAGATCGATCGTCAAACTCGAGGAACTTTAGCAGAGCTTGTCTCTCTGGAGATGTCGTAGGTTTTGGAGGACAGGGGGTGTGACAGTTCCTCACCTCAAGCTTGGCTCCGTAGCCACTACCAGAAAGGCCAAACTGTTGGGGAACAGCTGAGGAACCACAAGGAGCCTCTGTGTCCGATTCACGCTGATAACGTACATGGAGGTAAATGCTTTTGACGTAACAAAGTCCTCCACGCATCTGCTCCCCCCGGACGTCACAGCGGTCACATTTAGACCACGGCTCGTACCTGGTGAACACATGAAACTTTTCAGCTTTTATGCTGAGGGGCTCTGCTTCTTGTACTTGAGTCCTCTGTTTGACGCTCCAAGGAAACAAAACTTGACGGACCTCCTGGACATCCACATCGTAGCCGTAGAAGAATTCACCAGAGGCTGTGCCACAGATATAGTGCCCTGAGTCGGCTTTCTGCGCCCTGAAGATGAGGAGACTAAACAGACGGATGGAAAAGCGACTGCGCAGATCGGACCCTCGGCCAACTTTGGATGACTCCACCACCGTAGTGCCCTCAAAGTCTGTGAGGACTTTGGTGTTCATGGAGCCAACTTGTTTCTGATAGTACCACACCACTGAATGAGTCTCCTCTGGTTTACAGTGACAAGGAAGTTCAATGGTCATATCAGATAGGAAGGCAGCAGAGTCAAAGACAAGAAATGCAGGACAGGCCCTGCTGGCAAAGATGTCCTCCTTGTCTTCGGGAGCCTCATAGGCAGAATGTAACAATGGGCAAATGGCCCAAAAACAAATGGCCAGCACTTTTCTTGGCATATTTTTCTGCCAGCACAAACAACAACTACAAAAAAGGATATATAATACAATACAAACTGTTTAAGGTACAATGGAAATTCAATACAAACTATTTCTGGATGCCATATTTTCCCATCAACGCTTTCAGTTTTGCTGTAAGACTTGCCTCACGAGCCAATGACGTGTCAGAAGAATCACCTGCTGTAACTTGTAGCTTGTGGAAAAGCTCCTCACAGGCTTTTTGTTCTGCCTGACTAAGAAGAGACAGGTTAAGCCCAAAACGGCCAGTGCTGGAAAGGCCGTCTAGCACGCCGAACACTATTTCCTCGTCTCCTGACTTCAGACACTGTGACAGAATCAGAAGGAACTCGCCGAGGAGACCAAGGCCAACCTCAGTCCTGAAGATCTCCTGCAGAGCCTTGCCTCCCAGACTCACGAGGAGACTGTACTTTTCCAGTGAACTTCCCGCAAACCTGCGCCACTCACGGATGAACTCTGACGCACTTCTTGGCTGGATCTCAGATAACTTTGGCTGGAAGTAAATCCAGAATCTAGTTAGTTATATACTTCATTCTTAGGTGAGATGATGTACTGTGAGACCTAGCATTGGGACAACATATAGCTGATTTGTATCATAAAATGTCTCACCTGGACCTCCTCAGATAAAGCGCTCTCATGCTTTGCGCCAAAAGCAATGGGATTCCAGGGCTGCTTTCGAGGAGCACCAGAGATGTCCTTTCTGTCAAGGGCCTTCAAGTGAGATGCAAGTACTATATCCCTGAAATCATTACATATAAAACGGAGACACCACTGTTACTTTAGTATCACTAAGATACAAAAAGAAAAAATAGTTTTGATTAATATTTTGAATGTTGATATTTTGTTTTCATTATCATTTTATTCAGTTTAAGTAAAAAAAAAATGTCGAATTTCGAATGTCTATAACATTGCATAGGTAACGTAGCGTTACACACACACACACACACACACACACACACACACACATATATATATATATATATATATATACTGATTATTTTTGTTAAACTATAACTTTTGCATTGGTAGTTTATTTCTATATATTTTGAATTTATCTTATTTTGTTTATTTCAGCTAACGTTTATTTTATTTCATGTATCATTTCGTGTGTGTGATTTTAGTTTTAGTTTAATGACATTGAGTTGTTGCTCGGTAAAAATGAATGCAGAAAAACTAGGTTTAACAGCTATTAAATGTACATCTTACAGTACAACAAATCGAAACCGTACCTGAATTCTTCATAGCTGGCGATATTTTGGTTTAAAGCTCGAAACTTGGCTTCATTCTCCCTCTGATATCTCCTGTCCGCTTCCAGCGCCGCTTGAAGCTCCTTTTCAAGTGAACTGAAATTTATCAGACCAGACTTCTCCATACCTGCTCTTACTGCTTCGTGAAAAGATACCCAATTTACATTTATGAGGAGAACTGATGATGTTATTTACCTCAAATGACAGAAATTCAGCAAATCAATACGAGTACAGCTACGGTTAACTCGCTAGCTCAAACTTCCACAACAAACTGGTCTCCATAACAACCACGCGTCGCTTTGGAGCTCGCGAGAAATTTTGATTTTCAAATCAGCGAAGCTCATTTAAAACGTTCATATATATATATATATATATATATGCACAATATACTCTATAACATTACTAAAACACACACAAAAGTGTAGCTTACCTAATTTAAAAAGACTTGATCATCATCCTACAGACTTGCAGCTCGGATTGTATTAAGTAACATCTCAAAAACAATTGAACAATGTGTATTTTGTATTTTCTGGATTTGTGCATAATCATCTCGTGTTGAGTTAAAATGTATTTTTTTTTACCTTAAAGATTAAATCTATATACAAGGTTTTAAACCTGGGAGTATATTAAGATATTAATTTCACAGTAACTATTCAAGACAAAACTTCATTATCTATTAAAAACTATTTTTAATTTAAGGAGTAACATTTCAGGCAGGTTCTTAAAGTTAATGCATTACTGAATAAATGTAGTTTTCATATACTCATGTCAAATGCCAATACTCAAGATATTGATCACAAACATTTACCACATGTAGCCTACTGACAAAAAAAAAAAAAAAAAAACTAAGCTCAAGAGTCTGTAATTTTTGGATTAAATCTATAATCATGTTATATCATAAAATGTTAACAAATTTAAAATATTGCAGTTTTAACTTAGCGTCAAGACCAAAGTCCCTGGAATCAACAGACAGTGACACACATGTAAACTTCAAGGACTTTATTGAAAACGACAAGCCAGATTAGCGATCAGGCGATGCTCCCGGCATTGGAAGCAATCCTGGGCCACAGGTCTGCGCACTCCTTGGCTACGGGTCCCGTGATACCTGAGCCTACAGAAGACAAAAACAACTTAGCACTGCACACAAGCAAAACATCAAGATGCAAAATGACAGGTCTCAAGTAGAAACTGTACCATCACGGATTGAGATTTAACAGCACATGGCGACTGCCATCTCACCCAACAGCAATGGGGTTATTATTCCTTCACTGACGACTCACCCAGCCACAGAGCAGACGAAGCAAGTGCTTTTAGAAGGGTACAACACAAGATCTTATATTCAAAACTCACCTTTCATTTCTCCTTTGTTATTCACTATGACCCCAGCATTGTCTTCAAAGTACAGAAACACACCATCTTTTCGCCGATACGACTTCCGCTGACGTATCACCACCGCAGGATGCACTAGATTACAAGGGAAGAGTTGTATAAGCATACATACACTAGACCATTAATTCAGATCAGCAAATCAAATATCTCAGACAAAGCCTGCTATTTACAGTTAAAAAGCTCAGGCTCCCGAAATGTGAAATCAGGTCCAGCAAACACTCACCCTTTTTCCTGAGCTCTGGCTTGCCTTTCTTAACTGTGGCCATGACCATGTCGCCCACACCAGCGGCGGGGAGCCTGTTCAGACGACCCTTGATGCCTTTGACGGATATGATGTACAGGTTCTTGGCACCTAAGTGAGAGAAAAAGCCACAGCTGAGCAAACACCAACTCAGTATATTCAATTATATTTTTATACCTAAAGTTAGTTAGACAAAGGTCTGCTAACCCTCAGCTGCATCATTAGAAACAAGCGTACATCTGTCCCATCACGGATTGAGATTCAACAGCACATGGTGACTGCCATCTCACCCAAGAGCAATGGGGTTATTATTCCTTCACTGACGACTCACCCAGCCACAGAGCAGACGAAGCAAGTGCTTTTAGAAGGATAACGAGCCCAAATACTGGCAGATCTCTCACCTGTGTTGTCGGCGCAGTTGATGACCGCTCCCACTGGGAGACCCAGGGAAATACGGAACTTGGCTCCCGATGACCCACCACGTCCTGAACAAGAGGATGAACGTGTTAAGAGTTTACAACGGTAGCAGAACACAAAAAGATGCCAGACACATTTTTATTTAGCTAGCCAGCGACTTCATTTATAACTGATTGCCAAAATGAAGTGACTTTAAATACCAACTACAAATACATTCACACCTAGAGTTGTCAAACAGTTGTGCCACTATCAGTTAACCCTGTAAAGCCTCAAGTCAGTTGAGTTAACGTTACTTAAACTATTCAGATCTGGTGCAACACTCTTTACAGTGATCGAGGTATCAGGCACTATTCACTGCCATCAAAAACACCCAGCGAAAGTGAATGGTGGCTTAAGTTGTCATTCTACTCAATGGTCAGTGTTTTCTATAAATAAGAAGTGTTTAAAGTTTATAACAACGTGTTAATTTTAGGACGAACCATTCCTTCAGGTCTGCAAATGGCTAATGCTAATCGCTATCGATCCGGCTGTGAGTTGCAGCAGTGAACTAACGTTTGTAATGAAGACAGTAATACTTCAGAATCGATGAACCTCAGTATTTGTCCATTTGTCCGGTGTACGATCAGAGTCTCTCACATGTGCGCTGCGCCATCATCTGTGTACGGAGAGCTGCTCCGCTGCGTGCTGGCGCTCCACTGTTCACACGGTTACTGCTTTTAATAGTCACATTTCTTATTTCACACCACGGTTAACGTTAAACCGTGTTTCAAAACTTGTTATCGCAGAGTAAAGTTTGTGCACGAAGCGTTTAAACAGGACACTTCTGGCACCACGAGACTGGAGTCCGTGTACCTAGCAAACATGGCTTCTCTCGCTAGCGGCAAACGCTCGAAACTAGTTTTAATCTAAGTTGTACTTGACCATCGGCGATAATATATCGAAAATATAAGTTCTCTATGATCTGTTAAACCCGTTCAGTGCTTCACCAGCCTTCAGCGTGTCTCATTTGAAGGATGAGTGTGGATTCTCAGGCGCGTTTCTTACCTCTCTTAGACATTGTCGCCGAAAAGGAAAGAGGAAGAGACAGAAAGGAATGCTGGGATATAATCGTGCGCGTGCCACAGCTCTCACAGCATCCGGCGCGCGCGTCAAAGCCACCATCCCTACATCGCCACCTAGTGAGCCGTATGTATGTTTGCTCTCTTGACGCATTTTCGATGTGACTTTTAGTCTCTAATATAAAATCACCTTTTATTTTTTTTCTCTATCCACATGTTTTTGTTCTAATTTATCTGTTTCTTTCTGATATTGTTAATAATTAAAAATCAATAATAGTTCCAGACATATGATCCAAATAAAGCGAGTACATTGCAAATATACAGTGATGTGTTCATCTGACACACTGGAAATGATCATCAGGTTTGGAAACTTGTGGAGTTCATGAGGCTCAAGTGTGTCTCACATCAGAGGGACAGACCAAATACTAAAATACATGCGTGAATAACATAATCTGTGAGTAAAAAGTTTATTAAATTAGAAAAAAATGAATTAAAAATTGTTAAAAACCTTGACTCAGTTTAAAAAAAAAATAATAAAAAATAAAAATTATTTAATTTTTTTTCACGTTTGCAACTCATAAAGACAAGAGAGTGTTGCCATTATGTTTCAATTTTGTGAATTAGCTGTTGCAGTGTTCATTTAAATTGTTAAAATCAGCAAAACATAAAAAAATGCAGATTCAGATTTTTACATAACGAGCAAGGGGAAACAACTCAACCCGAGATCATTTTTATACTTAAATATACTTAAATGTTTCCTTTTGACCAGCCCTTTGAAAATGTTTTTTTTTTTTTTTTATTGCATGCTCCACTTCCTATCTAAACAAGAATGTTAATCTTCTTTAAGGAGAACATATTTTTACTGGTTATATCTATACAATATGATTATTTGTAAATGTATCCGAATGAACACTGATATTGTTAAATAAGATGTCATATTTGACATGGAATAAATCATTTAAACATCAAAAAATATTCAAGACTTCAAAAGTGTGTAATGTGTCCATTAACACAACATGCCACAAAAATGAGATGGAAAAATGGGGAATAATATTTTAATACAATGTTCCATATTTAAATATAATGCTGCATAACTGCATTTTAGTAAGAAGTATACAACATGATATGCAGTAATAAACACATATTCACACGACCATTCAGAAGTTTGGAGTCCATTCAAAATAAATTAAAGTAACTGCTTTCTATTTTAACATATTTTAAATCTATCTATTCCTGTACTGGCCAAGCTGAGTTTTCAGCATCATTACTCCAGTCTTCAGTGTGACTTCACAAATCATTCTAATGTGCTTTTTTGGTGCTCAAGAAAACCGTGATACATTTTCGGGATTACTAGATAAATAAAAAGTTCAAAAGGACAGCATTTATTTGAAATATTTTTTTTTTTTTACATTTACAATGTATGTAATGCCATCAATTTAATGGGACCTTGCTGCATAAACTCATTTATTTTAAAAGTTACTGACCCTGATTTCTGAACAACAAGTGTGCTATGTATAGTAATGGAAGATTTTATTAGTGCATGTTGCTTGTCAGTGGGTTGCCAATCTGGGTCAGGATGGTGGGTTGGCTAAAGAGGTCAGTGTTGGCAGTTATCCCAGCGCAGGTTGTGACACCTGCATGGTGCTCTGCAAGACTCTTGTTATGAGAGACAAATTATGCACAAAGGACATTGAGAAGGACATTGAGATGCTCACGGTATCCCTCCGGCCTCATTATCTGCTTAGAGAGTTTCCCCAAATACTTGTGTCTATTCACCCAAAGAAGAATGTGAACTTGGCTACGGAGTACATTGAGAAGAGTTTAATGAAATACCAGCAATTTTTTTTATCATTGGTGATTTTAATAGTGTAATTAAATGTTCTTAAATGTGTATTAAGAAAGAACTTGCCTGAGTTTTTAGTTTTTACCATTACAATTTTTAATTATCCCCTCCTGCCTGTCAGGAGAGCTGGTGCCAGACACACTTCTCGTCATGGGATGGCATCCAGCCTGGGTGAGAACACTCTCTCTCTCTCTTTCTCCGTCTCCTCCCTCTGTTTGGATGTGTTGTCGGAGTCACTGGCTTCACTGTCTGCTTGTTGGCGCTCCACACAGGTAGCGTAAAGGTACGTCTGCCCCGTTCCATCCCGGTAAGTGCAGAAACACACCGTCCGCTCATCAACCTCAACACGTTCTCCTGCTGAGATCACACGATTTCCAGCAAAGCAGTTTGGCCCTATGAAAAAGAGACACGGAGAGCATGAAGCTCAGGATTTGGTTAGAATTAGAGCTTCTCTTATAGGAATAGCTCAACCAAAAAGTCTGTATTAAGTAACTCTGTATAAACCTGTATGACTTTATATGTTCAGTGTAACCCAAAAGAAGACAATTCAGTGGAGTCCAAACAAATATCTTCTTTTGTGTTCTCCTGAATAAATAAAGTCATTCAGGTTTGGAACAACATGAGGGTGAGGATTTTTGGGAGAACTATCCCTTTAAAAACTATTTTCTACTGAATGCTTGATCTCGTATAGAAATTGCCAGGCATATACACACAAAAATGCAATACATATTTAGTATGTAGCATCTTTAGTTTTGAAATCGGTACACATTACCTGTCAGATTCTATATGAACATTACATACACAAACTATCACACACACAATCTGTCCACCTCATGCCTTCTGTTGTCAGGGATGGCCCAGTGCGCCATCCCAGCATGCCGTGGACAGGTTCCTATTTATAGACGGCATGGTAGTAAGCAATCCATCGAACAATTCCATTGCATCATTATTTTCCCATGACATCACCATCAACTATGCAGTAATCAAGAAGAAATCAATCAAAAAGAGGTGAGGGCGCCCCACACCATCAAAGAAACTTCATTACTGATCCTCAAAATACAACCTTACCTCTCAGAACACAAACAGGTCTGGACAGATGCAGATGTTTGTTAAAACATTACGTTATTGTTAGCGACGTTGGATGGAGCAGATATGCACGTGAGATGTTGTGTGTAAAACCTCTCACCATTTTTGCACACAGGACAGCAATGGTTGGGTTCGTATACAGGATTCACACAATGTAAGGTAGGGCAGCTGGATATGGTGCAGTAAACTTCTCTGTTGACCTCACACCGGCAGCGCTCACACGGTGACAACTGATTAAAACAGGAACAAAGATTCACTCAGGATTATACAATCTAAATTCACTGGGGACATATTGATCGATAGGCCAGGGAAATCACATATACTGTCAGAGTGTCAGAGACAGTCTTCGATCAACAGCTATGAATGGATTCATCTAAAATACTTTCTTTGTACTCAAACACTTTTACTAGATACAGTATATTAAAATACAGAGTATTTTAAATGAACTGTCACTCACGTTTTTGAAGATAGACTTGAATGTGCATGATACAAACCTACATTTTCATAATGCATGACTGAAAACATTTTGTAACATGATATTGATGTACCATTTATATGGTAATGAAATGTCTGATTTTAAAATGGGTTTTAAAGGATGAATTTTTAGATTTTATGTTTTCAAGTGATATATAATTTCTGAGGATTTCTAAAATGTGATAGAGAAAAAGGCAACGAAGAAGTCTTTTTTTTAAACAAAGGTCAAAACTCCTGTTATAATGTAGATTTTTGAGGGTGCACTCTTGTCATAAATTAATCTATTACTTTTCTTACATCATTTTTAACAAAAAACATTGGTAAATATATATTTGGGAGTCTTAGATCTTTCCAACGATATATAGCTTGTCAGTATTAGATTAGATTAGATTTTAATATAGTGAGGTAAACTTAGGCGTACCGTATTCAGGACGGAGTGACAGTTAAGGGGTTTTAATGTAGAAGTAACAGTTTTGAGGTAAAGAAGATTAACTTTTAGGATATTGCACTAGTGACTGTTTTCTAGCCTTTTTTTCTAGCCTTAGTTTTGTTCCGTATTCTAGAATTATTATTATTTATTATTATAATTTTTTTTAAGTGTCTGACAGATGTAAGTTTTTTTTTATCCAACAAACATTAGTTCATTGACTAGACTTAAACATAACACAGATATTATGCAATTTTTTATGATGTCCCAATTTTTATGTCCTGTGATAAAACAAACCAAACAAGGCAAAAGGTCATCATTACATATTATAATTTCTGTATTGTTATAATAAACTTAAGAACGTTAGTAAAACAAAACAAACAAACAAAAAATAATCAAAACGAAATATTATAATCATTATAAAATGTCCATGGCAGAACAATATAGTGCAATCAATGTATTTTATCGACTCACCTTAAATTCCTCCAGTATTCTGTAAGTTTTGCCCCCGTACACACAAACTTTACTGACAGCTTCACACACGGGGCAGCAGGACTTGTATGTGATGCGCGTGCATCTCGGGTGTATACGCGGGCACCTGGGTCTGACACACACGGGTCCGTCCTCTGTGCAGGTGCAGGGGCACGCGGTGGAGCTCGGATGATAAACCTCTCCGATGCTATAAACAAAACCTTGGTCGTCGATACAAAACTTGCCACGATAGTCACCGAATTCGTATTCCAGCCCGGATTTGGAAGAATACTCGGATGCGCTTTGGAGAACGAAGCACTGGAGTGCAAACGAGATGCAAAGGACGGGAGAGCGCATCCTTACTGGCAGCAGGCTATGTATGATGTGGTCTGGATTGTCATCATGCGCGTGGCAGTGCAAAAACATATGCCCAATGACATACACCACAGAAAATGACCCTCCTGTGAATGTCACATACCTCACTATACAAACAAGACTAAAACTGTATTAATATTATTTTTATTTTTTAAGTATGGCTTCAAAAAAAAAAAAAAAAATCTTTAGGCTACGTTTACTTTTTACAATATGACTATCAAGTGCTTGTGTTAGCTACACCTTAAGACTAATGATAATATTTTACAAATATTTGATAATGTTTTTAACGTTTCCAAAACTATTCCTAAAGAATTTCCTCTTAAAATAATATGGAAGTGGTGCATGGATGCACACCTGGCCTGGGCTACATCATGTATTTCACGTGAAGAGCTTCACAGAAATGGTGGTGTAACGTTTAAATCTACCATGTTTTTTTTTTTCATCAAATTACACTACTTTTATTCCATTTCACTCTGCTGATCAAATGACTGAAATGTAGCACAGTTGCACGGTCCTTATGGTCCATTCTCTTATTTGTACATTTAATTTAACTTTGGCAAGCTTTGTCTTTTAAAACGTGAAATAAAATAAAAAACTTCCCCAGACTTGGAACCACACAATTTAGTAATCTACAATAAATTAGAATGTCGAGGTAAAGTTCATTTATTTCAGTAATTCAACTCAAATTGTGAAACTCGTTTTAAAAAAAGAGTTCAGTGCACACAGACTGAAGTATTTTAAGTCGTTGGTTGGTTGTTTTAATTATGATGATTATGGCTCACATTTAACAAACCCCCACCAATTTACTATCTCAACAAATTAGAATACTTCATAAAACCAATAAAAAAAAAAAACCATTTTGTGAATTGTTGGCCTTCTGGAAAGTATATTCATTTACTGTACATGTACTCAATATTTGGTAGGGGCTCCTTTTGCTTTAATTAATTCCTTAGTTCAGCGTGGCATGGAGGTGATCAGTTTGTGGCGCTGCTGAGGTGATATGGAAGCCCAGGTTTCTTTGACACTGGCCTTCAGCTCATCTGTATTGTTTGGTCTCTTGTTTCTCCTTTGAAAATTCAAACTTCAAACAGCTGGTCAGCAGAGGGAAGCATGAAATGCTCCAAGATTTCTTGGTAAACGGGTGCAGTGACTTTAGTTTTCAAAAGTCACTCAGTACATTCCTTGTGAAGTTCACTCAAATTCTTGAATCAATTTTGCTTGACAATCCTCATAAGGCTGCAGTTCTCTTGGTTGATCTTCTTCTTCCACACTTTTTTTTCGTTCCACTCAACTTTCTGTTAACATGCTTGGATACAGCACTCTGTGAACAGCCAGCTTCTTTGGCAATGAAGGTTTGTGTACCCTCCTTGTGAAGTGTGTCAATGATTGTCTTCTGGACAACTGTCAGATCAGCAGTCTTCCCCATGATTGTGTAGCCGAGTGAACCAAACTGAGAGACCATTTTGAAAGCTCAGGAAACCTTTGCAGGTGTTTTGAGTTGATCAGCTGATTGGTGTGTCACCATATCCTAATTTGTTGAGATCGTGAATTGGTGGATTTTGTTAAATGTGAGCCAAAATCATCACAATTAAAAGAACCAAAGACTTAGACTACTTCAGTCTGTGCATATTGATTTTATTTAATACAAGAGTTTCATAATTTGAGTCGAATTACTGAAATAAATGAATTTTTCCTCCGCATTCTAATTTATTGAGAAGCACCACTATACCTGAAATTACATTTATTCTCAGAGCTATTGACTTCTAAAATTAATCTTTGTATATATTTTTCATTTTTAAAATGTTTTAAGAACTAACATTTCTTGCTTGGAATGTAGGGAAAAGAATGATAGTTCAGCCAGGGCTCCATTAAAAAGTTGCACTCTACAACTATGCTGACAGAGCACTTTTTACTCTTTGTGTCAGACATGATGTTGTTGTGTCCATTGTTCTGGTCGGGTTGCTTGCTTTTTGTTTTTAGGAGGACCACATCGACTAGAGCACCTCACCAGCCCCTAAATTCTGCCCTACAATGCAGCCACATCAGCCAAGCTCCTATCACGTTGCCTTTATAGGTCCAGAAACCTGAAGAGATTTCAATGATCCAGACAGTATATTATCACAAATAAAATAAACATTATACAGTACAATACTAACATTTACTTACATTATTAAATCAGCTGAACAATTAAGATTTAAATACCATCTGAAAGGGGTGAAATAACATGTTAGGCTACCTGACTTGTGAGCCTGATTTGACATCCCTCAGATTCTTGATGACACGTTTAGTAATTTAGTTCATTTAAAGTCTCCGTGAAACGGAAGTTGCAAACGGCTTTTCTCCAGTGTTGTGACGTATTTCCGAGAGAAACGGAATAATAAATGAGGAAAATAGTGGGCGTGGCTTATTTTCCAACTAGCACCTGATTGGATCTAGATAAGTAGGTGTGTTCAATTGCATGAGACATGGTTCATTTCAACTCACCGTCGTCAAACTTTGTGAGGTACTAACGGTGTACACTGACGGGACAGCGTTATCTGTTAATGACAGATATCTCAAACCCCATTTCGTGTTCTGTCCAATTTTTGAAGTATTCGCGCGTGAAGTGCTTTGAGCCCATCCGTGAACACTTTGTTATCCCTCCTTCCTCGAAATGTAATAAAATCGATCCATCTGGACCGTAACGAGGGAATTTCAGGGAAAGGGAAAAGCGTTCCGTGAGTTCCACAACCAAAAATGCACCTCCTCGCCATCTCTCCTTTCACGCGCTGTCAATGCTCGCAAACACACAGGCAGCCTGTCTACTGTCAGTTGGAGGGGCGTGGTTACGGATTAAGCAGACACCCAATTCCTCAAGCCTACGTCATCAGTGAAGGTCCTCCAATGCAGAGGGGAGGGGCATTTTCAGATTTTGATTAAAGATTATGAAGCCATGATTTTTTTTGTGTGGATTGACTCGCATGGATGAATTGTTCAGCACAAAACGATCAATTTAGGCGAACAAAGTAAATATAGTCAATTTTGATTTCATGTGTACTTTAAATTACACAAGCAAGATAATCTGGTGAGTCTTTTATGTTTAATATTCTCGTCACAGGGTTTGTTATCACACGTGGATTCAGTTATTACACAACTGCGTGTTGAAGACGGTCAACTAAACTGTCCGTGATCTACTCGCTGGTTTTTAAATAGCATAGGCTACTGATATCCTTTATGTGTCTGACTTTTATTTTTTTCAATAATTTTTTTCAAATTATTATTACTATTATTATATTATATTATTTTTATTTTATTTTATTTTATTCTGTCGACCATTTACCAAAACAAACCTTGGGACTTAAAAACTAAATGTTGCATCATTTGCATTGTAATTATATTTTATTAATAATGACATGCACCGCCCACGAACTCTCATTGGATGATAACACACGTGATTATAATTCTGAAGAAAATGATTGGTCTAGACCGCTCATCAATAATTCATGAGAAGAAGAAAAACACACATGACTCATTTTCTACAACATTTTTTAACTTAACGTTTTAACGTGGGCAGTGACAGATTGTCAGACTCTGGTGTACTCTGTTATCAGTTTAGCGTGTTATTGTGATACCAGTAACATGTAGCGATACATGTTTATCTCGACGAGGCAGGTTTAGCCTAGCGGCGAGCGTTGTTACGGTCTGAATGTGTTTGTGCTGTATCAGCTTACAACTGTTCCCCCAAAACCGCCTCGTTTTATAGTTGTTTTAGCTTGATTTTAAAAACAGCTGCCCCGGAGATGGCATCAACAACGACGACGGATCCGGGTTTTAATCCCGGAGCCATAGGGTTACCGGAGTCTGTGGTCCCCGCTAGCATGTTTGCTCCGGCGCGGGGATGCGGCGAGGATGACGGGGCGGAGTTCTTCGAGGACGGGGAGATGTTCAACGGCGAGGTCGTGGATCTCGGCATCGACTTCTCCAGCAAGGTAGGCCTCAAACTTGTCTAGTCAGCCAAATCGTAGTAAATTAATGCGTTTACAAAAATGTGTATTTTTAGTGACTACACGTTGGAATTTTGAAGGGACAGGTTTAATCATGTTTTTAATTTCTGTGAAAATCTCAAACCTTACAGTTTTACGAGCTGACCACTGAGTGATTGCATCTGTAAACCTAAGCTAACTCGGCTAACGTACCTTTAGCGATATTTTAACACATTTCGTATCGTCTGTATGATATCATATGCACCTGCCGTAGTGCAGAATTAAACTATGGCTTTCTGATTTGTCCATATGTTTGGGGGTTTAGCTATTTAACAAGCTGATTATAGACCGTAAATCTGCATTAATTCCAATGAATGAAATATGGACAGTTTGTCAGTTGAAGAAATGACAGCCTCCCATCACAATACCTGATGAAATATCAGCGCAACAGAGGGATTTCCCTTCAGAAGAGGGAGACACGGAGGAGATAAATAGATCGGAGAACAAGGAAGCACATTTTATGAATTTATTACTTTTTGTTTAGTTTTTGTTTATGGTGCAAACTTTTTTTTTTTTTAACATAAACGGTGTACAATATTTTCCTTCCTTGAAATTAGGTAACTGAAAACTCTTTGCCAAGAAACCCCTTTTAAAATTGTAATGTGGTTTAACACTATGTACTAAAATATTTCAGTCTTAACAAGGTAAATAAATAAATAAACATTATAAAGACTTATACAAATGACCTAAACATACAACAAAATGACTAAAAAATGTAAAAAAAAAAAAAAATGAAGATTTTTTTTTTTAAAACCACTTAAAAATACAAAAATTATAATAGTATCACTTTGTTACTAAAATAATCAAACTGGCAATATAACCTCTGATTATTGAACACGATGATAAGCTAGTATCTGAATAGTATCTACTGTAGTAGCCTGAATGCACTGTAAGTCGCTTTGGATAAAAGTGAGGCTAAATGCATACATTTTAATTTAATTTAATTTAGTACTCTTTTACAAGAAAATAACTAACCTGCATATCAATATCACTAGTAGCTAATTATTATATACAAGTAACTACTACATTATTACAGGTTTAAACAACAACATGTCGGTTCTGTTTTTCACTCATCCACTATTTATCCCAAATAGTATGAATTTGATTGTTTTCGGCACCTATTCCAGTTTCACTAATAACTATTTATTAGTTCTGGTATTTATTTCTTAGTTACCAGCAACTATTAAAATAGATAATAGTATATGTTATCACGGTTCTTGTTTTAGACACTAGTGTGCATGCTAGAAGTAATTGTAATATTTTGAGTAATATTTTTAATTGAACTTGTAATGTCTCTGTCTGAACCCTTCTGACTAATCATGACGCGTGACAAATGATTAGTAAGATGAAGAATATATCTTAATTATTATTGGCATGGTTACTAATAGCTAAGAAATAAGTACTAGTGCATACTGCCTACTAGTACAGAAGGTACTATAAGTAGTATATGCATTATATTTAAACAAGAATTAGTGAAATGTTATCTTAAATAGATTTAGAAGATGTATCGCATGTCAAGCCGGGTCGTGCGGTGACACGTCAGCTGTTCATAAACTAGTTTAGGTCTACACACATCCACCCGTGCTCAACCTTGAAGGACGTGGGAGCTGTGGCAGCTGCCTTCTTCTCATTCATCAGACAGGTTCAGACTGAGGGGAGGATCTGTTTTTGTTTGGCTGGAGCTGAGCGCTGTGTTTTTTTGCATGAAGCTCCTTCGTCACTTCGGCTTGTGTAGCATTGCATTGTAACATGCAGTAAAGTCTGGCAACTCTGTTCAAGTCCATTGATGACTTTGTTCCTTTTACAGTGGTGTTGAGTCAGACCTGGTCTTTGTATTGCATTTATGAGTGTAACACACAGAGGAAATGTTGTTCCACAGTCGTTCTGTGTTTAATAAGATTAATTTCTGTGATGTGTCATAGCTAGCCCTGGTCAGTCCCAATGGGGAACAGTACGACTCACTACTACGGCAGCTGCGTGAGAGGATGGACGAGGGCTGCGGGGAGACCATCTACGTCTTGGGGGTGGGCTCAGGTGAGAAACTAAGAGGAGAGCCTTAAGACTCATTGTATTAATTTATTTTAAGAATACCCACCAGCTTGTCTGTCACACTCTTTCAGATGGAGGAGACTATGGTTTGAATGAGAGCGATATGCAGGCGTCTGTGGCCACAGTGAGGTCCATGTGCGAGCAGATCGAGGCAGACCTCATCCTGTTGAGAGAGCGTGCCGAAGCTGGCGGCCAGGTCAGAGATTACCTCATTCGCCGTCGAGTGGGAGAAGCTGACTTCCTGGAGGTTAGGTGAGTGATGAGACCGAGTGACAGTTCAGTTGAACCAAAATAAACACCTGGTCTCATGTGCTCATGGTTGCTCAAAGATCATTTTTTTTTTTTTTTTTGGAACATAAAATGATTTGTTCTGTACAATGTCCAGGCTGCTGTTTTCCAAACAACGAATGTTGACAATGCAAAAGATCAAAAAAGCTCATCCAAAAGAACATGACAACAACATTGCGTTTAGGAAGGAGACATTAAATTGATAGAATGTGACATTAAAGACACTTTCTAATGTTACTGAATTGTTTCAAATAAATGAAGTCCTTTTGAACTTTCTATTCATTAAGGAGTTTTATCAAGTTTTTTTTCACATTATTAAGCAGTATTGATAATAATGAAAGGAAATGTTTCTTGAGCAGCACTCAGTAGATTAGAGTGATTTCTGAAGGATCATCTGACACTGACTGGAGTAATGGCTGCTTTGCAATGACCTTAATAAATTAAATTTTAAGATTGTACATTTTAAATAATTCACAATTTGACAGTTTTGATCAAGTAAACATTGTCTTGGTGAGCAGAAGAGACTAGGCCTGATGTGAAAGACGATGTTGATGGTGTTACCGATGTTAAGCTGCGTCACGGGTCATGTCACTTATGCACCGTCCCCCTCCGTCATGTAGATTTTTTTATAGTAAAAATAAATGCAGTGTGTCAAACGACAGTCACATCATAGATTTCATTCATCACATGAGGAAAGTGAGTCGAGCTGACTGACAGTAAGTGAGGAGAGGCAGACAAGAAGATGGAAAAAGGTTCACTTTCGAAATGAAATGCTAAAGCACCTGTTTGGCATTATTTTAGTCTATTTTTGTTTGTTTTGTAAATAAAAGTTTAGTTTCATTGTGAGTTTGTCGTTGTACTGCGTTATTGTTGTCCAGTCAAGCACTTGATGCAAAACTGGGGCTAATTTGAAAGGGATTTATAAGCCATTTAAAAGCAAAGGAAATTGAGGAAAAGAGGGAAAACTCCCAACAGACTCGAGCCCCGGTGATATCAGTATTACCGCTGTTGTCACACATGAATTAACCAGTGGGGAAATTTCCTCGCTGTCACAACCCTATAAGAGACGTCTTTCAAACACTTGCCAACCCCAAACTTTTCTACAGGAGTGGAGCATATCAATGATTCATATGACTCCTGCTCTATCATATTAAAGGAGCATCTTTAATGCATCTTCCATGTTCGAAGAAACTTTTCCCTTACTGACTGTAGCCATGATGCATTATAGACTCAGTCTTGATGGTGTTTTCCTCAGGGTGGCTGTAGTGGGGAACGTGGACGCCGGTAAGAGCACTCTGCTGGGTGTGCTGACTCATGGAGAGCTGGATAACGGACGTGGCTTCGCACGACAGAAGCTCTTCAGACACAAGCATGAAATGGAGAGTGGCCGCACCAGCAGCGTGGGCAACGACATCCTGGGATTTGATCAAGAAGGCCAGGTAGTCAACAAACCCGACAGTCACGGAGGCAGCCTGGATTGGACCAAGATCTGCGAGAAGTCTTCTAAAGTCATCACCTTCATTGACCTCGCTGGCCATGAGAAGTACCTGAAGACTACGGTGTTTGGAATGACCGGCCATCTGCCTGATTTCTGCATGCTGATGGTAATTGGTTTCTTCAGTGGCAGCATCCAAACCAAATATGAGCACGAGTGAGCCACATGAGAAGTGACTAGACTCACTGTTGCTCATGGTTTATTCTTAATAGTATGTCAATAGCATGTTGCTAAGCTAAGAGCTCAATACTCTAACAAGCACAACAAATACCATTTTAAATAGTCCATATTGATTTATTATTTCGTTAACTTTAAAAACAAAAACATTTTTAGTTCTGATTAAAATACATTTGTAATAGACATTTCCTTCTGAACTTGATGTTTGGAGCACATTTATGAGATGTAAAAGTGCTGCCGACTTGGGCAGATTATTAGGATTTGTAACAGAGTGCTCTAATGAGTGTTGATGTCTTTAAATTTACTCCATTTTTCTCTCTTGCACAGATCGGAAGTAATGCAGGGATTGTTGGCATGACCAAAGAGCACCTGGGTTTGGCGTTGGCTCTCAATGTTCCTGTCTTTGTGGTGGTTACAAAGATCGACATGTGTCCAGCTAATATTCTTCAAGGTCAGCCATAATAACGGCATTTCTTAAGTGACTGTGAATTATGGAAAGCGGTAGGCACTGCCATACTAATGTAACACTGTCTTTTCAGAGACCTTGAAGCTCCTGCAGAAGATCTTAAAGTCTCCAGGCTGCAGAAAGATCCCTGTCCTGGTACAAAATAAAGATGATGTCATCGTCACCGCATCCAATTTCAGCTCTGAGAGGTGATGCTGCCCCACAATACACGTGACATTTGTGCTTCTCGCTGACCTTTATCCCAGTTATTCTCCAGACTTGCATATGTTTGTTTGTTTTGTAGAATCTGTCCCATCTTCCAGATCTCGAACGTCTCAGGGGAGAACATGGACCTGCTGAAGATGTTCCTGAACCTGCTCTCCTCCAGAAGCTCATTCAAAGACCATGAGCCTGCTGAGTTCCAGATAGACGACACCTATTCAGTACCAGTAAGCACGCTGTCTGTCTCCGTTTAGATATTTATGTGTCCCCTCTCTCATCGGTCCAATTATTTTTGGCCAGGGTGTAGGAACAGTAGTGTCTGGGACCACGTTACGAGGGCTGATTCGACTCAATGACACTTTGCTTCTTGGACCAGACCCTTTGGGCGCTTTCCTCACCATCACGGTCAAATCCATTCACCGCAAGAGGATGCCTGTGAAAGAGGTCCGTGGTGGACAGACGGCATCTTTTGCTCTGAAAAAGGTTTGTGTTTCACTAAATGGAATTAAATATTTAGGAGACAAGTTAAAATTTTCCCTGCTAGAGTTTTTGAACAAAGTCGCAAGCCACTGCCAGCATTTTTTTTTAATAATTTCCTCTCAAACATCATGGCCCCCAGAATATTTTATTGTATTGTATATCTGAACATGCAATACGTCAAAATGAAGAACATAGCCTATACTTTTAAACAAATAAATCCATTTTATTATTATTTTATCAACACTTTAATGTAGGAAAATTTCATAAAAAAATTGAGCTGAGAACATCGCATTTTTATCAAATACTATATATGGATCATACTATTACAATGATCAAAGCAAATATGCATTAGGTCACTTTCATCAGTACCCCCAAATTTTGCATAGTACTTCACTGTACCACTTCCTGTATCTACATTTTCACTCTGTAACATTAGGTAGTCTTCATTCATATGCTGGTTGTTGATCATTGCATGATTTTTCCTATTTTTCCTGTTGATCAGGATATTGTGGACTTATTCAGAAGGTGTGTAATAGTGCCCCCCAGTGTGTAACAGTGAAAACACAAAAACCTGGACAATTCAGTTTGGCAGGGAAAGTCTTAATTTAGTCAACAAATTACAGAATTGATCAATAAAATGGTTGTTGAGAAGTTATCTTTAGTGATCCTGATTATATTTGTGACAAATATATAAAGTAACCATTTTGTATGAATATTTATACCTGTTTGGAAACAAATGCTGTTTAAAGCAGGGCTTGAAAACGAAAAAATTCAATCGGTTCACTCCGAGCAGAATCGATGTTAACCTATAACCTATGAAATGCCTATATTCCTTTTTATGTAATCCTATAGTTTTTTTTCTGTTTTCTCCATTCACAGAAGCGCTGCAGGTGCATGTGATCTGTTGAATTAATCTCACACTATCCTCAGATAAACTCTAAGTGTGGTGCATTGAGACTTGTCCATGATGAGTTCACAGCTGAGCGGACATTTCACTCGTTGGCTTCAGCGTCACATTTGCATAGGACGTACTGCTGGAATGCAACACTTTAAAGAAAATACATTTCAAATATTAAATGGAACGATAAAATAACGTTATTAACCGGTTAATGGCCATTTCAAATTTTCGATTCTGTTCGGAACTATAAAATTTGATTTAGTTTCTGTTCCTGTTCCTGGCAAAATTTATTTAGTTTTCATTCCTTGAACCGGTTCAGAGCCCTGGTTTAAAGTGCCCCTATTCTGCAAATTTGACGGTACCTATACTGATTTTGGAGTCTCCTACAATAGGATAACATGCATGCATGCATACAAATGTGTTACCCATTTAAGTGGGATTTGAAATGACTAAGGACTTGTTTAAGCTGTACAGAGTCGATTCTTTATTTTGGGAGACGATAACTTTATTTATTGTGCACTTTCGGCTGTACAACTATGCAGGTCATTTACATTTACATACAGCTACATTACACATTGCGTGAAAGGAAATATTGGAAATGGCATAATAGGGGCACTTTAAATTACAGTTGGACCTCACTGCTAAATGTTGTGAATATGTATTATTAGTTACAGCTAACAGTTCCTGATTGAATCATCCGTTAAGTAAGAGGTCAATATTTGAGCGATTTACTCTGGATCAGTTTCTCTCAGTCAGGGAATCGTTTCGACCGACACATTAAAAGCTGGTTCTGAATCATTTGTTCATCAATGGGATCTCGTTTATCTTGTCGTTCATTACAACATTCCTCCTCTTTTCTCTCTCCTTCAGATCAAGCGCTCCTCAATAAGGAAAGGCATGGTCATGGTGTCCCCACGATTAAACCCGCAGGCATACTGGGAGTTTGAGGCTGAGATACTGGTTTTACATCACCCGACCACCATCTCGCCGAGATATCAAGCAATGGGTGAGAGAACATGCACTTGCACGCTCCTAAATGTAGATATGAGATTGATCTTGTACCATTTCTCTCACTTGTCTCTTCCTTCCCACAGTGCACTGCGGTAGCATCAGGCAAACGGCCACGATCCTGTCTATGACCAGCGACTGCTTACGCACAGGAGACAAAGCTACCGTACACTTCCGCTTCATTAAAACCCCAGAGTACCTGCACATAGACCACAGGCTGGTGTTCAGAGAGGGGAGAACTAAAGCTGTGGGCACCATCACCAAGGTCAGCTTCATTCGAGGGTGTAGCCTACGACACGGAAGTGGTTCAGTATTTTCCGGCTAGCAGTTGATCACTTTTGTTCCTGTGGCTTGTAGTTGCTCCTGTCAACAAATAATCAGCCGTCGAACTCCAAACCTCCGCAAATCAAGATGCAGTCAACAAAGAAAGCCCCGGCGAGAAGAGAGGATGGAGTGACCCCGTCCGGTGAAGAGAGCGCTAGCACAGGATCGCCAGCCGCCCAGCAAAACGTACCACAACAGGTAATAACCACAGATGAGGGGATGGATAACAAATATAAGATTTGCAATGCTTCGATTTATAAGTACTGGTGATTTGTTCTTTCCTGTCTGGTCTAATTGCTTTCTGTCACTTTTTTCCCCTTTACTCCATGTTTTCATTTCCTTTTAATTCTCACATGAAATGTTTCTTTTGCTTCACCTGCATCTCACTCTTCTATTGCTTTTCTTCACCTGTGCTTTCATTTCATCCCTCTTTATTTCCCGTAAATTGCTCCGTTTTTGCTTTGGTTTACCTTTTTGTTTCACACTTCTTACTGCTTCAGACAGAAATGGAGGAAGAGCCTCAAAACAAAGAGAACAAGGTAAAACAAGGGACAGCAAGTGACTCACTCATTCCCAAGACTGCTAATTACCCCCTCGCAGGAGCCGTGCTGTTTCTAGAGTCTCAACGTCCTGAAAGCACAGTGCACGATGCATCTTTTACCCAAATGATACTGTGGCATGGAAATGAGTGAGGCTTGTGACCGGGAGGGTGTTGTTTAATATTGGCTAGTTTGGGAGTTGTCCCAGTGCACAAAATATGAAACACTCTAGTGTTCCTGTAACTGTGCATTCAGGCACAGATTACTATTTTGTGTGATGTTCTAATTTTCTCGGCCAATGTTACATACAGTGATCTGTTTGGTTGATAGATTAATTAATAATTGGATTTTAATTTGAAATTTGAATTTTAGACATTTACCAAAATAGTTTTTTTTTTTTTTTGCATGTGACAGATTTAAGTTTTTGTGTGGTATTTTAAATATTTGCATTTTTTTTCTAAATTATTATTATTTTTTTTAATAGAGGTGAAGGTAAATTAAAAATAAAAACAATTTTGGCTAATGTAATTTTGATTTAATTTCTGAATACCATCTCAAAAGCTAAAACGTTTACATTTTAAATTGATCCGTCTAAAATTCAAATGAACAAAATTTAAATCTTTTTTTATAGCTGCATAGAAAAATTAAATGTTTGGTTATATTTGTAAATCAAATATTTATCAGTAATCAAAAATCTGATATTTATTAATGAAGAACTAACATTTTAGTATGAAAGTTTTTTTTTTTAAATGAATGTTTTGAATTTTCAATTTTGTTTTTATTTCCATTATAATTAATTATGTTCTGAATTCTGTTTGTTTAGATAAGATACAATTAGATTTTTTTAATGTCTATATAGTTTAATATAATTTTTATTTAATTTGTAGTTTTTTTTTTTGGTACATCAACTTAAACCGAAAACAGAAACATTGCTGTAGCAGCTAGCTAAATTAAAATGTAAATTTTTTTTTTTTTTTTTTTTCAGTTCATGGTTTCAGTTCTAGGTTGCATTAACTGTATTAACCCTGTACACTTCATGTACTTGGTGTGTAATTTGTGCTGTTCTGCTGCTTATTATTAGTAACTATGTTTTACTGCTGCAGTATAAAGTGGTAGATGTTGGCACAGCAGGGTCAAGTGTTATGTTTTCAAGGTCAGCAATCATCTTCTAACTTCTTTCCTCCTGTCTTTTGAAGCCAAAGTCTGGAGGCAGAAGACGAGGAGGTCAGCGGCACAAAGGCAAGCCTCAAAGCGGTTCCACAGTGACCCTCGCCGGCGCGGTCGGGGGCTGCTAAACTCGCGCCTTCAGGAGTCCAGTTCACCCTCCATGGTTTACTCACGCCTTTCACCTGCCCACATGGACCAGACCACTTTGATGACCAGGCTTAAGAGTTCACAGAACCAACTTGCACATTGTTTTGTGAATTTTAATTTATTATAAGATGTGTGTGTGTTTGTATACTGTATATACCGTAGATTTTGAGACTATAATAGGACACATACTGCATAGTGGATCTGTTTTGGCTGTGTATGTCAACATTGAGTCCATTCTTCTCGCTGAACATTACATCATGTACTTGCTCTATGACTGTCAATCTTTTTTAGGATAATCGCAATGGAGATGATGTAAAGCTCTGGCGGCTGAACTCTTCGTTATGTAGCTGTTTTTAAGGGACTATTAACAAGACTTGTCACACAATTGCATTTAATTAGAATTAGCATTGTTATTGTGGACCATGAAGTGGATGGGTTCCAGATGTTTTCGGTAGGTGATATGAGCTGAATTCAGTGGGGGCTGAGGACACTGGGACGGCAAAGTTTGCTGGCAGCTAGTTTGGTGTGAAATGTGAATTGGCAAGTAAACACGCTTCGAAATCTAATCGCACTCATTGCTAATTACCTCATATTACAGTTCATTTACACCTGCCCAAATCCTTGGTCAAGCGGAGCAGATCACTCGAGTGTTATCGGGCCTGACAGACCTGGCTCAGGATCTGGGAATATACTTCAGACACACAGAGCAAGGGACGAAGAAAAGAATGTTATAAAGATGTGTCTAATAGTTCATGATTGGGGAACTTTACAAACCAGTGCCAGTTGTTCTTAAAAAATGTTTTATCAAACTTGTTTTTTTCCAGCTGTGATCTATAGGCCTTCAGAACACTTGCTGTAATTTCTTTCAAATGGCTTTACTGTTTATTGAGCTTTAGTATTCACACCTTAGAGGCAATATACCTGGACCATTCTCTGCGTTTTCATGTTCCAATACCAATATACAAATAAACTGATGTTCACAGTATAAGCAGTGTGTGCTTCTTGTTATCTTAATCATGTGTTCGATCAAATACCCCTCTGTGGCATTAAAGATGGAGCAGGTATCTCTGTTGTATAACTTTAATGATGTCTAGCATTTTACATTTACATTCAGAGACGATGAATCATTTAGTTGTTTAGTTGACAAACTTAAATATCCACTCCATTTTATAAATGATTTTATCAACCTTCTTGTGAATACTTCATGCCTGTTTCACTTTTACAAATGTCATAACGGAGTCCTCCAGTCTTTTCTCTCGATAGGGAATGACGGACTTCTCAAATCAAGTCTGCCCAAAAATGAAAATCCTGTCATAATTTACTCAAGCTTTTTCAACTCCTTTTAAGTGCATTTCTTCAGTTTTTACACAAAATAAGATATATACTGTATATATGTGTATATAAAGAAAAAAATAGAAGGAAAACAGTTGAGGACCCCATTGACTTCCATTGTATTTTGTCCGTTCTGTGGAAGTCAATTGGTTCCTCAACTGTTTGGTTACCCATATTTTTCTAAATATCTTCTGTGTTCAGCAGAGAAAAGAAACTGAAATAACCTGATGGTGAATAAATGAAAATGTTCATTTTAACAATTCTTGTGTGAACTGTTTAAAATCAGACTGCAAGCTATCATTCAGATTCGCCTCCATTCAGTCAAACACAATGAGAAGAACCAAGCCTATGCACAACATCCGTTTTTTATGAATAATGCCATTTCAAGGTTGTGCCATCTAGTGGTGTCTTTTTTAAGTGTAGCCCAGGAGATTGACAATAATCATCTTTGTCAGTTCATCCATGCAGGTGTATCTTGAGTTTGTAGGTTGCAGGAAGCCATCTATGCCTGAAACAAATTGATTTACTCATGATTTTGATTTATTATAATTATTATTATTATTATTATGAAATAGCATGTTGACAAATTTTTTTATTGTTTTTTGAAAATCACATTTGATCAATTGTGGTATTTTTCCAATAAATGTCAGTTGAATGTACTGTATGTCACAATAAAGATCTGTCTTCTATATTGTGACTACAAGAAATATTTTTTACAAAAACATATGAGTTTAAAAAATCTCAAACTGAAGACCTTAGGGATTATGCCTAGTGGCACTTAACAAGTCTCTCTCTCTTTCACACACACACAAAAAGACAAAAGCACACAAATTCTTACAGATATAGATTTTTATTTACGTACACATTATCAGTGATCGTGGATATGATTTAAAGCCCTGTGAGTTTGGTCATGCTCAACCATTACGGACTAGTTTTTGGTTCAGAACAACCATGTCTACCAATTACAAGAGTGATAAAGTGGAGGCTTTTTTTGTCACGTACTCTTAACGTCTGTACCACTGCAGGCTCTTGCAGAGAAGACACACAAAGCTCTTTCAGAGCGGCCCATGTAGCACTCCATGTAGACTGGACAGCGCTGGACCTTTCTTTTTCATATCTCAAAAAAAAAAGCTAAATACTATTTTTCTCTTTTTTATACTTTACATGGTTTATAAGAAATATGTAACACAAAGCTGGTTCCTTGCCACACCAACAGCACTGAATCGGTGATGTCCTTCATGTTGAGGCAGATTCAATCCAGCGTCTGAAGCACACACCAGAGAAAGAGACCTGACTCAAGTCAATGCCTTCATTAGTTTGCTGTGGATGTAACGGGTGTTACGCATGTGGGCTGGTACACACAGGATATCTTTTTTATTATTCAGCTATTTTTGGAAACGATCATAATTGGCAAGTCCTCTGAAGATAATGAAAATGTGTTTAACCTCTGATTGTACACGTCTGATATACACAAACGTGATCATTCAGACACTGAATTAACTCTTCAAGACGATCTTTCTGGAGCATCAGAGCTGGACTGATGTCTTTCCCACTCTCCAGAGATCACCAAGAGTAAATGGACAAAGGGGTTTAAATCCTACATTCATTCATGACCGCTCTAGTCGTGCCCCAAATTCAGCAACATTTATTTCGCTTCGGAGGAAAGGAAGTGTTTGCAGGTTGTCTTTCTTTAGTCTAATTCTGTGTGAAATCTTGGCAAAGAACTCCTCCTTTGTACAAACAGACTCTTACAAGAGTCGCAAAGAGTGAAACTATTGAGCCATAACACACAAACACTCAACAATTCAGCCATGTGACCTAAAGCTTTACAACGAATGAAGATGAATTTCAGGTGTTTCAGATCCCTGTTTTTCTGCAGATGGAGAATGATTTGGTCTGTGTGTTTGCAGCTCACAGGAAGTGTGTGGTGCTTTAGCCATCAATGTCCCAGCTGAAGAGGTGATGCTTCACCAACATGTCCTGAACTCCCTCCTTCAATGGCCTCTGCTCCTTCTCCTGGAAAACATGTGGGGTAAAGTGAGACATTTGGTAAGGTGTCTTTACATCTGCACTCCGCTGATTAAATGATGCTCCATTGCCTTGAATGGTTGAACTACTTCAAAACAAATGGCTGTGCTCAGTATTCCTGCAGTAAATAAACACTGTACTCTATCAGAGCTCAAGACAAGGTCATGTGACGCAAGAAACGCCACATCTAAAGGTCAGAGCAGAGAATCCTCTACAAGCTAACATTAGCACTATTGGTGACACGTTTCAGGTGAATGTGGAGTCACTGAGGAAATCTCAACACCAGGAAATGCCTCCCAGTCTACTTCCAGACAACAGTGAAAACCTCCATCAGCATCAAGTCTAAATCCAGACTGAAGAGAGGATATAGAATTCATAATCCCAATATCATTCCGTTAAACACCTGGCTACTCTCACCTTGAATGTGACTGCAACTTATCACAGGAAGTCTGTCAGACATGACCGCATCAGCGTAGCGTCATTTTAGAGAACATCTGATGAATGCATGCAGCTTCCGCTCTTCTGTGTCAGTTTTCATTCAAATCAAAGCGTAGATACACATAGAAAATGTATTCTTGTGGCACAGCTGACACAGAAGAGCGCAAGCTGCCTCCGTTCAGAATATATTACCCAAATCACGCTATGGTGAGGAGACAAATTGTTGAATAAAATGTTTATTTATGTTTTCTTCATGTACAAAAAGTATTCTCGTCGTGTAAGTGTACAGTGTAAGTTACTTGGCCGTCTATGGGACAGTCACAAGCCTCCCGGTTTTCATCTAAAATCTCTTAAAATTGTTTTCTGAAGACGAACTAAGCTTTTACTGGTCTGGAACGACATGGGGTCAAGTGACAAAACAGTTATTTTTAAAGACTAGTCTAAACAGTTTAGGCAACCTGCCCTAGAAGCATAATTAGTTTTTGCCATTTAGTCATATAGGCCTTTATTTTTCCAAACACACTGGGATCCAAGCTTCTGTTTGAACTAAACATAATGGAGAGTAGTATTTGCTCTAGAGTTTCATTAGCATTCGGCACAATAGCTGCTGAACTGGTTTTTAAAGGTTTAGATGGCATTATGTGAAGGCACTATTTAAACAGCAGTGAACAGGAGAGCAGAACACACCAAGCACTACTACAACTACCAGCACTGACTGCTTCCGCAGACACTTATCAAGCAGCGGCTACTAACTAGTTACCAGCATTACCTAGAGGTCCCAACTAAAGAGGTGATGTTGCACCAAGACATCCACCACTTCTGATTTGAGAACAGGAGACTTCTGGAATGGCAGACAAACACGCAGATGCATGTTAGCCTGTGAGTAGGTGTGTGTCAGTGTGTGTGTGTGTGTGTGTTTGGGGGGGGGTTAGGGTTAGGGGAGGACACGTGAGACGCTGAGTGAATGTGAGGAGGTAGTTCCAATCTCTCACCTCTTTTTTGGTAGGCAGCTCACAGTCTTGGGAGAGACTGAAGGCAAACTTTGAGAGAACTCTGAAAGTAGCACATACAAACCCATGTCAGTAATACACTCAAATCAACCTAAAGAACATTTATGGCAGTCATTTTGGCATACAGGATTCACCAAATAATTGAGAGCATTTAGTAATGATTCATTCAGATCAATTTGTAATCTCTATGGGTTATGAGAACAAGTAATGTAAACACGGAAAGTTTGTTGAGAGCCATTATCTAAAATTGGGCATTAATATGTTTTTAATACTTATTATGTTAAAGGGAAGCAAACTTTGGAGAAAAACAAAATTAAAAGTGCATTTTCCCCATTTTTGAAAGTTCACCATTGGCATATAATGCAACAAAGACTGCTAAAGCCATCAGATTTCACTAACAGAGCTACCAATCTCTGTAAAAATAACAAAATTATGCTGCCATCTTTTTTCATTTTAACCCAACTGTAAATTATCTCTGAATCTCAAATGAAAATTGTCCTTTCGACTCCCCTCTATAAAGAAGAAAATAAGATCAATGGTTTAATATTTTGGCTTTCATCACTACGTGTTTATCTTTCTTGAGAACAATACTGATAAAATAAAAATTTGAGCCGGGAAAATGTGGTTGATTTTACAGGGAATGAGCCAATAACAAATGAGAAAATGTCTTTATTAATTCAACTGTATGTGTCAGTTTCTATTTGAAGACCTTTGGAGCTCATTTGAGCCCATCAGCAGCGGCTCAGTCTTACCTGAGTTCACACTTGATCTGAACCCAGCCAGGACTGCGCAGGAAGGACCAGGGATGGTACCACTTCTCCACGGCACTCATACTGGAACACAACACCTCCAGCCACAGGTGCAGCACCTGCTCACTAACACAACACACACGCTTGCATTATGGGAACAGAGAACAAAACCGAGATGGTGTCACCGCAGGCTGACTTACTTCAAGCCCACACAGATGAGCGAGCGAAACTTGACGTCCATCTGAACGTGTGCAGTGTCGTGGCTCATGTTGACAGACTGCACTGCCTAAGATCACAGACAGAGAGTGTACAGATGCTCGGTGTACAAACGTGAAACAAGTGCTCAACCACCCTAACCGCTGATCAAATTTGATCAGGTTTCCTTATTTGTTAAACTCACCCTGTAAAGAAGCTCTTCAGGTGTGAGCACCTTCCCATCTTCATCTAACCTAAAGAGGTGAAGCAGATATCATATGAGCGAAGCACCATAAAGGCAATTAGAGAAGACGAGATCTAATGTAGCTACATGTCTCACCTGTAGGTCTTGCAGAGCACCAGTCTGGAGTAGACAGAGTTGAAGTCTCTCTCCACTTCTCTGCTGGCTGCCTGTGATCAACACACACACATGAGTGTAACACACACAACTCTTTCACACACATATCTAAATGTACATAACTTTCCATAGGAAACCCAATCTGCTCCTACCTCCTCGATGAAGAGCCAAGGGTGACAAGGTCCTCCCAGTATGGAGGGCTTCTTCAGGCCATGCTGAAAGATGGACTTGAGAGCAGGACACAACGTGCCTCTGACCAAGTCATTGACTGCCTCAGTTACAGTGTCGTCTCCAGCCAGAGAGTACTGAACGACAGGTTGAGACGGTTAAGATTTATCTCTTATTAACAGGAATTAACAGACACAATCCAAAAGCAAGGATATTACCTCTTTACTTCGTTCATCCAAGACTTCCACAAATTTAGCCGGAAACCAGCCTAATGGGACAAAAGGTTTGTGGGAAATACCGATTGGTGTAATGAGTTGCATGTAGGGTATAAGTGCCAGTCGGAACCATTTGAGAAAATCAAAGAAATGTCAAATGCTTCTTGTAAGCACATCTCAGCTCACCTCTCAGGCCGTTCAGCTCCCCAACCCAGCAGTGCTCATCTTTCTGTGAGATGATCTGAGAATGAACACAGAGATGGAGTCGAGGAACAAAGGCGAGGCATCAGTGAACATGTTTAGATGACAGAAACAGCAGGTGCTCACCGTGATGATGTCATTCTTCCGAAAACCCAGTTCATCATCGTCGTGCCGCTCAAAGTCCAGCAAGGCTTTGGCTCGTCTCCGGCGATTCCGAGACACAACCAGGAAGTTCTCGTGATCCCTTTGATGACTCTCCATAGAATAGTCCGGAGTCAAATCCTAGAGAGCGAGTGAGAGAGGGAGTAAGCTGGACAAGAGTTTCCTTCCCCTAGCTTATGTGTGTAATATGGCAACTACAGAGAGAAATTCAGCTAGTTCCTCTCCTAATTTAAAGAAGAAACCAATCCGATGTATAGTTGACATATGAGACTTAATACTATAGAAAGCACTAAAGGTTTTCAGTTAAGAGTTTTTTTAGCTTGTTTATTTAAATATAAAAATACGGCATGCAGTTGCATCAAACAATGATATAATCATAATTGAATGTAAATTGTGATATTCGTAATTAATAATTGCAATTACAGTTTCAAGGGAATAATTGACAATTATGATTTTTGTCATAATCGTGCAGCCCTAAATTCAGCAATATCAAATGAGAAGTCAGGTTTGACGTCTGACCACTTAATGATTATAATTGATTAATAACTCGAGACTCTCTCTGACTCATGGTGGTCTGTTTACTGCTAATGCGAGTGTGTCGCTAATTTCTTGATACATAGGCCTAATTTGCACAATTCAACAAAACAAGTCAGTGAGTCACCAGGTACATGAGTCAGTGTTGCCGTTTCAGTGCAAATGTTCTGTTTCTAATTGAATTATTCCTGACAGATTGTAAAAGGTGATTCATGTGATCGCGTGGCTCTCACAGTGCTGCAGTTGCGGGGGTCCAGGCAGTGAAAGTGCTCTGCGGTCCGACTGATGGCTTCTCTCAGTGCTGCCACCAGCTCCGTCTGTTTGATGTTTTTGGCCTTCAGCGCCTCCACCTCGTCCTCCCCCCAGAGAAGCGAGCTCAGGGTGGATTTCCTACGCATGCTCTGTCTGCGGACCACCTGGACATTGACACACACAAATGAGTGAGTCTGTATTCACATTTTGTACATTGTAAGTGAGTCTTAATATGAGCATCACATATGATGATCCAAGACACTGTTCATGCTCTCAACCTTGTTGAGGTTGGTGTGGAGGGAATGGGAGTTGCCGGAGTTGAGCTGGGCCTGCTCTGCCAGGATGTAGGCAAGATGCTTGTGTCGGAGTGCATCCAGGCTTTCCTGAGACAGAGATCCTGCCAGACGCACCGCCTCGCCCAGCACTGCCGCCCCGTCCTCTAGTTGACTGGGCAGATCTGAGAGGGTGTTAAAGATGGATGCAGAGTTCTCAGATGATACCAGTTCTTCCTCCTTTACAACACAAAAAGAATCCAGTTTGATTTAAAAGTGTGTCATATCAAACACTCATCGCTGCCTTGTTTAACCATCGAAGGCTTAGTTAACAGAAAGATAGAAGTCTTTGAATAAAGTTAAACAACCTTGATCTTCAGCATGCCCAGCGTAACCTGGAAGAGCACCACTGAGCCCTCGTAGAAGAGCAGGTCCCAGATTCGCAGCAGGATGCGGATGTCCACCACACTGGCAAAGGCAGTGAGGAACCAGTGCAGCGTGATTAGAGAAAGCTCTGAGAGGGAAAACATGAACATCTGAATGCTTTTTTTAATCTTTGGAGCAAAAGCAATAAAAATAAAAAAAGCATCTTGCGTTAAATATTTTCGAGGCTGTTCGTGTCTCACCAATGTCATGCTCCTGTAAGAGCTGGTCTAGACTCGGCAGATACTGCACTATGAGCTGTCTGAGCACGCGCTGGTCGGTCTGAACTCCCAACAGCGTGGAGGAGAAGTATGAGGGAGGTAGAAGGTCCTCAATCAGTGCACACATCATCCACAGAGCATCCTCCTCCTCCAGAAACAGCAGCAGACAGGACACCACCTGTATCAAATACACACACCTCAGAGTCTGACACCCGATGAGCAGAGAGACAGAGTCTGTGATCCGGTCGCTTCATACCATGCCTGTGCCCTGACAGTAGCCGATGTCTGGATACAGCCACGCCAGTCCTCTCAGGACCCGCCTGAGCTTGGGCACCCCCACACTCGACATGTTACTGAAGCACGCATTAGTGGGCATGGTCCGCAAAAGATCCTTTTCTATCTGCAGCACAGACAGAGAGACGAGCATATTCAAAACAGTACTGGAACACGTCTATGTAAAGTCTGAGGTGAGTGCATGAATGAATTTGAGCTTAAAATTGAAAAGAAAAAGTCAAAAATCTGATTTTGAAATCATTTTAATATGCCGATTCAAGAAAAATTTTGTTATGACTATCAGTGTTAAATCAGCTGTGCTGCCGAAAACTTTTGTGGAAACCGAATAAAAAAAACGAAACTAAATCTCTGACTACATCACATCTGTGGCTGAGATGACGTGTACCTGTTTGGCTGCTGTGGTGTCCTCGTTAGAACTGTTTTTGACGATTTCCCTGTAGGAGATTTCTGATGTCCTCTTTTTCTGCAGGGCCCCTGACAAACGCATCCACATCTGAGGGAATGCATGTGACGGAGACAATGAGGAACAAGACAGATAAACACACAAAGATCCAGCAGAGGTGCGCTTGGAAGATCTGAAACGCACTGCTGTTCTCGTGGGAATCTCTGAAAATAGCAACACAGCATCAACAAGATACTGTACTGCCAAGACATCATGTCGTATTACAGTGACACTAAGAATACCTCAAGCATTAACATGATTGCCATGGGAACATTACATCAGCAGACCAGCCGCCTGATGGTGTATAACAATACAGAGATAGCCTTAAATATGTGGTGAGGTAAAACCACAAACAAAAGAACATTTAGAGGGTAGATAAACAGCTTCTCAGTGCTGACCTGTGGTCTCATGCTGTGTGGTATGCCCCCCAGCACAAGGGTCCGAAGGCGGTCAGAGCAAGCCAGGGTGGGGGAGATCTTGTCCCAAGTCAGGTCTCCTACAGTGTGATTGTGGGTGAACTCCAGATGGGCCTGCCAGCGAAGTCTTTGCTGAGGGTCCTCTTTCTGAGGAGCCCCTTCACCACGCTGCCATTTACTTGTCTCAACCCCATCTGAAGCAGAAAAAAAACTCTTAACTCCTGACAAATATGGGGAAAGACAGTACTAAGCCCGCTAGGCACGTTATACTTTCACTTAAACTGGCGAACGATCTCAGCTTCAGCGTGGACAGTGAGTAACTAACTGATCTCTGCTTCATTACAGTTTGCACAGACTTTTTGATGCAAACGTTGATCTGCCTTCAAAACACCTGGTAAAAACGTTGCGTGATAACGTGCATCATCACTACGACACACCATTAGTTCTGGCTTTTATTTACACAGAGCTCGTTCCAGGACTGAACCCGGCAATGTTACTATGTCCCCAACCCAGGATCGATCCCAGAATCAATCCCAGAACGTGTTTGCTTTCACACAGAAGGCAATCCGGCAATGTTCCGGGACCAACGTGCAGTGTGAAAGGGGCTCTAGATGAGACTTAACAGCTGTGTATTAAACACTGTATCGATAGGACCACTGCTAACTATTGACAGAGCGGGCAGTTGACCTCTGCATTATGAAGGGCCTCCATAACTTTACCAAAGTACAATATAGGTAATGGCATTTGTTTTCATGTTTACATGGGGAACTCCTCACCAGGTACAACATTCTCATTGCTTGGATCTTGTTTTAGAGGTCCAAAAATATTAATGCACTCATAATGATATATCTAAAAAAAAAAAAAAATAATAAAAAAATCTTAACATTGCTGGTAGGTTATCATTGAACAAATTAATGCACTCTCTACATTTAACAAAAATAAAAAATAAAATAGAGAATACTAATAAAATGAATTATACTATTATACTAATATTATACTATTTAAAATATTAATAAAGAAATATGACAAAACAGTGGTAATTCATAAATAGGCAGCCTCCCTCTCTCTGTCTCTGACATAAATGAAAAGTTGATAAATTACACTTTTCTGAGAATAGAATATTGAAGTGGAGATCGCTAAACTGCAAGCTAACCTGTGTTTTCAGAAAGCGAGCCCATTTATCCATAGTGGAGAGAGAGTGCATACACATGGTTGCCAGGTTGACAATGATTAGTAGATCATTTAGTAGATATTTTTGTATTACGCAAGTGGGAAGGAGATTACGTCTCTTTATATCAGGCAACCCAGTTGTATTCCTCTGCGGCCAGATTAAACATTGTTGTAGCCAATATATTATTCTCCATTCATAATTTTTTTCGAAACCTCACACTTTTCTACTCCATTTTAAGCAGTGTTCTCATATTCAAATTAAGAGCGGTCCACTGCTGCACATGTGCCACAATATCGATACAGGGCCAACTGTATCGATACTCGTATCATTAAATCTTTGTGACAATACATCGGCAAATCAATGTATCGAACACAGCGTTAGTGAACACCACGATAAATTTTTTTCAAATTTCACATATTCTTGGAATTTAAAATATCCACATTCAAATGCAAAAACTTATTTTCGCGCATTTTCTAGAGGGACATCTATCACCGTTGCACTCGCATCTCATACAAAAAGAGTTTGTTTAGAAAGCCATTTAAAATTAATGCAAGTTCAACTTTGAAAAAACATATCTTGAGACTTTACGGCGGGTTTATTCCCCATCCAACTGCAACTTGTGTTTTTAAATGAAAAATGTACTCTGTGTGATTGTCTTTCAACCCTTTGTATTAAACTTCATACATACATGATGCTGTTTGGTTTATAGTTTTTTTTAAGCCACTTGATTAAAATTGGTTTATAAACATTACTTTAAAGGGGGGGTACAATGGTGTTCGTGTTTTCAGAGTTGTTCGCAGTGTTAAAGAGATGTATTCTCGTGCTAAACATGGCCAAAGTTGTAAAAAATTATTTAGAATAATGACAGAGAATTTATGTGCCGAAAGTCTTACTTCCGGGTTGGTACAAGTTTCGGCTGTTTTTTTTCGATCGTGGATCCAATGACGTAGACAAGAGTGGAACATAGAGCGGAACTCCTTATATGAGCATTTCTGGCGGAAAAGCACGCCCGCGCACACGTTGGACAGAGGAGAGCGAGACCGCGCACATCAACGCGCTTCAAAATCGTCAGCAGCGCTGCGTAGGATTTGTTCGAGAATGTCTCCAAATAAGAGCATTTTTGGATTTGAGGGAAAGTTTACCGTGTTCAGCTTCCCCAAGAACCCAGCATTACATGAATAGTGGATGCAGTTTGTTTTTCCGAGTCAGCAACGGAGTGTATCAAGTGCCTTTGTGTGTTCTGGTCATTTGAGTGACGAATGTTTTATAAACAAGGCCCAAGTCGACACTGGATTTGCACAACGTTTGGACATGGAGCGATCTCTGTGATAAAAGACCCCATTCATGCATGTACAATTGCATCAGATTTCTGTTTTTTTTTGGAAATAAGCACATAAATGAATATATGTTAATGGAAACAACAAGAAACGTCAGTATTATAGCTCCGCTCACGGCACGCCTCCAGGAGCTCTGCTTTTTCCGGAAAGCTTAGATTCCAGAAAGCTGTATTTTTCTTTTATAAATTTGATAAAACTAAAGACTTTTTGGATATATGAAGGATGCAGTTCTACTCTATAGGTACTGAAGTTTAACATGAGATTAGGTGAAACTGTGTATGTTATGTACCCTTTAAACATTATCCACTTTTTTTCACAGATAGTCATGTTATCTTACACTTTGAAAAAAAGTGCAGTAATATTTTGCTCGATGCACCCTCTTGTGGCCTCAAAAGCCAAAAGCTTGTCTTCACCATAACTGAAATTATACATTTTAAATTCAAAAAATTCTAATTTTGTTTTTCAGCCATTTTGACAGCCCTATCCCACACTAACCTTCACTATCGATCCGGAAGCCAAATTCATCATACTGCAGTTCTGCTTCCATATCGGGGTCTTTCTGCAACAGTCAGAACAACATCTCTCAGAAATGAACCACTTCCCATAACAATGATGATGATACAATAACAGAATAACATTTATCTGCCACTTCGGGCATTATAAACAAAGTATGAGTAAACTACCTGAAAGTACTTTGCCAAAATGTCCTGGGGCCACATGCTGGGTGTGAGGGCCGAAAAAGGGCCCCCTGGGGCTGGAGTGTAATTACCTGCTAAAGAGAACAGAAAACCATGTGATGAGATTAACTGTGTTTGACAAACAATACAACTACGCTTCCATTTTTATTTAGTGTATTCATGCAGCAGTAAGCTTACTTGACATGGTCCTGGAGTTTGAAGTGTGTTTCTTTAGCGTCTACAGAGATGAGTCCAGCTGGAGCAGGTCAGGTCAGGTCAAGGTTCACAGGCCCTAGATAAGGAGACCGAAAGAATACAGACAGAGCCATACAAAATGCGTAATTACTCAAGTGATCAATGCAATTCACAGTCACTGGAAATAATCACCTCAAAATAGGCATTTAAAGGACTGAACCAGGCAGAATATCATATAACAACGTCACTTTAGTGCAATTAAAAAAGAAAAAAAAGAAGTCTGCAATGAGGAAGTGAAGAGCCTGAAAGCTTTTTAAAGCTGAACTTGAGATGCATGCACCTTAATACTGTCCTCCTTCATGCTCCAGTTCTTCAAATCAACACAGACACACAGGATGGCAAGCTAAATCTTCAGCAGCACAGCTTGTTTGGATAAATTAAACATGCCAGTGGACCCACAGACGACACACTACCTTACACGACTTCTCTCTCCATGACACTGACATCATCTGCATTTACAGCCCAGCATAAGGCAGCCTTTGTTTCTCCACTAAACTCATGATGACAAACCCAGTGGGGATGTGTGAGAGAGGGGGATATGTGATTACCCACCCACATCAGAAGGAAAGATTGCAAAACTGATACCAGGATTTGCACATATAAGCCCTTCTACAGATCTTTTGGTCTCTGCTCCAGTGTTTCAAGAAACTCAACAGTTTATGCCTGCTGAACCAACCAGAAGCTTTTTAGAGGATATGCTAATGCACAATTCAATTCCTTCATTTGTTTAAAATAAATCACTTCCTTGTTGGAAGAACGCCAACAGACTGCTCTATAAATGCAACCGAGCTTATCTTCCTGTGTGTGTGTTCAACATCATGTAAGAAAGAGAGCAATGGAAAAATGTAGATGCTATCTGGACATGCATAATGCAAACACAGAACCTCCTGGAAGCTGAGTCTTAACTGAGTCTTATAGCCAAAGTAAAGTAAAAAGAGCTGGACACCAACATCCTGTGGTTGTGTGTTGATTTATGTGGGCCTGGATGAATGATGCAAAATCTAGCCTTTAACAGAATCACCAATATGAAAGACCTGCCATCAAAAATGTAACATACATTGATCTTGTGCATTCATTTGTATGCCCTGCAAACCTAAACACTTGGTTTTTCTGTGAGGTTCTCAACCTTTTTTGACTCTGAGGTCCTCTACTGCCTACAACAAGGTTCAAAGGCCCCATTTTATTTCCAGTTCGTGTAAAATGTAATTTAGAATTAAGTTTAAGGATTTTTACAAGTAGGCCTATTTTTTTACTCACAATTTTTGCTCTACCCAATAAAATATTTTGGAGCTTGAAATATCTAGAAAAATGTTTATTCCTATACAAATGGCCATGGAGTATTCTGTATTAGAAGACTTGACTTTAAATAAAAAATATAGAATTTTACATACTGTAATATGACATAATTTCATAAATCCTAGTTTTCCGAAAATTGTGGGTATCGTGGTTCTTAAAAAAAAAAAAAAGTTGTGATATAAAGTAAGCAATGGATATCTTGATTTTTAGTTGTTTGGGCTTATTTTAAATCATTTTAATCTTAAAATGTGCTTTTCCCTTGGTTGTTAAGATAATGTTATCTGACCGACGAACATACATAATTTGTCAAAATATGAAAAAATAACTTGCGACAATCTTGAAATCATCAGTGAAGTTTACATCATGAATAGTTTTCTGTTTATATTTTGCAAAGAAAATTGAATTGAAATAAAAACGTCTATAATTTTAGATCATAAAAATAATCTATCTGAAAACATTTGAAATATACAGCCATCTAAAGCACTTGAAAAACAGTACTTACCACTTCATCCAATTACAAACTCAAATGAATCCAGATCCGTGCACAACAGACAGACCTTTCAGTGGGCCTCATTAGAGGACAGTCACGACAACGAGTCTCCATCATAAACAAACACTTACTAACAATGACACCGCTCATCAAGCTGTGAACGCCAGCGCTAGCATCATCCCTATGGCAACAGACCCCACAGCAACCAAAAAGACAGAGGCGAGCAGCCGAAGGCACCGACATTAGCGATCAGTGAGTGAGAGGAGTCAATGCTCCCTGAAGACACTCTAAGAAACACTCAAATCCTATAACATCCTCTAACAGTAGATTATAAATGCCAATACTCTCAGGAAATAGAGTCTGGACTGCTAGCTGCTGATGAAAGTAGACTGGATCATATCAAAGTAGGCAGAATAATTAGTCAGCTTATTATAGATAAGTTAAATTAATACCAACAACATAGATTCGTTACTTGAAGGCAAACTGAAAGAAAAAACAATAAAGTCCCTTATTCTAAGCTAGATGCATCTCAACAATACTAAAACAACATTGGTGTGTGTGAGACTTCGATTGAGAGAGACTGCCCATTCATGACATGAGCGGAGAGAGGAGGGACGTGGCAGCTCTCTGACGACAGCGGGATGGGGAGAACAAAGCGAGGGATGGGGGCAGCGTGCTACATGACTCACTGTGTGTTGTGACTAGAAGAAGCTGGAGAAGGGAAAGATGGAGGTGGGGCTGATGAGAGACAGGGGAGCTTTATGGTTTAGTTTGGCAGTGCTCATTATGGGGTACTTTTGTTTTCAGAGGCCAATCCAAAGTCCCTGCACTGAGGGTCATAAGCTGGTGCTCTCTGCAGGATCTCCTGCCCTGCCCTGTCCTGTGCTTGAGGAGGGTGTGAACCACACTAGATAAACAGAGCCGAACCTTATAGCCACACTACACACATGTCAAAGGAGTGGCCAATTTAAAGACCAATCCAAAACTGTAAACAGATGAAGGGATATTTAATAGCAAAGTTGCTGACTACATTGGAAGCACATTCAATCTTTCAAACGTTAGAGTACAACAGCACCTGCCAACTTCTGCAGCGGTGATGGTCCGGGAAGCATTTTCATATTCATTTTCCCAATAAAGATTTTTAAAAAGTTTTAGTTTAAGAGTTACAAGCCATGATGCAAACCAACCAGCTGCAAGATGAGTCACAACACAAACTTTGATTTGAAGCACAAATGTATTTGAAAGTCGGACAAAAAGACAAAGGTCCTTCATGAGGAAAAGAACTACAATCCCATGATGCACTGTGAATGACAGTCAACTTAAAACCTAACTTTACATTTAAACTATATTTGATATTTTCTTGTACAATATGCACATACAGTGGAAGCCAAAAGTGTTAGAACAAACACAAATCTTAAAATATTGACCCTTTTTTTGCCTCCAAAACAAGATTTGATTTCATAGTGTTCATGAGATATGCAGATAGTTGCTCTGAGCACAACAAATATCAAATGTCATTCATTACTGTCATAAAAAAGACGCTAAAGAAACACTCTTCAAACTCCAGGACCATGTCAAGTAAGCTTACTGCAGCAAATCTCTCTGGAAGAGTGTCAGTATATTTCCTGAGAACTTCAACACTAATGTCATCCCATGCTTTCTGCAACTCTTGCCAAAGGATTTCCTTTGAAAGTACAATAGATCTGTCCAGTTTATTTTCCAACTCGCCCAAAATTTGCCCGATGGGGGTAAGGTCTGGACTTCAAGGGGGCCAGTCAATCATTGTCAGTGTTCCAGCAGATTCATTCCATAACAAGTATTTCCGGCGATAGTTCATTTTATGGGCATTGCAATGGCCAATTCAACAAAAACAAACTGAAATCTCTTAAATATGCTGTGTGTTCTAATAATTTTGGCCACCACTATATACACACACAAAAACTTCAGAAGTTTGAGATTTTGGGGAGACAGTCTCGGTTACGTTATTCACAGTGGTTCTGTCAGCAGAACCCATTTCCTGAGTTAACGATGAGCGCTGCCAAATTCTAAATTCTGATTGGATGCTCTTCTGTTCCGATCTCCAAAGCAATGCAAACTTTTGACTGACAAATGACGGTCATTGCGACACTGTAAAGTATGGCGCCATGGAGCCATGCGCATTTTAAAAAATTTCAAATAGGTTTATCATTAGATTATTAGCTCGAAATTTACACTAATTTGACAAGAAAGACTGGAGAATGGAAATGGAAAAAGCATCCTTCCGGTTAAGAGTCAGGAGTGACTACCCGTTCAGGACAAACGTCTATAGAGATTTTTTAAAAGTATTTGTTAAAGCAATTTTAGCCATTAACCAAAGTAACCAATTGCGAGGAGAATCACATCACTAACATTTACTTGAAGAAAAATGGTAAATGAAAATCTGGCAAAAAGACAAAGCTACAAAACTAATTATAAGCTTCAGTGAAGGAAAGAAAGAACTACAATCCCATGAAGCAATATGAATGACATTAATTGAATTAAAAACACTGGAGAAATTTAAAGTTGTAGCTTGTATCTACAGAAATATATTTTTAGTTCATTACCAAATATGCATATATACATAAATTAAAGTATTTTGAATGTTTTTTTTCGAAAGACCGACTCAATAACATTATTTGCAGTTCTTCAAGGGATTGGGCAGGGCTAAATCCACTGACAAACAACTATATTGCTTACCAACCTCATATCTTATAGTAGGTTTGTTATAAGTTAATTTAAAAAATCAATTTGCCTATGGAAAAAATCTGATTTTTATTTTGGAAACCCAATTGTTGCACACCATTCCTAGGACAGAAGAAGTGTTGTTCAAATGCTGTTGGAGTCAATAAATGCTTACAACTACTTGTATTAAATAAGATAAAAGTAGACATGCTGAAAAATTAGTCTATTATTCTATAAATCAAAGTGTACAAACTAAAGTGTCAAATGTCACCTTTAATTTACCTTTCAGGTGAAAACTAACATCATTCTCTCACCTGTATGACTGACTTTCTTCTGTGCAACACAAAACTAGACGCTAGGCAGAAAGACAATCTTGGTCACCATTCACTTTCATTGTATGGAGAAAAGAGCAATGAAAGTTAATGGTGACTGAAGCCTTCAGTTCATAATGTTCTACTTAACATTATATTTTGTGCATTACAGAAAAAAAAATGACATGACAGAATTCTTAGTTTACAGTCGATAGAGACCTTTAAATAAACAAATAATCAATGGCAGGGCGAGTCATTTACCATATGGCACGTGAAAAGAGCGTGTAAACTAACGTTAGCGCAGTTCACAATGAATCATAATAACGGAACGGTACCAAACGTTTATCGAACCTAATAAAACACAGGACATTCATAATAAAACACAGTAAGACAAGCATCTAGACTTAACGTACAAGCGTCCGTTTCAAGTAAATACTGCGTTTTTCGGTCAAGCAGACTTCGATGCACTATTAAACTGAACACCTCAGAACAAGAAGAAATGTTAATGTCTGTTCCTTATTTCGTGGGAAAACACCTAAGGGGAAATTATGGAAACGAAACTCTCTAAATATTAACATAATGTTCTCAATAATGTAACGTTACGTCCACTCACTCTCAAAACCACGTTACCGCTGAGAGGACATTTAAATATGTGTGCCACTTTCAATGTCGATACCGTTAACGTTACTGAGAGTAAAACACATCTGACATAAACAGTAACGTTACACTAAAACGTATAAAAGCGTTCCGAGATAATAACGGTCACTGGCTAAAGCCATCCGAGCATCAGCGATCAATGCACTTGCGCTACGATTAGCCACCGAGCTAGCGGAATAACAAATGTTATGTCTTCTTACCTTACGTCATGTTGAAACTCTTTTTTGAGCAGCTTTACTTCGTGGTAAAATCACACACATATATTTTGCAGATACGGTGTAAGTATGAGATGCGTGCTTCTGGTTTTGTGATGACGCTGAACGGTTGCATCGACCGACTGTTTTGCGTCATACACCTGTTCGTGTTTCGCACTGAAGGATTGTATCCCTCCGCCTAAAGAGATTTCCTGAAGAAATAGTTCCCATCCTGCTAACAGCTTTTTTCGATTGGAGGCAAAGAAAATGTTGTAGCAGTAACTATTTGAAGCTAGTCAACCGCATTTTGACAATCTCTGCATATTTCCCACATATTTTCACCTAACTGCGCTTCACATTAGTTTTCAAGTGAAGCATAACGTTCTACTAGTTTTTTTTTTCCTTCGAACTGCATACATTAGCCGCGCTATGTTGCCCATTATAGAAAAACAAATACTGTAACAGTGACACTCCTCTCAATGCCCAGAAATCATGAGGCAGAGCAGGAACTAGAGCAGACTGCCAACACGACATCGTATCCATCCGCCGTCTCGATCAAACTTCATGACGTAGCCTTACAACATTGATTAACCAGTTCATTCATTTCTAAATTCTCTCTTCACCTTCCAGGCTTTTAGGTTTAAACGGTTTGAAGCTTATTCTTTGCTGCTCATGCAAGCATGCTAGCGTTTCTATCTGCTTACAACTGACAAACATGAACAATTCGCTGACATTTAGTTTTGGTACAGAATTGCTTAATTTTGCGTAATGTTGGCGTATTTTATGTTGTATTGTAACGCCATAAAAGAAAAAGAAACTGTTTTTACTAAAAACAAAGGGCTGTGTATTTTGTATATCTTCCACGGTGATGTGATTTATATTTTGAATAACAAATGTGTGGACATTTTAAGTAAATACAAGTATTAATTGTAAGTATAAATCGCTATATTAAAAATACAAATATTTTATATATAAATCTACAAATAGCCGTCGTCATTTTATAAATAACATGAAAAGCGCCAATACCAATCTTCACCACATGATGTCAGGATATTGCTAATTATTTGAGCAGGGCAAACTTTCTGGATGAAGGCCTATTTTATTTATGTCTTACTTCACCCAAACACAGAGAAGAAATGGGGACGGATAGGAGCAGACGAATAAAGTTAGAAGTAAAGTGTGAACATGCTGAGAAACTGGTCATGTAATATATTCTGTACTGTTTTTGGCTCACAATGTTGCTACACATTTCTACACATTTCTCCGAGAAAATGAGCTGTCTTTGCCTTTTGCCATTTAATAGCGAGAAAATGGTCTACTTCTGAATAAGCTTACAATATCATATCATTTCACTGGTTTTTATTAAATTGCAATGAACATGACAAACACTGTAAGGTGCTAGGGAAGTAAAGTTGTACTGTATGTTTATACACATTAGACAAGAAGAGCAGCAAAGACCAACCAACCTGAGAAACTGGACTAAAAGAGCAGAGAAGTAACCAAAGGGAAAGCTACAACACTGCTGAGAGCTTTGACTGAAATCTGAGAAACTGTTCAGACATAACCAATCTGTTCAGCACAGATTCAGCCTCTTTGGGAGAGTGGCTAGAAGGAAAGCACTCATTCCTGGAGTTAGCTTGAAGCCATGTGATGACCTGAAAAGTTGTGGAGCAAAATTGAAGCCCGATGAGTTTTTTTTTTCTTTTTTTTTGAAAGTGAAACCAAATCTAGCTGAGGTAACACCATCATCAACCAAGGTGCTGGAGAAACTTGAAAGTTTTTTTTTTTTTTTTTTTTACTAAAGGTACCGTATGCTTGGTAGTTTATTATTTATTACAAAAATGCACAATATATAAATAATAAAATATTTATTAGTAATGCTTTACAATAAGGTCCCATTATTTAACATTAATCCATAAACTAACAATAAGCATTTTTTTAACATTACGTATTTTTCATTGTTAGTTTGTGTTAAATATAGCCAAATAAAGTCAACAAAAGAAACCTTGCTGTAAAGTTTTACAGATTTATTATTAAGATGGTACATTTTAAAATCACATGTCCAGCTCAACACTCACAACATCATACTTTGTTATTAGATACTTTCATTCATGAGATAAATTATCATGGCTTAGTTTTATCAGTGTACTGACAATATTCAGTATTCTACAATAGCATTAATAATTGAGAAGTTTACATGATGCTTCATTCTGCTTTTAATGTAAGTCCAAGATGACAGCTATTAGGTCAGTACATATTTAAATTAAATATAAATTTCCAGATGTTATTCCTTCTAGAACATTGTTCTGTCCAGTCAACATTGTGTTCTGTACACAAATGTGCAGTATGAAAAGACATCAGAGACGTTTCTCATCAGCATTCATTCTCAGTTTTAGTGTGTCAGTGTTGCAGGTCAGAGACTGCTAGACATGGTAACAAGTCTTAGTTAGAGGGACTATTTTAGTGTAATGTGCATGTTTGTATGTGAATATTGTTCCTCTATGTATTCCCAAGATTAAACTTTATAGATGCAGCTATTCATTAAGAGGGCAACTGTATTTCTAAGACCCCATGAGTCAGCAGCAGTAGCAGACTTCACAGAATCCTGATCAACTTACCATTTGTCTGCACTGTTTGGGTCTGTATTATACATCGATCTAATATTTGTATTAAGCAATGTCACACAAGTAAGAGTGCTGTTGTTCTGATTATAAGCTGACATTCAGAACAACAACACAGCATGTGTGATATTGATTTTTTTACAGATAGCCTATCAGTATGATGTATAATACAGACAGACAAACAATGCAGAAAAATATGTTGATCAGGATTCTATAAAAGTGTGCTGAAAATGTCCCTCACACTATTTATTTCAACACGTACAAAGGTAAATGTGACCACGTCTTAACGTTGTCTATTTTGGCTCTGCCAGTTGATCTGTTGAACTGCAGAGCAACACAGAGCAGCGTTGCTCACTTCCGGAACAAATCAGTTAGGTTGATGATTTAAGGATTTATTAATAAATACAGCAACTTTTTTGCATTCCTGATTGAATTACTGTAGTGTTACGAGGAAACTAATAGAGCAAACGCCTCAACGATTCACTCATAAAACAGATCTGTTTTATGGAACAGATCTGCTTCGCTGCAGGCTGCAAGTACTGAGACTTGCTACTGCCAATACATCCACAACATGCTGCTGTGAGCGTGTTAAAAATACTGCTGCCGCCATGCATATATCAAATGAAATAACCCCCATATAGAGAATACATGAAATCACCCTGAAGCAGGTCTATGCAGGTGGAGCTGGGGAAGGTGAAGGGTTCTTGAAGTGCACTGCAACTGCTACAGCGAGCACTCGCCAAATATTTGAATGTTGAGTAGCAACCTCATTGGCTGCTGATGTGATATCGTTAGTAGTAAGATTAGTACAAGGTTTCCAATTCAGCAAGTGAAAAGTCCCAGTGCTGTTCGGCTGCTATACAAGCTCTCTTGGAACACTACTTGACAAATCCTATTCAAGGACAGAAACTATAGGATTATGATAGTTCCTTCATTATTGTGTTTTATTCTGCGTAATCTGGGAATTTTTCTGGTGCTGTGTTTGATGAACAACGGCTGATCCATCTCCCTCACTTTTTTCTTTCTCTCTCTCGCTCTCTTTTCCATCTGTGTGTCCTTTGTACCACTTTCATTCTTATCCTTCTCATGGTCCCCCATTTGCCCTGTTGCTTCAACAGTTTTGTTGTTAGCTTATCCCCCCCCCCCCCCCAGCCTATCTCTTTCCTTCTCTTTTCATTCTCTCTGTCAGTCTTAAATTCTGTTTCTCTTATCTCCGTCTGATCCCCACTGCTCCTGGATCATCGCTGTGTCGGATATGCACTAGTGGCTGAGACAGCTGCAGTCCCTGTGACGTCAGTAGAAGAGTTAGAGAGAGAGAGATGGCAGGTGATTTAAAGAGAGACTCCACACATTTTTCTTTCTTCTATGTGCCTGTTGAATCGATGGTAGCCCATGTGGACGTGAGGTGGCTACAGGATCAGCATGCGATATTGACCCGGCCGGCGATGTTAATATTTATGGGGTGTGATTCAGCAGGTCTCATACAGGGAGAGGAGGAGAGGAAGAAAAGGCTGATGGAGATTTTTTGCTCCTCATTTGCTCACCCTGTGCACTGCAGTAGTACTGTAGCTACTCATGCAGATCAACAGATGGCGCTGTTGCATTCCTCACTGAGTCTGCATATTACATGTATGTCTACACTCTAGCAGTATAACCATTTAATGTACAGTGCGTGTACTTGCCAACTCACCAATTCATAATGCATACATTTCTATATTCTGTGCGCAGGCATACTGTGACTTACATTTTATATTTATGTCACTGTATTGTACTTGAAGGATATGTATGTTTTTAAGACGAGCACTTTTGTGTGCAAGTTTCACTAATGTGTGGAAGTGTAAGCAAATGTTCGTTCCAGACACAGGCATGTCAATAGCTTCTCTTCTGGGCTGAGGATTTATGCTCTAGGGGCTCTTAAACATCATAAACTAGTCAACCTGAGCGTGTCAGGAGCTAAGTTATTATTACCTATGATATTTGACTGCTGCTACATTGCATCATCTGGCTTGTGAGTTAGCTTGCAGTCTCTTGGGCTGAATGTGAGTCTTTCAGCAGATTCACAGATGCACTGGCTCTCACATGGGGTTCTGTCACGTTGTTTGGCCGAAATGTGTGATTCTTTCTTGTCTGTGGGTATTTCAGAGTGGCAAACCATACTACACATATATTATAGTGTCTGCATCATGTAGTAGGAGTATACACTGCTAAATAAAGGGAGTACCAGGGCCAGATTATAGTCTCCTGAAGCTCTTTGGGACACATCTTTAAACGTGTTTTGACAGGAACAGTAAAGTCTCATTAAACCAGTAAAAGCTGAAAACTGATCTGCCCCAGTTTTTCTTTTTTAATTGTATGATTTCCTTCAAAAATCCAATAATTCATCACAATCTAATTTAAGGATGTACAATCTTAATTAGATGTGCCATTATTACATCTATAGGGTAAACAATAAAAACTAAATAACAACCAAACCAGGTCAGTAAGATTATTTTTTTATATTGAGACTCAATACAGCAGAAATGCATGAAATCAAGAGTGAGAGTCAAACATTTAGATTTCAAACAAATGCTGTTATTTGGAACTTTATATCCATCGAAGAATCCTGGTTCTACAACAATATTAAGCAGCCCAGCTTATTTCACAATATTACTGTTTTTACTGTATTTTCTCTTTCAGATAAATGCAACCCTGGTGAGCAACTTTTGAATGGTACATTTTAGTCATTTGACTTTTTGAATAAAGATACCAATATCAGTTGTTTTAATTCATCTGATAAGATATTATTAATCCAGTATTGCTTTCCTTGTATACTACTAGTTTTACTGTTGACTATTGTTTTTGGGGAAGTCGTGCCAAAGTGGTTAGAGAGTTTAACTGCTAACCCTAAGGTTGTGGGTTCGAATCTCAAGCTGGCAATACCATAACTGAGGTGCCCTTGAGCAAGGCACCGAACCCCCAAAATGGCTGCCCACTGCTCCAGGTGTGTGTGTCTGTTTGGAAGGATTAAATACAGGGCACGGATTCTGAGTATGGGTCACCATACTTGGCTGTATGTATGTCATTTTCACTTTTTAATGCATGACTTACAATAAAAAAATTTTTTTTTTCAGTTTTTTATCTTGAAAAAAAAAAAAATGTTTGCCTAATAAATTTTTATGAAAGCTGTGCAATGTTATGACTAATTGTCTGTCACTGATTAGTTACGCAGTGTGCAAACAAACTAATGTGCTACAAACAGTATCAGAAGCTGCAGAAGCAGACTTCAAATGCTGTATGTGCTTTAAAATGTTTTTGAATAAAAGAACCACCACTGGCTAATGTGTACATTGATCTTTTTGCATGATAATATTCATTGTTCCAGAAATATTGTATATAAGTAAGATTTGATTACTCTAGAGGAGAAGGGATGTGCAGAAGCACTGTTTTAACTCACAAACTATAGGGGCTCAGCTGTACATGCTGACGGGGCCAGTGACCCAGGTGTTATGCCTGCGCTGTTTGTGTCGATGGGCCTGGGGCCCTTGTGCTCCTGCTGTATATGCTTCCAGGCCTAGTGGCCTTAGTGGCCAGTTTTAACTGTAGGTGCAGAGGGCCCTCTTTCTGCTTGTTCGTCTGGTGGTACTAGTCATCATCTCACAGTGTATGTACCAATGGGCCCTGGGGCTTTGGAGGACACTGGCAATCCGTGGCCCGAAGCACTGGCCTGGTCCATAATTCAGCTTTACTGATGACCTGCTAAATGAATCAGAACCTACTGACCAAACCATAAAAATAAACTGACCACACAATATTTTCTATCCCCTAAACTTACCCTTTCAGAAAACCTGTTTGCATTGTTACACTTTCAGGTAAACAACATTTACTAATTTTAATAATTTTTTTTATTATCAAAATATATTTTTTATTATTATTTTTTATTTTTTAGGGACCACAGGCACCGTCACAGACAATGTCAAAAAGTTCACGTTTTACTATCCTTTTGGAGACATTTGGATGACAACAAGTACACACACATGCACACATACACACACACGCGCGCACACACACACACACACACACACACACACACACACACACACACACACACACACACACACACACACACACACACACACACACAGAGAAGTAGTTGAAATCTTTTAAGGTTTTATCTATTAAGGTTTATCTGGAGTAACACTGTGCACAATGCACATATCTTTTTTTTAAGTTATATTTGAAGGGCTTTTATGCCTTTAATGACATATATATGATATATGTTAGTGGAGAGCTGACAGGAAAGTGTTTGGTGAAGAGAGGGGAGCGGGATCAGCAAAGGACCTCGAGACAGGAATCAAACTCTAAATATTAAGGCTAAAATGTCACTATTTAAGCCTTGTTTTAATGTCACTATTGATGAGGATTGTATGGTCTTTGAATAATATCGATGTACAAAAGTACAACTATTTTTATTAAGTTCATAAATATGTGAACGTATCTGTAGTATACTTAGCATGAAATAAAGTATATTTATTTTCCACTAGTGCACAGTATGAGCAACAAAGCATGCTAGTCTTTTGTGTAGATTTTGAGGCTTTCTCTGTCTCTTCAAATACTCTTTAATTGTTGCACAGGTCAGATCACGTGGATGCTAGTAAAAGTGTTGCGCTGATGTGCTCAGTCTCTGCACATATGCTAATCATTGCTATTCACTCTGACAGTCAGGCTCAGACATTTAAAAGGCTTGAAAGAAGAAAAAAATAACGCCATCGATTCTACAGCACCTCATGCCGTGAACTCCTTTATTATACCTACTGTATGAAAATAACCAGGTTTGTGTCTAGTGTGCTTGAGTGGGGTATTAATCCTGTGAAACATGTTGATTGCATTACATTACAGACTTCACAGATCTGCCCCTGCTGTCTTTGTGTGCGTGTTTAAAGATGTGAGAACTAGGCACTGGTCGTACTCTCTAGGTATAAAGTGTGGGTGATTACATCACAGTATATAAAATCCCAGAGGCTGTGGGTGTTCTTTATACTTGACCATCACATGAAGACTTTGACAAGCCTTAATCCATCATCCTTCAACAGATTACGTTCGTCCCTACTCCATCTGTTCGATTGTGACATGCAAAGAATTCAAATAACATGTTTTTTTTTTTTTTTGGTGGGGGCAGGCAAAGCTGGATTTCTAGTCCTTAGGAGCAGGTCAAGAGTTCAGTGTCTGTGCCGCCTTCATACTATCCAAATAACACAGAGGCTGATGTCACCATTTCATACTCTATGAATCAGTCTTTGAATGACAATACTGGTTATTCTTCACTGGGTCAAATATGCAGGCAGAGATCTGAGAACGAGAAAGAAGCACAGCCTTTACAAATGTACCCTTGAGTTTTTAATTCCAGAAAACATGACTAATGTGTTAACTGAAGCCCTGTTTCTGCATGGAAGAAAGAGACAATGATTTAAAAGTCAGAAGCTTTTGTTAAAGGATTAAAGAAAAAAAAAAAAAAAAAGGGAAATGTCATTTTTTATTTATCCTCATGTCATTCCAAACCTCTGACTTTCTCTCTTCTGTGGAACATAAAAAAAATAATATTTGAAGAATGTTTCAGCTGTCCATACAATGAAAGTCCATGGTTTTGAAATCCAAAAAGGACATAAAGAGGTAACAGATGTGTAAGCAACTTTAATCAAGTTTTCTAAAGCACTGTTCACCCTCAAATCAAATCATATCACTGATACATCAACAACATCAAACCTCATTGGTGACACGCAAGGACCTTCAGAAACTTGAATTATATCACCCGGATCACTCGTATGCCATTCAAATACAGGACCCGTTTGAGACACGTGAGTGATGTAACAAAGACAAGCAAGGAGGATGTGTCAGAACAGCAAATCAATAGCTAGTGACAAATGAAGTATATATGAATGATGCTGAATGATGGATTAGATGCTTGAGCATGTCTCTCTAGGTAGAGTATTTTCTGTGAATAACAGATATTGAAAAGTTATGCTGTAAATAGCTTCATAATAAGGAAAGAGATGGACATTTGCTGCTCTGCTGCAAGGTAGTTACTGTTGGGCTCATGCCAACTCAGTAGAGATTGACTGATATGGATATAAAGAAATTGAATGAATGGATCGCTGGGTAGCTAGTTATCTGGGAAAAGACAGACCTTGAGTGCACAGATAAATTCACTTATAGTAGTAGTCTAACAGGGTGAAAAGGAAAGAAAACACTGTCATTAAACACTGTGTTATTCGGTGTTGAACATGTGGCATTGTTACAGTGGCGCTCGCACAGCACAGTCCACGAAGACTTTGTCACTTTCATTAAGGATTTATACGCACAATGCAAAACACCAATGCACTTCATGATCGCACACTTTAATTCAATGACAATACAAGTAACTTGTAACAGGACAGTGGTTGATTAGGGTCTTTAAAGGGCTAGTTCACCCAAGAAGATGAACAATGGTTTTACGGGTTTGGAACAACATCAGGAGTAATTATTGACAGAAGTTAAATTTTTGGGTGTAATATCCCTTTAATGAAATAACCACGTAATAAAAGTATTAAATAAATAAATAAATAAATAAATAAATAAATAAATAAATAAATAAATAAATAAATGCAGTGATCAAATATGAAGCTTCTCTGATCTTTTAAATGGTTTATACAACATTAGTTCAGGACCATTTCCTGATAGAGTGATTCCTACCTAAAGTACTAATGACTCTTTTTGATTTGAAAGAGGTCAGCATAATAAAAACCTGTACACCATAGATAGATAGATATGAATAGAATTATAGTTATTAGAGCGAGGACTCTAATTATGCACCTGATATCTAATCATGATGCTGTTACACTAATGACCTTTAGAAAAGGTAATAGACTTTGGTACAAATGGTTTGGGGATATAGCACTGCTGAAATTTATACAATGTTGCCAACTTGTTCAAACAAAGATAAATTAAAGCATTATGTATAATTTTATTGGATGTTCGTATTCACTATTTCGGTGGATTGATGTTTAATTATGACACTAATCCTAGATTCAGAATTTATTAAAAACTAGAATACAAGGAACATAGGGAACATAACTGTGAACCATCCGTAAAGAAATGACACAGTAGGCAAAAAAACAGAATTGAATAGTATGTTTAAATTCACAGTATTCATAAAAAGCCCCAGATGATTTAATATTTGTGCCCATCTGATTACTTCGGTTTACTATCCCATGAGACGACGGGAGCGGATTTGTGGTTGGTCACATGACAACATGACTAACGTGTATCCAGATTACATTCATGCTACACACATTTATACTGTATAGAACACACTTTTATTGGTGGCTAAGTATTTAAAATAAGTACCTAGTCAGAGAGTAGATGACACGGCTGAAGGCAATAAGACTAAATAAGAGGGAAACAGGAAATGAAAGCACAAGACTACAAACTAAAAGTCACCATAAAAGAAGTACAGACAGAACTATGGACAGATATAGACAGACAGAAAGAATATACTGTATTTATTGTAACCTTCACAGAAAAAGCTCAGTAAAGTTGACTGGAGAACTGCTGAGAGTGACAGGAAGTCAAAGAAACTCTTTGAAGTGACACATCTGAGCACACTGAGACTATGATAGGTCAGGTACAGCAAGTGCAAAACCATCAACTTTTTCTGTCCCTCTTCACCTGAAGGTGAAAGGACCCGAACATTGAGTGTGCAGAAAACCCAGGAAAAGTCAAACTAGCCACATTCATTCACTGTAGATATTCACTGTATTTTGCTAATTTTATAAATATTTAATTGACCGCAGGACTCCACTATGCTGCTTTGTCAGTCTCTGTCATAACTGACATCATTGTCTAAAAGCTGGCATTAATTAAGCAGGCTTGTCTTGAATTGTTTTTCCTCTCTATTCATTTTTATGTAAATGCCTCTGTCAAAACTGAAACAAACATGTATGGTATACAACCGGCGTGTACGCATGATTACTCTTTTCAGTGCAGATTCTGTGCCCTCCTGCAGACACAAGCGTCTCGCTGCCTTGTCTATTTAAGACCAGTGACTTGGCGGGTGATATTCTGCAGGGACTTTTTCAGGCTGTGAAACTCTGAATGATGGCTTCGCCGAGCCTGGGACGTCATTAAAGTTTCCCCTCTGTCTTCCAGACGCCGACAACATTCAAAAGATAATCTGGGAATTATAAATTTTTCACGCCCTTCAATTATGTAATATCACAAAAAAGAAAGGAAGCGGAAAGAAAGCGGATTTTCGTCAGTCTGCAGTAGGCTATGTGTGATGTTTGAGGAAGCACTTGACGGCTAGGACTCTGAAATGCAGCTCTTTACCCCAGGAGGTATGGTTTAACGTAAAACCAAATTTCTATCATGTCAGATTCAATTTTATTTCAGAGAAACATGATTAGATTAATAAGATATACCATACAAGAAAAAAATGGATTCAGTCTTTATAATTCTCTTCAGCTTTTGGTAGTTAAATCTGATGATACATGAGTTCTGATGAACTATATTCTGGTCCGAGTGATATATATATTTACACTTTTCTGCTTTTAGCATGGCCTGGCTAGAGCCTTTGCAAAATACATGAGCGATATTTTATCCAGGCCATCACTCTGAGATGTGATACTGCATTTGATTATACAATCATAATTCTCCAAAAGGCCATGAAGACAGAACGTAATACTAACACACCAGTCTTCTGTGCTTCTGTGCTTCTGTGGTTCGCAATAGAGAAACGATGCACACTTGTGTCAGTTCTTTTAGTTTTTCCCAGTGCTTCCATAAAAACTCCCACAACATCACTACCCGTACTCTCTTTTTGAACTTGGTAGATCCATGCACTATTTAGCAGAGACTTACTTGTTAAATGGTCCATCTTAACGCTGGGGAGAAAGTTTAACGCTTGGCTTGTCAACTGCTATCTCTCTCTCTTCAGCCTGTGCAAATGTATGCTCCAGTTTTTACAAGTTAATTCCTGTTCTTTTTTCCCCCATCAGTCCTTTAAAGGATAGTTTACTTAAAATTACTCAAAAGTGCAATTATTTACTCACCCTCATGCCATTCCAAAAAAAAATTTTCTTCTGGGAAACATGAATAAATTCATAAAAATATCTTATTCAATAAAATAACATCATTATATTGTTTTCTATTTCTTCATTTAGCATCTTTTGAAAACCCTATTTTCAGTATTTCTCCATTTCTTCTTTCAGCATACAAAATGCACACACACCCACTGACAGCAGCGGCGGCTGTTCATGAAGTAAAGCTTTCTGCCTCCAGAGAGGAAGCTTCTGAAGCTTTTGTATTCATCACATGCATTTTTAATACAATAGTAATATACAAAAAATAATATACACATTGAGTCTGCATCTACCCAGTGTTTTCATTTCTGGATTTGTATACAAATATCGGTAACACTTTAGTATAAGGTCCAATTCACACTAATAAGTAGTTGCTTATTAGCATGTTTTTTATTAACATATTAGCTTTTTATTAGTGCTTATAAAGTACATATAATGCATGACATCCATAAAACCTACCCAGTACCCTAAACTTAACAACTATCTTATAAAATATTAATTAGCAGCAAATAAGGAGTTAATTGAGGCAAAAGTCATAGTTAATGGTTAGTTAATAGTGAAAATTGGACCCTAAATAAAGTGTGACCCAAATATCAATAAAAACACATCAAGTATGGAGGAACAGACATCAACCAAACCACACACATTACCTGTTCAGCAGCATTATGCCATTTCTCTATAGTACAACATAATAGACTGTCATTGACGCTGTTGAAATGGACTGTCCGAAACAATATTGTCCTAATCACCATTCCTCATCAAAATAGCCTTAATCATATGTTTAGAATCTTCATTAAAATGATTAAAGTCGCTTAGCACTTATTTGATGCACAAATGTATAAAACCTTTGTTTTCTTTAAATGAAGTGTTCAGTTGTGACGTCAATTTGCTGGCAAACAGGAAGAGGGTACAAAGCTGATTATATCTTGTCGGTACTTAACATTGCTTTAGAAGAGACATGTTTTGTTTAACATAAAGGGTAATATTTAAAGTTAATAGTAATGAAGGTGTTGTTTAGAAAAATTGCTAACAAATCAGTATATAATGGCTACAACATGCTATAAGGAATGTAAAAAAAGACACCATCTATAACATGATTAGTCAGTCTATGTTTCTGATTTATAGCTTTGACTATAAAAGTTTTAAGTCTTGTCTGTCTTGAAATATGATCCTCTAAATGTGTAGCACTCATGTTATGCCTGTGTCACGGCTTACAATAAGAGCTAATGAATGACACGGCTCTGGCACTCTTTTGATGTCTTGTTCAAATCTTGAAAATGTTCATCCTGAAGCCTGGCGCAGTCATAAAGGACGGTGACCTTTCTTTCCTGAAGACGTTGCAGTGAATTATTCCCATAATGAGCACTCTTTCTGATCCACCAGTGATTAAGCGGCCTTTCTTCCCAGGCAGCATTTAACAACCATATATACGCTGCATCAGTTCCTCCTTTAATACACTGCTGTAAAACTGTGAATGTATTTCAAGTGATCTATATTCATCTCAATCTGTCTGTTGGAGGAACACGTTCACCTGCTGTCTGTCTTTCTCTACGAGAGAACACAGACAACACAGAATACAGAGAACAAATTCAAGACCTCTACGAGCTACAGACATCTTAGGGTACCTTCCCATTTGCTGTAAACACATCAGTTCTAGCCCAGGGCTTCAATTTAATTTAGATTTCTTTAAAGAATAGAGGATAGAAACATTTGTTAGGTCCTGGGTTGTCATTATGAATTTCCTGGTTACTTGTGTGCCTGCTTCAGTTATGCCTATGGGATTTGATTATTTATTTATTTTTGTCCATATTAGTGTTTATTATATGTAAACATCTTAAATAAGGTGGATAGTATGTGTCTAAAAGCTCAAGGTAACTTTACAATCAATGCACATTCAGTCAGGGCTAGAGAACTGAACAAACTCTAGGTATGAATAACTAAGCATGCCTCATCGTGAAATACCAGCATGAAAATTCATAGTACTCTTTCATTTTAATTCTCTGTTTACCAACAATGTCCTAATGCACACAAAACACATTCATATTCAGTTGTCCCAGGGAAACAGTAATTAGATCATTAAATAATTCAACACAATATTATGATTACTGTTGGGACGGTATTATTATTCTCATTACAGCATTGCAGGGAGTAGCTGTTGCTTGATTTAAGTATGCTTTATACATAAACAGCAATAATGAGGGGCAGGTATATTCAAGCTACCCCTTCTCTGTCAGCCTTGACAGCTGAACGCTTAGCAGTTGGAGCACAATCCTGTTTGCCCTAAGGCAACACAAAAGGAGCAATTTATATAACCTCTGACAAAAGGATGAAAGAGGGAAAGTAATAAACAGGACTATTTCAGAAGCATTATGAATTGAGGATCTTTTTTTGCAAGGCTGACAAGTATAGTAACAAATGTAGTTATTAAACAACTGAACCAGCTGAAGGTCTGAGTCCATAAAAGCCGTTGTTACTTCTGACACGAACTTGACATATCAGTTTAGGATTACATCTAAAACACAACCTGAGTCACTATACCTGAGGGATCAGATTAGACCCAAACCTGTCTATGCAGATGGATAATGAAGGGTTTATGTAAATGTTTCTGCCTAACAAGTGCAGTGTGTTTCAATTCAAGTGCAACTCATGAGAGTCACGTTCAAGCTCAGGAATCAGTTTATTATAAACTTTTCCACAGCACATATTTCCATATGTTCACTTATTCAGTCGTGGTATGTTTCAGCATTAGGCCTAATTGTTGCAAGCTCTTTACTTATCAAAGGAGGATTTGATTTCTCTACATGAAATTATGTAGAAAAATCTAATCACTATTGCCATTGTCACATCCTTAGCTCCCTGCTGAAAAAAATAAAATAAAATTCTGAAACCATCAATCCATACAAATGGCATTACAAACATTGCAAACCATCAACTTTTAACCTGTAAAACATTAAAAAATGGTTTCCTGTAGTGTGTTTTGGGAAATATTACATAATAATTGATTGGTTTTAACAAACCACCAATGGTAGGCGACCAATTACCAGTAGAGACCAACAGGGACCATTACAGTTTCCATTAAAACAAGTTCAATTCCTATTATAACCAGTACATTTATTCACTTAGCTGACGCTTTTATCCAAAGCGACTTACAATTGCTATATGTCAGAGGTCGCACGCCTCTGGAGCAACTAGGGGTTAAGTGTCTTGTTCAGAGACACATTGGCGTCCCACAGTGGATTTTAACCCGGGTCTCTCACTCCAAAAGCATGTGTCTTATCCACTGCGCTAAAACCACACCAAAATCTGTAATGCTTTCTATTGTTTTTTTTTTTTTTTTTTTTTTGCAGGGCTAACACATCTTAAAGAAAACAAAATAATTTGGGTAAATTCATGTTATTGATATTCAATTAATGCTTAGCGACAGTTAAATATAAGGTACTTTAGATTTTAGATGCCAGATACATCATCCAAACCCAGCAGTGGTGTTTCATTTCTGAATGAATCAGTGTTGATCAAGGAATCGGTTGAGTTTCAGTCATATGTCACCGTGATTTTGCCAAGTAAGACATGATCCTGGATCAACATTACTGTCAAAAAAATATAGATTTACCCCAATCCCAATCCCTACCCCTAAACCTAACCCTACCTATAATTTATTCCTAAAATCAGTGGGAAATGATAGCTGATTAACAAGGGTGTAGAAGCACCTAACCCTGATTGTAAGCCTAAAACAGATATTTCCTGAAAAGTTATATTTCAATTCTGATTGGTTGATTGGAATGTTGATCCAGGAACATGTACTTGGTGAAATCACACTCACCACCTACTGGAGCAGAACTAACGGTTGAGTAATGTTTTAGTACCTATGTGTTTTTTTAGTCATTAACATTGAAATACATATCTTGCATCAAGGAAAAATAGTTGAATTAATCTGATCTCTTAAGAGCCTCCTGCATGCCTTAAGCTGAAACAATTGAAAGTAAACTTTACATCTCTACAATCCACTTGCATTTTTGTTTGTGAACATAGTAAGGTTTCAGACAGTAATATTAAAGATTTCATCATCTGGTTCCAGTGGCACCCAAGAGGTCTTGAAGCTTTCAGATCTGCTCCATCTGTCCTTGGTAGTGAGTGCAGAAAATGAAGTGCATAAAGAAACAGAGGGAATGGCAAAGTAACATTGTAAGTCTCTCTGAAACTTGTAATTAAGAGTAATTATGAATAATGGATTCTGTTCATAGTGCTGTTATTGGTGCTGGGAGAGGGTGACACAGAGAGCAGAGCTCATCGCTGAAATGCTTTCATCACTTTCTTTCTCCTCCAGAGACTATGCTGTCATGATCCATGGTTACATCTTTCATCACTTTTTGACCATGTCTTCTGTTTTTCACACTCTGCCCTGAGGATCTCTTATTATCTCTTTATTTTAAAAGATGGATATGGTCTGAATGGGAAGATGGCTGGTGAATGTAGATGAGAGTTGGTTATTGAATTTAATATTATTTGGTTGGTTTCTGTGCTTGTTCCTGAGGGTTGGTTCATATAGTATATGTGTCTTTTTCGCCTGTATTTTGTTCTCTTACACCCTGTAAAATATTTTGGAGGGGCTTGGGACCATGTGCGATCTTGACATGTCAATCAATGTTGTCAAGATCCCCAGAGTGAGTATTCACATGCAGTATTGACATACAATGCAGTGCCTATATCAAAAAGCATGAGGCTAATATTTTAGTATAGGCCTACATCCTTAACCAGGGCACAATTTTGTTTTGAAAGAAAAATATGGATTAAATTTTTTTTATATGTCTGAATATATGCCAATTTATGCCTGTTTCCACCACCACCACAAAAAATAAATAATAAATAAAATAATAATAATAAAAAATTTCAACTTTTTCTAAAATTTCTGCCTTTGTTTCTCAGAATGCATGATATACACTCAAAATTCTGAGAAATGTGAGTTAATATCTCACAATTCTGACTTTATAACATTTAATTGCGACTTTATATCATGCAATTCTGACTTTAGCCTATACCTAGCAATCGTGAATTTATATCTCGCAATTTCAAGAAAAAAAAACTGAATTGTGAGACAAAAATATAAACGTGTCCTATATACTATGCAAGAATGATTTCTGAAGGATATTGTGACACTGAAGACTGGAGAAATTCAATTTAAAAATGACATTTACATTTGAAAAAAGTTAAAATTGAAATCATATATATATATATATATATATATATATATATATATATATATATATATATATATATATATATATATATATATTATATATATATATATATATATAATATATATATTGCTGTTTTTTATTGCTGTTATTTTTTTTTGCTCAAATAAATACATCCTTGATGAAAAGATGAGACTTCTTCAAAAACTTCTATGTACCATTCCATCTCTATTAAGTAACTCTAAGCCACTGTTTCTTCCCTCTCTTCCTTTTTTGCCACCAGTCTTTTGTAGTTAGACTAATGTCTTCCTGTCCGCAACAAGGCTTCTTTCAAGACAAGGTCTTTTCACCGAAATTGTAACTCATTGGAAACATGTCCAGTGAGTCTTCTCCCTCCTATTTTTGCTGTGTCTCTGTGTGAACACTTTGCCTGTGTTTGCTCCGAGGAACTGACAGCTCTAGTGATGACCTCTGCTAGAGTGTCCAGGTGAGGTGAGAAGAACCTACTCTTCCTCACCGCTCACCTAATGAACGCAGACATGAGCCGAATACCAACAACCTCATCAGAGAACTGCCATGGGTCCTTTATATAACACACCAGTGTTTGTATTCTCTTTCAGTTTTCCCATGAACTCTTGATTGTGCAAGTGAATGATTTTCAGAACGATTCATTTCTCATTTTGTAATTGGTTAGGCTCAAAATGGCATGATGTGTCATCAAATTAATGATACCCTTTGGTTATAATTATAATTTATAATTATGTTGGATGTAATTACTTTAAATTGCAAAATAGGGTTATTCTGAGAGTCTCTTATAACCTTGGTAACATGTAAACTATTGAAATGATCATTGCTGGCTCTTTTTGAAGTCCTCTGAGAGAAATATGTTTTCACAATGAAATTAGTAAATCATACTGTCTGATTTCCAATAGCGTACTACTAAAAGTGTTCATACCTTGAGGTGTATAGACATGTACATGTATGAAGTTGATCTCAGCGGCCCTGTTTTCATGTTTTATTTAATAACTGTTAATTGTTTATTAGATTAACCACGTTCAACAACAAGGGATTCATTCAGCTTCATAGGAGTTTTCACATCAAACAGATTTATAAAAAGGCTCATCTAGAACCACCAGCTAGAGCATTTTTTTGTGCAAAACCAATTCAATGCAAGGAACACAGAAATTCAATTTGATCCCTGATCCCAAATGAATGAAGCAGATTTGTTAGCTGTCTGTTTGATCTCTTCGAATCAAATCATTCTGTTTTGATATTAACTCATTATCATCATCCTCTGTTTCCTCTGGGGATCTGGACATAAGCTAGGCTGTGGAAGAAACGGGGCTCCCACTGGAACATTTGCTCTGGAGTGAACATGGAAGATGACAGGGAGATAGAAACAAGCCTTTCTTTGAGAGTCACGCGGGACCTTTTGGGTCAGCGGGAGAGAGAAAGAGAGCGGTAGGAGCTAGTTGGGAATTCTGTGTCCGTGAGTGTATGTCGTTCTGTGCCTGTTTCTTTCTGATTTTATAGACAAGACATAGATGTGGCATCATGAACATCCCACATACAAATCCTACTCAAGTCTGCATAATAAAACTGAATAGTTTAATATTTCTATCATCAAAGTTTTCATTTATTCCATTATCTTTTAATGTTTATCTTATATCTGTTAGTCTTTATCACGATTCTCTTATCTCTTTTCTAGTATTTGATCTCAGTTATTATGGCTTATCATTTCTCTTATCGCTGTTTCAGCTGAATTGTATGATGTGCCCATTTGGCTGTTGAAAAGACAATGTAAGGTTTCAGCATGGTAAATTTTGGGCCTGAATTTGGTGAATTTTTAGATGAACTGCTGATGCAGTATAGCATAATTCATTTTCTTTTTAAATTGAGAGTATTTGTCCATTTAACAAAACAATTTCATGTTATTATTTAAGGAATATGATCCATATACTAGTCTTTTTACATCTATTAAACTGTATTTACAATACTACTCATAAGTTTGGGGTCAATAAGGTTTTCAGATGTTTAGAAATGAAGTCTCGTATACTGAAGTCTCATAAAGTTGCATTTATTTGATCAAAAATGTAGCACAAATAGTAATATTGTGAAATATTAGTACAGTTTTAAATAACAGTTTTTAAAACAACTTATTTTTGTGATGCAAAGCTGAATTTTCAGCATCACGTGATCCTTCAGAAATTATTCTAATCTGCTGATTTGCTGCTCAAGAAACATTTCTTACTTTTAGCATTGTTGAATACAGTTGTGTTGCTTATAATTTTGTGGACACCACAACATTTTGACAGTTATTTCAGGTTTCTTTAATTAATAGAAGTTCAGAAAAGAACATAATTTATTTGAAATATATTTTTTGTTTTAACATTATAAGAGTATTTCCTATTATTTCTTTTATATATATATGTAATAATCTTAGTGACCACAGTCCTTTAAATGATAGTGCTTATTCATTCATTCATTTATATGAGTCGACAGCAGCGTATTGTTTAAATACTTCAATTTCTGGGCTTCATTTATAAAGTGCATACAGGAAAGAGAAAGAAGGAGTGATATTTGGCCAAGGTCAGTTTCAAACCTCCATTAGAGTTGGGCTGAAAAATTGAAACAAGAATGTACAGTAAAATATACAATTCCATATCTGTCTGTCACTTTGAGTTATGTTGTTTTCACCTGTTGAAGTCTGTATGGTTATATGTTAATTATTTCTGCAATTTCTGGAGCACGCTCCCAAGAATTTCACTTACCAAGGCACATGTGCTGTGGTGATGTGACAATAAAAGTGACTTGACTTCACTTGACTTAATAGGGGGTTTACTTGAGAGCCCCAGTCTGCTCTGACTTTATGAGAAAAGGCCAATAAAATGTGGCTAGCGCATACAAGTATAAATAGGCGACAGGTACATCTAATTCAGATTTTTGCTTCAGAGTAGAGTGGGTGAATGATTTCTTCTACACAAAGCCTTTTTGTTCTGAATGGAAGAAAGAGACTGTTCCTGGTTGGCGTTATGGCACAAGCAGCTGTGTCCCTATTGAATCAGCAATTTGCCTGGGTGCTTCGACTAAAAGAGCTCTTTCTCATCACAGATGTCTCACGTCTTTTTAAAAATGCCGTTCTATCTTTATTCTCTTGTTTGTGGTCATTACCTGTATTCTGTCGATGGACACAGCTGTTGTCTTCAGTGTCTGGGCATGCAACACACTGAAGCTGCATTTGTGGATGACTCATGCATTCATAGTGAGTGTCTCAGCATAGTTTTGCTACGATCTCGTCTCTCTCTCCTCATGAGGACAAGAGCAGCACCCTCAGTCTCTATCCATCCCGGTGTCTTTGTCACAAGCAGATGATCATTGGCTAGAGCTCAAGAAGATCTGAGGAAACATTCAATCAAATGTCAATCAAAGCACTGGGCGATGGGTTATCATCCTCTGATGATGAAGATTTAGTGGGGCTGCCCCCCTTGGGTGTCGCCCAATCAGATGCTGATTCTGCCAAATCAGACCCGGAGTTGATGGCCATGCTTTCCCAGGCAGCCGCAAGCAAAATGCCGCCACTTGGAGCTGACAGTTTCTCTCACCACCAAAGCTTACAGTGCTGTTAGCCAGGCCGCCACTGTCCTGCATGCCAAGGGTATCCTGCAGGTCCATCAAGCCAAAGCACTCAAACAAATGCTCACTAGTAGTTCTTGTCCCGGGGTTGATGCAGGAACTGAGATGGGCGACTGACAATGCGACCATCAAAAGTCACGGCACAGTCCCTCGGGAAGGCGATGTCCACACTTGTGGCCCCAGAGTGCCATCTTTGGCTCAACCTCACTAAGATGAGATGTTGACAAAGTCAGCTTTCTTGACACTCCCATCTCGTAGTTATTGGCAGTACAGAGACAGACTGAGGCCTTCCAGCACATCTTGCCCGGTCATGATCCTCCAGCTTCCCATGCTCCGCCATTGGCCATAACTCAGCCTGCTCGTTGCTGAAGGCACCCCACTGAGTCCTCGAGGGTCCACCCAGTCCTGAGACACCGTAGAAGCTGGCGCGTTTAGACCTCTCAGAGGACTGTGTGTCCACCGTGTCCCAGCCAGCCCATAAGTTCTCTAAAAAGATGATGAAGCAGCCCTGCCATGGACAATCCAGAGATTTAGGAAGCTGCCCTTTTTTAGGAGATGTCAAGGACAGCGCCACTTCTTCCCCCAAAAGAGGGCGGATAAACCTTTGTTTCATTTTCTTTCTGTTCCAATGGCCAGTGGTACTCCTCTTTTTTTTTAAGACCAGTTTCCTTTTACTCTGGGCTATCAGTCTCATGCTTTGGCAATGAGCGACATGTTGCCTCATCACTCTTGCCCCTGGTACCCCCTATAGCAGCTCGGGGACACACTGCCTCTCCACACATCTCTGGTCATTCCCTATGGGTACACGGGGGAATCCTACTGTGATGAGCCGGGATTCAATGCTTTCTTCGCCATCCACTTCTTACCACTGCACCACTGTGGGTGCATTGATTGTCCCTTTGGTGCCACTTGCACAGAGCTTTGAAATGTGGATTGCGCTGCCCAACCTGTCCCACTGGCTCATTCAGACAGTTCGACTCAGCTACGCAATTAAGTTTGCCAGACGACCCCTCAGGTTCAGCTCTGTTCTCGAGACTTCGTTGGCAGCTTGAGATACTTCTGTCCTACACAATGAGATTGCTGTCCTACTGGCGAAGGATACAATCAAGCCTGTCCCTCCAGCCGAGATGAAGTCAGGGTTTTACTGCCCTTACTTCATCATGCCCAAGAAAGGCGGTGGCCTTTGGCCAATCCTGGATCTGCGCGTCTTGAATCAGTTCCTTCACAAGTTCCAATTCAAGACGTTGGCACAGAAGTGCATCATCAGATGCATCAGTCGAACTGAAGGATGCTTAATTTCATGTCTCGATTCTTGAGGCATATGACATCCACAGCTGCAGTTCGCCACTCAGATTGTTCATATGAGACCACTTCAGCACTGGTTACACTCCCAAGTCCCTAGATGGGCATGGCGTCATGGCACACTTCACGTGACCATCACACCGGAGTGTCTCTGCCTATTCAGCTCCTTGATGGACCTTGCCTTTCTAAGGGCCAGGTGCCCTTAGAACAAATGTCCTGGCATGTTGTTGTCATTACGGATGCCTCCAGTGCAGGCTGGGGCGCTACATTGCACACATACGTAGACCGCACCCAGAGCTTCAGAAGCTCTGAGCAGCACTTTGTCTGTTATAGAGGTCAGCTGAACGGCAAGGATGTCTTCAAGCAGAGGTCCTAAGGCCGTGCCCCCTGGGGGTGAGAGCTCACGGAGTGTCGCCTCTGCCTATGAGTTGGCGCATGGTACCTCTCTGGCAGACATCTGTAGAGCTGTGGGTAGGGCGAGACCGAACACCTTCGCAAGATTATAAAGCCTTTGCATTGTCACGACATAAGGGAACAAGGGTTACATCCTACATAACTGAGAAGTTTTCTGCATTTACTATTCAGAGAAGAACAGGTAACAATGCTCCAGGCCATCACTTTATGTCCAGTCCTGGTATGAAGCGGTACAGTTTTACAACCAATGTGTGAGTGCATGTGTGTTTGGGAGAGAGAGAGAGAGAGAGAGAGAGAGAGAGAGAGAGAGAGCATGATTATCTTTACATATGTTACAGTCAGAGCTGAGTGCACTCTTCTTCTTTTCTATTTTCCTTCCTCGACAGTCTGCAGTGAACTGGAAAAATGAAATATTTACACCGCTTTTCCAACAGGTTAGTTAACACTGAAACATTAATGTCTCTCTAATGTGAAGCCTGGGGGAAGACAGAGGAGCGAAAGATGGAGGGTATCTAGAAAATGGGGCATAGGGTCATATTTAAACTATTTAAATCATCACCTGCTGCCCAGGTTCCCTATACCAACCTCACCTCAATTTGCCGGAATCAACCATGTGACATATGAATGAACTGGTGTGCCCGATTACATGAATAAGAGAGAACATCTAAAACAGGATTTTCTGCAACCATTTTAGAGAACAAGAACAGTTGGCTTCTTTTTTCCAGTTACTAAACTAGTTTTGGGAATGAGTCACTGAACTTTAAAAGTGTGAAGCTGGAATGGTCCATTGTTAATATCCCTTCTACTGGACAAATTTTCCTATGCGTCATAGGTTGGATTGTGATTATGGTAATAGATAATTTGAGATTATAATGATATCTAGCTCATAAACCACTTCTCACGACAAACACCAACTGCACTGTGAAATCAACTTCTCATTAGCAGGATGAAGGAGCTCATGGCTGCCTCTGTTCTGTTTTATCTCACATTATAAGATTTTGAGAAAGACTCCCTCCATAATTGGGTAATTGCAGTCTTAGCTCTGGGAGGCCATAGGGTATCCAAACTCTGTGGAACTAATATAAATCAAATGAAGAGCAGGAGTGGAATGAGTCTAGCAGTGTTGAGGAATATATCCAGTCATTGCAGTATGTGAATTATATAGTGATTTTCAGTGTGGTTGAATATTTTGCTCAAATTTTGGTTTTATTAAATTAATATTAAATGTTTCAGGAACCTTTTTATATTCAAGGGTTGATTTTTATTAAAATTAGCAGTGATTTTTACACTTGCCACAGAAACAGACATTTTAAAATTTAAAACATTAAAAACCCATTAAGAAAATATTCTAATTATTTAAAATGTTTACAACCTAAAACTGGGTGAAATTAGCATAACCATTTCAATAGCCTCTATTTATTTGTGAGAATAATACATAAATACAAATATCTATAAAATGAACCTTGGCAACACTGTGTCTGAAATCAAATGCTGTCTAATATGTAGGGGAGACCGGGGATGGTTGTAACACGGGGAGAGTTGTAACACTACCAATTCCATGAATCAGGGACAAGATAGGAGTCATGTGACAATTTCAGTTTCATCAGGCTTCCTTTACAATCCCACATGGAGGTTTTCCAGTCTGTGTTGCTATCTCTCCTTAAGCTACAGCAGAAAATCTAATTCTGAGGTCAGAAAGTAAAAAAAATTAACAAGATAATATTTTGTTTAGTACTTCTACCGTTGTAGATAATGTTGTATGAGTTATATCAGGTCAAACTGTAGTTTCTCTAGTAAAGAATGGTGTATCAACCTTCTGCCAATTTCAAAGCACCATGCTAATACAGCTAATACAGCTTGCTAAACATTGGGTGACAGTGAAGGGGTAGGTTGTAACACGTGTTTTGAAAGTGTTACAACCATCCCCTTACATACAACCAAGAACATTTTTGTGATTTTAACAATTCTACAGAATTACTAGAACTTGTGACTGGTAAAGAATGCATTTCATTTGTTCATTCTCTGGAGTATGGATAAACATACGTCTGTTAATTTGCTCACACACACACACAAACACATTTTGTGAAAAGTGGGGACATCCCATAGGTGTATTGGTTTTTATACTGTGCAAACTGTATATTCTATGGCCCTTCACCAACCCTACACCTAACCCTAAGCCTCACAGGAAACTTTGTGCATTTTTACTTTCTCAAAAAAACTCTTTCTGTATGATTTATAAGTGTTTTGAAAAATGGGGACATTTGTAATACCTGTGTCATACCCATGTCATTATACAGAGTTGTGTCCTGATATGACACAAAAACAAGAACACACACACACACACACAAACACACACACACACACACACACACGAATGTGCACGTACAGACATGCACACACACAAAGGCACACATGCACAAAAACACACAATATGATCATACACTCCCCATATTCACACATATTTATTGTTGGAGTCATTCATTTAAAATAAAACTGTTTTTGTGTCAAATCACTTGGAGTACCCTTAGTTTTTGTATATTTAGTCTACCTGTTACAACTTACCCCAGTATGTGTTACAACCTACCCCAGTAGTGGGGTAGGTTGTAACAAAGGACCACCTTGTATTTGTCATCATCTCACAAAGTCTGTGATATAGTTGAATACATTTAAATTGTTGCCATTTGTAGTATAAACATGTGGGTACTTTGCCCAGAAGTTTTAGACTTGTTGCCAAAAGAAAAAGGTAATTTTAGGCGTTGAAGAAAAAAGTGTTACAACCATCCCCGGTCTCCCCTACTACATTTAGCTTGCAACGTACTTTGAGATTATTAAAAAAGCATGTTAGTATGAATGTGTGCAGTATGAATGAAATTCAGATGTACAACATTCACCATATGTCATGTGACCCATGAGCGTCAGTTGCATTGCTTCACAAATCCTTTCCCGTGGCCTCATGGGAAAGTAAAGTTTCCAGATGCACACTTCAGAACTTTACCAGAAGTAGCAAGTCATCCTGGTACTTTTCACCTATTATTTTATAAACACTATGGATTTGGTTATACTACTCTGTTCACATAGTGTTTTCTGTCTACTGATTAGTATAGAAGTAGGCATATTTGGCACAGGGTAAGATAAATGAGTCAGATATTTTATTCCAAAGACATAACAAAAATGCTCAGAATACTATTAAACACAATACATAATTTCAGATATTGAAATAATATACTGTATTTGAGAGGCTCCAGCTTACATAGGACAAGCAGTTTGGACAATGCACCGTACTGGAGCTGACAGTGTGTTTGGTGTTTGAGCCTCTAACATCTCCAGCAGAGGTGAAGTCATCAATGAGCGAGCAGGTCCGTTTGCCCAGGTCTTAATAACACTCACACTCGTGCACAAAGCCGCACTGATTTATGTGCTGAATTTCCAGCCGCTCAGCCTCCCTGTGAACCAAATCGATTGGTGAAGCATGAAAATACATCTAGAGCCAAAGGGAAGTTTACTTTCTCTTACTTTTTCATTGCTTTACTTCATTCTGTAGACACATATAAGTATGAATAAGGCATGAAAGGCTCAAAACTGAGTTAACAAATTCAAGATGAAAGCAGTTATTTGGTTCATTATATGCATTTTTATCGGCCATGAGAGTTGCTTGTATTATTGTTAGACTTTGGATTTGAAAACCCTTTATGACGACCATCTTTTTAAGGTCAATTACAAATTTGAGTAGTGTGCACTCAATCAAATAATCAGAAAATACAAAATGACAGACAAACAACTATACATTTGTGATTGGTATTATTCAGCTGTATTCAATTGAACACATGCATCTTGAACTTTTTTCAACCCACCCAGTTATATTAGTCACAGCAAATAACAGACAAATACAAGATATGAGACACAGAGGATATGTGGCATAATGGTTCAATGTACATTAAACCCTGTAGGTCATGCAACATTTTCCAGGTCAGCTTTTATTTAAGTGGTTAAATTAAATTAAATTAAATTAAATTAAATTAAATTAAATTAAACAATTTTAATTCAATTTACACATATAATATACTAAATATACTATTACTTCACATTTTATTATTGTTGTTGTTATATGAAATAATTATGTAAAATTTTAATATATAGTTGTAAATTGTGAAAATATAGAACTAAATAAGAACAAAAATATATAATTTATAATCTGAATATACATACACACACACACACACACACACACACACACACACACACACACATATATATATATATATCAGAATATATATTTATAAATCAGATATAAATACTTTCATACATATAAATGTATAAATTTACACATATAAACGTAAATCATGAGTAGTAGGTAAATTTAAAAAGTATTCAGATATAGTAATGTGTAAATGTTAATTGTGAAAATGTAGTTTTCAAATCTTAATATGTAAATATAAATTGCAATATGTAAATATGAATATGAATATTTGGATACAAAACTGAATATATCATGTAAATCATGAATATATGAGTAAAAAGTAATTCTGACTATATTTTAAAGTTTTAATAAATATAAGTACATTTGAAAATATAGTTACAAGTTTGAATATGTAAATGTAAATTCTGACTATAAAATTCTAAATCGGATGTATATTTATAAACCTTGAATATATAAATGCAAATCTAAATTTTTACATTAACAATAAGTAATTTATCGCTTTTATCCAATGTGACTTGCAAACGAGGACAACGGAATCGACCAAAATCAACAAAAGAGCAATGGTATACAAATGACAAGTCTCAGTTGTATAACAAAGTACACACAACAAGTTTTATTTTAATTATTATATAATAAATAAAAAGAAACCAGACTGAATAGAAAAAGAATAAAGCAAGTTAGTGCTAGAGGCCTTCTTTGCTTTTGTTAACTGTACTGTATAATGAATAAAAAGAAAACAAATAGACAGATTACAAAAAGATTAAAGAAGCTAGCGTTCGTTATTCTTTTTATTAGTAAATGAACAGAGAGCAAGTCTAAAAGGGGCAAGTTTATATATATATTTTATGAAAACAGTATGCCAATACATCCATGTATCAGTGGAGATAGCATTTAAATTATTTACATATAATACTTTAGTAAATATTTTACATTTATATATTTAGATTTTATATAATCATTATGTCCTACTTGGCACTTCATATCATTTTTATTATTAAGTGAATATAAATAAAGCAAATGATGTCAGAAGCAGTAAGAGTGCATTAAAAACAGCGACAGTGTACAAGAACACAGCAGGGAAACAGGGAGGAGATGGACTGAAAAGGAGGGAAAGAACAACCCCAAAGGTGAACTTAAACGAGCAATAATCTTTTCATAAGTATGCACGAGAATCTGTCCATGCCTCTAAAAGCGTTTGCACAATGACACACTATATTCAGAGTAATTGCATGGTGTCAGTGAGGCGTTTCCCCCCCTCAGGAACGAACAGAGCTGCCGGCTGCACTGCAGGCTGTACAAATGCAGATCACTCCTCTCCACTGATGTATCTGTGAAAAACACTCATCATAAGAGAGCATGAAATAAATGAATGAATACTATTTGAAAAGCTGAGTATGTAACTGTTGATAATGTTTGTGGGACAGTAGTCACATTAAGCTTAAAGAGGTGTATTGCATTATTCAATCAGTCGGTCTTCTGTATTGCCACGAGTAAATCTGTTGACCTCATCCTGTCCAGTAGTTATTGTGCTGCTGAGAGCAGCATTTAGCCTGTGAGACCCTGTGCTCTCTGTGTCTGGATGTACAGGGGCTCCAACATATTTGGACACTTAAAAAATGTAGTAATGATTGATTCTACTATGACTTTTACTGGTGGTCACTAAAGTGATTTTAGTGTACGTGTATGATTTCAGGTGCATTCATCACATTAATATGCTTCACTGACATTTGATAGTCAGAAATAATCACAATATATTTTTACTTTTCAGCATTTATTGTAGCATTTATTGTTCTTAAACTTAACAAATGTTGTTTTGTATAAAGTATTGCTTAAAAAGTGTGCTATATTTCTTTAAAATTAATGTCAGTGGCTTTGACATTTTGATGTGGAACAACAACTGTGACTGATGTGTCTAAATACTTTTTCAGGACCATTTTTCTTGATAACAAATGACACTAGCTAGATATTCATGGTTCAGAGAAAGACAACACAGAAAATGTTTTTTTCCCTCATGAATGCGACAACATTGGAAGAAAACAATGAAAAATGATCATAAATACTTAACACGTCTTTCCCGAAATCCTTTATTTTTGGCACTTGCGCTCTGTCTTCCCACTGTATTATATCTTGAGGGGCCTTATGAAGTCTTGCAGGGTCATGCCCAGCTCAGGAGAATATTCGGCCTCACCTCACTGTCCTCCGGGGATTTCTTCCATCTGTTTCAAAGGTTAATGCTCCAACAAGTCAACCATGAATTCTGGGACTGTACAGCACCTGTGATTCAAAGCCTCTTGCAACTCTGATTACTGTTCAGTTTGTCAACTTACAGTGAAGTTTATTGCGCAAAAGTGTAAATTCAAAGTTTGGGGTTTGTAAGACCATGGGCACATTTATATGATCAAAAAGAAACAGTAAAATAGTTATATTGAAAAAATATATTTACAATTCAAAATGATATGCCATTACTCCAGTCTTCAGTTTTTCATAATCCTTCAGAAATCAGTCTAATATGCTGATTTGCGGCTGAAGAAATAACAATGTTGAAAACTTCTTCTTTTTTTTTGATGATAATTTTTTTTCCAGGATCCTTTTATTATTAATAATAATAAATAAATAAATAAATAAATAAATAAATAAATAAATAAATAAATAAATAAATAAATAAAACTTACTGACCCCAAACTTTTGCATAGTTGTAAATAAATAAATAAAATTTTCATTTATATTTATGGAATAACCATTTCTGTATAAATACATTTGATTTTTTTAAAAGGAGCTTGAGATGCAAAAATTATAGCAGCAAAACTGGTAATATTTTTGTCTCTGTATGAAAGTTCTCAAAAAACAAGATCAGCACTTTTTTTTTTTAAATGACCTCTAAAGCAAATGATTTGCCAATTTTCTGTTTATTTAATAACTTTGCAGCATTGCATAATCTGTTTTCTTCACAAATGCATCTCCACTGTGATCGTAGCATTTAATATGAGCCCCCTTTGCACATCCATTACAACTAATCCATTTCTGCTGGATTATGGAAAACAGTTTATTGAAGTTGAAGCATTCGGCATCTTTCTCTTCTGCACCGTGGGTGGCTTTTTGACCACAGTGGGTTTTTTCAAAAACCACAAATAGCATCCGTGGACTTACTGTCAAATACAAGCGCATATCTTTGAGATATATTTCAATATAAGCATACACGTTTCAGAGATTCTCACTGGCACTCCGATGCCATTATATTTTCATATAACCGCAAATCAAAAGGGTCTTTTAAAATAGAGGGACCTTCATAGTTTCTATAGTTTCTAATTCACTTCATCTAGAAGGCTTTTTCCATCTTCTTTCTCTTTCTTTCCGCAGCTTTAAGGAGAACTTGTTGCACGTCTTAAGTCTTCATTAGCAGTTGACTGAAAGTCTCTCTCCTACAGGCACGAATGATTTATCCTGGCCAGGACATTCATATCCACCCTGCTGTATCACTCACCCACTCATCAATCATGCACTCCCACACAACATTTTTAATTGCTTCATAATTTAGTGGGCTTTGTGTGTTGATGACTTAATGTGCGTTTGAAGGAATAAGAGAAAGATGCATGGACTCTTACTGGAGCTCTAGTCATTCTTCTTATTGAATGAGGTGAATTTTATTTCTATAGTTCAGGACTTCTGTCTTTTGCTCAAGGATTTGAAAAAAAAAGAAAAATGCTCACTTCAATGAATAGGCTTAAATGACCTCATGCATTTGCATTCTATAAAGCCTGGCAAATATGGAGTCATTTGTACAAGCTTACTGTCATCAAAGACCCCGAGGAAATGTTCATAGAAAGGAAAGCAAACAAAAGACAAAATGAAAAGAATAAACAATGAGAGCACAGAGGGGAAAGATAAATAACACTATTTATTGTTAAGAAAAGTGAGAATGATTTATTATTAATTGATATGATTCATGTGCTTTCTATTGAATCAGTCCCATATTTTGAGTGTTCAAAGGTAACAAGAAGAAGGAATTACGTGTTTTTTCTTTCTTTGATCTCTGCTCTCTTCACTGCTTCTCCTTTAAGACACATATTATATTTTAGGACATATTTAGTATATATGTATATATTTTTCCCTCGAAGTGCAACAGACTACTTCAGAAAAGTTGAGAGATGTTACGAGATGTTCCTGTGATGAGAGAACATGCAGAGAAACATCTCAACTTTCACCCACACAGCATCATGATTTACGGTTCATACTACTACTGGACATGATGGTAAAAAAACAGTTTGATCTCATAAATTCATAAACCATCTGATAGAAAATGGCTAGGGATTTCTCAATTTTTACTCATTTAGAGTAAGTCAGGGTGCCGATGATTTCTTTGGTCCTCTAAAACACAAAGTAGCATTATGAGCAAGACGTTTCTGCAGTTATTCAGCAAATGAGAATAAAATGATGAAGAGGAGCATTATAACCTGTATAACCTATAACCAAATGTTGAGGGCAAAGTTAACATGTTTTCCAATAATGTCTTTAGTGCTGTTTGCGCTTTGAAGGTTGCTCTGCCATTATTTGAATGAGCTACCAGTAGTACAGTATATGATTGTAGACACATTGAATTTAGATTCAACTTAAAACATCACATATAAAATTGAATATAGTTAGATATTGTGCGTGTTGGTCAGATAGTCTCTCCTTTTCATGTGGGCAGCTTTGGCCAGAATAAGCTGCAAAATGAACCAACATTTACGCCAAAAAGAAAAAGGTTGGCTCTGCAAGATGTTCTGTATGCATTACATTTCTCATTTTTTTTATCTGCGATTCAAGGAAAGATTTAAAACCATGCAAAAGAGTCACTTAGCATCTTTCAATATAGCAACACTCAAAACCCTGGTCAAAAATATGTGGCAATATTTTGTGTGAATAAACCAGTTAATGCATCTGAAGCTTTTTTTTTTTTTTTTTTTACTACAAATTTATTGCAAATATAGAAATAGATCTTTTGTACAGAATTTGTGGTGAAGATGTAGGATATAATTACCAGCAAAATAAATGTAACTAAACCATTTCAGAGGCTTTTCCCCCCTTTCACATCAAAGAAATTGTGTCCTTCTTGAGATCCATTCTTTAGATAGAAAGAGAGGCAAATAAAACACAGCTGATCTGTCTGTGGATGAGGCTCTTTAAAATCACTGCAATTCCTTTACAATTCTGTCAAATCCTGGAGCTGAAGGTTCAGATACTTATCAAGTCCAATATTAAAGTATTATAAAGCTCACTCACAGTTGGAGATGTTTTGTATGCTGACATGGAAAAGCTTTGCTTTCCACTTCAAAAAAAAAAAAAGCAATCAAATGTGTATGCCTTTTTCTGAATCTTACTCTCAACCAATAAAAAGCTATATATAGTCTATTATTGATATATGCATAGTGCTCTAAGAGGAGAATGAAGTGAAGGGCCACTGGCAAGAGTTCAGACATGATTAGTTTGTTGTTGTGGTTTGGCTCAAGACATGCCGTTGTGGCCTCTCAGCCTTAAATAATCAATGCAGGCCTATTCAATTCAGTCAGGCCAAATAGAGAACGACATCCTCTACAGCCTCCAGAGACTCCAGCCTCCCAAACAGACCGGCCCCTCTTCAAGTACCCCTCTTTCACTGCCCATGGACTATTCCACCCACTGGCTTCTCAGAACCACTGAAACATTCATTTGCAGATGTTTACTTTATCATTGATCCAGTGAGCAGCCGTGCACGGGAGAATGTTTTTCTCCAGCTGCTGTGGGACACCTGCAAGGTTAATGTAGTAGATGTGCTGTATACTCTCACTTATTGATCTGGAGTTCTGCAGAGGATTCATTGACCCAGCTCATTGCACAGAAATTACCATAAGTGATAAACGTCTTATTTTGGCACTAAACAAGACTGTCCAATAAATCCTTTTTTCTTTTCTTTTTTCTTTTTTTATGGCAGAATACGAAGCTTTCCCATGGCATTGTTTCAGGTCGCTTTTTTCTTGGTTTAAAACGGTAATAAGTATTTCGGTGACAGCAATGGAAGTAGTTCAGCATGTAAGGTATAAATACACCTCAGTATCATCCCTCAAAATTATGGCAAGTTCTTACAATATTTCAGTGCCTAATTTTTGCTTTGTTTGCAACATATGTCCACTCAATATACACAATATAATTCATCTCTTTAAAAAATACAGGAAATCATGCAAACATAACACTTTGTTTCTTTTTCCGCCACTTTCCATGGCCTCAGATTGAATCAGATCTGTATAACGTGGATCACTGTATTGACCCAGTCAGAAGCTATACAACATGTAGATCACCCGAAACCTCCCACCCCAAAACATAATAATAACAATTACAACTAGAAATTTAGTGACAAAAAACAGTTTTTTTTTTTTACAAAGTTTGAAATTCACAAATATAGTTATTTGTCTACTATTTACCTCCTGTTTTTTGGAACAGGAAATCATATTTTTGAAAGGAGGGCTGATAAATCAAACGAGGAGAAAAGAAGATGCAAGCTAATAATTGTCATAAAAGTTCCTGAGCCATATTTTGGGACAGGTGAAGGCTCAGAGATGCTCAAGAGCACATAGACAGACCCGCCAACCGCATGCCAACATCATGTGAGGAGACTATTATACTGGAGGAGTAAAACGAAACAAGATGAAACGCAAAAGCCCCTTGGGTTACCTTTTATCCTCACGTTCAGCAAGAGTAATTTGAGTGTTGAAATTGACTGTTAAAAATAATCAGATAAACGACAGAGTATATTAAAAATGTTGTCAGATTCTAGTAATGGAGGGTCCCTTTCACATAACTAGACAAATGCCATGCTCTTTTTCTCTGTAAGCCCTGCTTATGGACACTTGCTGTTGCAAGAAATAATAAAGTCTTAGTCTTAATTGTTTCATTAAATGTCCTCTGTTCTTCTTCAAAACATGTTACTGGAGCACCACTCTCATCTTCAGACGGCAGTGACGGCAGTGTCTGAATATGGGAGTGATGCTCCAGTGATGTCTTGATATGTTGGCCTGTGGACGGAGAGTGAGACTACAGAGGGAATGAGTGAAAGATTACAAAGACAGCAAGCTGATGGAGTCTGAAGTTAATTGAGAAGTGAGTGGTGGAGATGGATTTAACAGAACTCAGGATTAACTGGCGTGATCTCCTGGTGTGAATCGCTGGGAAAATCCTAGTTAGCTCCTCTGATATTTCCACGAGTATTTGAAACATTTCCCACGATTTCTAAGTGGACAGAGCAAAGCTGAAAAATGATAATTCTGACGTTATTTACATTCCAAAATGCGAATAATTTATTTTCTTCTATGGAATAACAAAAAAGTGATATTTTAAAATAATCTTATTGCATTTTCATATTGACCTGTAATGATGTAACAAAAAAAAAAAAAAAAAAAAAAAAAAAAATATATATATATAAAATAACCAAAACCCACCCAGAGGGTGACTATTTTCATTTTGGGGGTGAACTATTCCTTTGAACCGTACCAATGAACCACAAACATTTGGATCTAAATCTGTGATCAAAAGCAATTGAAATTCTCTGATCATCTAAAGTAGCATTTCCCCTCCTTTATATTATTACAGATTGGGCATGTTGTTTATTCATTCAAGCTCCAGTCATTATCAGGTTAAAGCAGCTTGCGTACTCTGTTTCTCTCTCTCCTCTCAAAGTACTCCTACACCCTTGCTGCATCATCTCTAGCCCTGATTTACTGTCTCCTCCTGATCCTGAGTGTTTAATGTGTTTCATCATCATACCGACATTCTCTGACTCACTTTGATGAGTTCGTTCAGAGTTAACCCCTCTCTCCTGCACTTGTTTCTTCACTCAGTTCACTTTTGTCTCTCCATCACAGTTTAGTACAAAGATTTATGCCTTAATGAGGTTATCAAAGCCCATGGGCTGCATGTTGGAGAAGCACAGAAACGGGCCCATTTATTGTCTCCTCTAGTTCTAAACAATTGCGGTTATCCAATCCTGTAGCCTGTCTCTGGCAATCCTGCCATGTTTTTCACCCCGCCGTCAAACCACAGTTCAGAGAACATTTCAGAGAAGAGAACAAACAAGCGGAAAATATCAGAGGGAAAACGTGGCAGTGTGGTGCTCTTCTGCGCAAAGAGAGAGAAAACGACTTAAAAGCTTGATATAAGAGGCACAATTATCCTGACTCCAGAGACTCTTGGAGTGATTTTCTCTAGGCTTCTTTTGAGCATGAACAAAGACAGGCAAAGCCAATGAGGGGGACCTTCAAAGACAAATCAGAACACGGTGACTGCATGTAGTCCTTTGTACTGGATTTAAGGGGCAATAACAAGTCTGACAAAACAACGTTTGGTCCTGAGTAATTATTAAGGATTCTGTTCTTGTATAAAGAAGTTAATGATTTTAAATGTGTTCATTACATATTGAGAGCTCTGGTGAAGACTATGGACTCTTAGTTCCAAAAGAAGTAATGAATAATAGGGATTTATGATATGACAGAACTAGTTACTGTACCTACAAAAGTTTCACTTTTTTATCACTTCCTTCTGATTCCAAAGCCATTAAAAAGAATGAAAATCTTGTTTCAAAGCATTAAACCATTATCTCTTTTGCTCTCTCCAAGCCAATCTCCTTCCATAGTGTCTAACACTAAGAGGAGGCTAAAGAGCTTAGAAAAGTAAAAACTGCTGTGGAAGAGTAATCCACTTTACGCTCTGTGTAATATTGCTGAATGCTGACAATGATTCATGTCAAATTATTTTCTACTCTTAGTACAACCAACTTAACACAACTAAAGCGAGAGGCCCTTCTCTAGTATAAAGAGGCTATTACAAATATGGGTCTATGACCAAACGTGAATTATGCAACACTGTCAAATATCCTATGTCAACCGTATACAGTCCAATATATAGTTTGTTCAACTAGAGCTGGCATCAACAGTTGACATGACACCCCTGGCCAAAATAGGTCCTTCAGGAACTTCTGAACTGTTAGCAAAATCATAATGTTGACAGTGAGACTGGCATGGAGCAGGAATATAATAATAATTTAGTACAGGATTGAGAAGAAAGACAGACACATGCATTATTGAAATCTGAAAAAAAAAAGCTGTATTCCAAGAGGTGAAGCTCTAACCTCAACCATCCACTGTGATCAGTTCAGCGTTAAGAGAGTGGCACTGCCACTCATAAAATGACTGTTAGCTCTGTAGTAGGGTAGTAAACAAACATGTTGGGAATTTGTGCATGACTTGTCAAGTCAAAAGTTAAAGGCCAAGTAAAAGAAATAAATAATCATATCATGAAATAGCATAGGAATAATGGTTAGATATAAAATTGTGATCTGGTGGAGGGAGACCTCAACTTGAAATAACCGAATCACCTGTTTGTCCTGAATGAAAGGGAAAATACTGAGGGAATATTCAAGGAGATTGGCCTTGAGAAAAGAGAAAAAAGAAAACCACAGTCTTACTCCCAAGCAAAGTATGAAAAGAAATGCAGCAAGTACACATTTTGTTAAACAAATAATAGATAACAGAAAATCTTTCAGATGCCATGCCAATAGTATTATTACTTCCCTCTTTTGTTACTCAACTTTGAATTCACAGCAAAAATGTTTGACAAGCATTTGTACAAGAGTGCAAAGTTCTTTTCTTCTTTGTCAATGAGGGGATGCACAATAAAAACCAGATCTAAAAACAAAGCTGGGCATCAGATTTTACTGTTATAAAAGCAAAGTCATTTATGATTGAGCTTTCATGGTTAGTTCCTTCAGACCAGTCCAAGCGGTTTTAAAATCAAGTTTGTAAAGTAAGGAAAATGTCACAGTAAGCCTCCGGTAGCAGTCTTTCGTGGGTCAATTTCTATTGCCCGAAAACGGCTTGTCCAGTTATGGTCCAATTTATCTCTCTGTAATGTATTCAAGTACACAAATAGTCCCCTCATAATCCACATATGTTATAGCTGCTGCTGCTCCTCCTTGTGTAAACCATTAAGCATCCTATAAACAACCTGTTGTTGTACACCTTGGACTGATTTTTTAAAGCCCCCGGAAAAAAGAGAGAAAAAGATTTATTGTGCCTGAGTGTACTGTATGTCAAATGTTGGCAGGTAGGCTATCTATCACATATTTACAATGAGAAACCTTAATCGAGAGAAATGGTAAGAAAGATGGTATATAAATGCATGTACAGTGAACCCCTTATTAAATAAAGGGATTTACAGAAAATGACCACACAGCATACAAATCATGAACAGCTCTTTATGTGGTACTGCAACAAATAATGGACCTTTTTACTGAAGGCACATAAACACCTGATTCTGAAAAAATGGGGTAAAATAAAGGGGTTTGCTGGCTAATGCTAAACCCCATATGAACTGTTTCTATCTAATTTATCTCATGATTTTCAATTGGGTCATCTCAGACATGTTTCACCAGTAGTGATGTCAAATGCCTGTGAGAAAAGTTGTTAATAAGTTCTCAGAAAAACCCATATGAATTGTGAATTCTGAAAAGTTTCCCATGCTCTTCTCCATGGAATTATAATGAATCATGACGCAGCTTTTAAGCTCCAAAAAGGATGCAAAAGCATGAAAGTGTCATGAAAGTGTTTTATGTGGCTCGTATGCTACATTCCAAGTCTTCTGAGGACACACAATAGCTTTGAGAAACAGACTTTTGTGTCCTTTTTGAAGTTTGAAAGCTCAGTCCACTGAAAGCTCAGTTTATTGTGTATGTATGGAAAACAGTCAGTTCAAAATGTCACCTCTTGTGTTCTGAAGAAGAAAGTAAGTCATACAGTTTTGGAACAACACAAGACTGAATCCAGAATTTTAAAACTATCCCCTTAAGCCATGTATTTAGGGGTGGGAGTATAATTATACTTCACTGAGTAAATGCCATTCATTTTATTTCATGTGCCCATTGGATGTCTCACCTGTCACTTCATACTTACAATATGAGAGTGCATTGGAAACTGATGTATATTTTCCCACAGTGCCACTAATCTAATTTGTTTGGTTTACTGGGCAGTGGAACTGTAGACTGAATGTGGTTTCTGAGAGAAGAAGAAAGAGTGATCTATTTTAATCAAATTGGAGGTCTTGGCTGCTTACCTTTGCACACTAAAGGATATAGCCTTGGTTAATTGCTAATTAGTTAGTCTTATATAACTGGACATTAATAAAATAATGTCTGACAGAGGTGCTGGATTTAATAATATTTGTCATTTGTTACAGTAAATCATACCATTAATAATGTATTATGAGATGAAAAGTCCAATAAGTAGGAAGAGCTTGAATCCCAAGGTCGGTAGGTGATAAAAAGAGCATAAAATATCTACTCATTAAAAATACATTATTTGTAATTTTTTATATAATTTAATTCTTGCTCCTTCTGTCATAATCTCAATGGCAGCATCACGGATAATACCCCCACCCCACTAAATAAATAAACAAACAAAAAAAAGCCTGGAGAAACATGTCATATAAAGCATCAGTTTAAAAGGGTCAAGGTCACTTTGCCTGTTGAATGTCTCAGCTGTCAGCAACAGGCTTCCAAAAGCCAATTAGTTGACTAAATAAACTGACCTTAGGGCAGAGGAACAGAATACATACATTTCTGCTGCCAACAGCCACTTTGTGCTCATGCTGTGATACAGGTGACAAGGTAACCTCTGATAAGGAAATGCTATTAATAATGCATCAGTGATGAGAGATGCACAGAGCTATGTCTGTTTAAACTACAACACAGATCTACGCATTTTCCACAGACCCTAGTAAATCTACAGTATTTTCTCTAGCACCCCTTGCACTATTTATGTCATCCTGCTCAGCACAGCAAGCAGCTGCCAAACACGGCTGACTATTCCAAAGCTCCCCAGGGAGATTCTTCTGTTTCATTTTTTATCTTTCCCTTCCCTCCATTCCTTTATTTTTCACATGAGGAGTGCTATTGAAATGTAAATGTGGTTGCTCTGTGCATAGTCTCTGCAATATGGAAGGGAGAAACTGCTTTTGACAGGTTTGTAGAAAATCAGCACATCATTTTATCCTCCTAAAACATACACTCATACACATTCCCGCCTAACAAATGAATGTGATGGCCTGTGATTCGAGTGGGAGTATAAACAGAGATTCTGTCTCAGGCTGTACGAAGGACTCAGGTTACATAGGTCTCACCATTGATATGAACGATGAATACACAGATGAATACTGAGTAAAATACAATTATTTCAATTGTTGACAAATGATAAGCCCATCTGACCTTTTTCACTGAGTAGGACAATGGACAATGCTCCAAATTACATCTCTAAATGTTATCGTATGTATGTAGTGTATCCTCAGGCTTTTTTACTCTCTTTCTGGCTCACTGTACAAAAACAGATTAAAATGTCTTGTCTTCAAATCCTGACAAACTTGGCTCTGTTTCGTACACTGCATCCATAACCTGACTTCTCACTATAGTCGCTCTTTCGGTTTATCAGGCAGTGAAGGAGACCTTGTGCTTCCACGCAGTCGCATAGATTACAGCTTTTGCTGTGCCGACACACCCTTCCAGTAGTCAAGGATGTCATGCAAGTCCTCCCCCTTGGCAAACTGGACCTTTTTGCGCAAGGCATTTCCGGCTGTTACATAACAGGACTCCTCGCGTGGACCCTTTCTATGGGGACGGAAGCGCTCCCAAATGCGCAATGTGTTCTCGGAGGAGTACTCTGGACTCGAGGAGTAGCCAGAGTAATTGTGGTGACGGGGAGAGAGCTGAGAGTAGGAAGCAGCGTCTCTCTTGGTGCGTGACAGAGGCTTGAGAAAAGAGACCCTTTGGGCTGGAGAGTCATGGAAACCCTCATAGTAAAGGGCAGGGACTGAATGACGATGCTCTGCACAGTGGTAGTCTGGGTGCACCTCCAGGTGTTGCTGAAGGCCCATCCCATCTACAGTACCACCATCAATGCTACAGCCACCACCTCCACCACTACCTACTAAAGGGAGCCTCTCCATTGGCTCACTGCACCCCAGTGGGCTGCCCTTGTCTGGATACTGGCAGGGATCTGGGCTGTGGGGTTCTGGAACATCTAGGCTGTAAACACGACCTTTCCCACTGGAAGGGCGGCAGTGCCTCTTGGAAGAAGAGACGATGACAGCTGCATCGGCACTCATCTGTCTTTGAATAGGCCTCACTGCAGAAGCTGGGGGAGGCGGACGGTATGGCGGTGACACAAAGCCGCCCCCTGTGATCCCAGGTCTCTCGGACAGTGGAGCTGTGAAGGGAAGAGGGGGTGGAGGAGGAATTTTTGGGGAAGGAAGGACTTGGCAAGTATCACTGACACTGGTAGAAATGGGAATCAGTCCTCTGGTCAGGGAGGAGGTAGAGGTAGGTGGGGGTGAGGTGGGACCACTTGCTGTGGTGGAAACAGTAGAAGTTCCAACAGAGTCCAGCTTTAGGGCATCAATGCAGTTGTTAATTATCTGGTTGACCTTGTCAACCTCCATTGCAATTGTTGAAATCTCAGAAGCTGATCCACGGCCATCATCATCTGAATCATCACCCAGGTCGCTTCCATCATCCCCCCTGAGGTCTTCCTCCCGAATACCATGTACCACAGCTCCATCTCTCCCCCTTTCGTCTACTCCTATAGAGGTCCTAATATCCATATAGTTGCCCTTAGTGGCCATGGCTTCTGAGAAGGCAGTTGCCATCTTCTCTACTTGAGGGATGGAGGACAATCGTGAGGAACTAGTGTTGGCAGAAACATGGCCATGCATGGCAGAACTAGATGAGGAGGACATGGGTAGTTTGCCATGGTGATGCTGATGGTGGCTTTGCTCATGAAGTTTCTGGACAGCTGAAGGGTCATTTGCAACTGCTGCAGCCACCTCTGGTCCGTATCTCATTTCCAGAATGGTCTTCTTCACACAAATGGATTTCTCTTTCTCCTCGTGTCGGCGTCGTCTTCGCAAGCAGTAGTAGACAAACCCGAGAACAATCAGCATTCCAAAGAGACAGCCAACAATTGTCATGATGTAGTGGGTGGTCGTGGAGGGTGGAGGCATCAAGTCATCTGGATTTGGAGCTCTGGTAGAAAAGGACAAACAAGTGTGGTTGTAGCGCTGTGAGTTGCGTATAGAAGCCACACAGAAGGTGTAGTTGGTGTTTGGTTTGAGCTTATTAAGGGTGATCATTTCCTTTTTATTTGTTAATTTCATCACATCTGACACAAAGCTCTGATTATACTGCACCAGGATGTACATCTTGCTGTATGGCCTTGGAATCTGGATCAGAAGGGATGCAGAGGAGAGAGACACATGCTGCAGTTTGATGCTTGGACTAAATGCATTGTCAGATGAGGAAGAAGTTGTAGGCTGATGGGATGGTCCAATGTGGTCAAACATGCCAGGACCCATGCCAGAATAATCAGGATCAGGTGGCAGAGATGTCATCCCTGGAATTAGCACCCCATCCCGACAAACAGAGGAAAGGATATAGCGAGCACTCCTTCCATGCCCAGCCACAGGACTTAGCAATGGATAGCCAAACAGCTCCCGTGGGGTCTCGCACTGAAGTCGATCATAGGTGTGTGTAACATTGTTGAAAGCCTCTAACCAGGTGAGGAAGCTGTAGAGCTCACAGCCACAATGGAAAGGGTTTCCGGCTAGCTCACATCCCATGAGTCTGCCTAACACAGTGAAAGTAGATGGGTCTAACCGGGCAAGCTTGTTCGATGACAAGTCTAGGTTGCTGAGGCTGGGGCACTCCCAGAATGCATTGGTGGCAATGACTTCTATGAGATTGTGCTGAAAGAAAAGAAATTGCATACGTCCCAGACCTCGCAACATACCTTCAGTCAGGTTGGTTAGCTTGTTATATCCAAGTTGCAACACCTGTAGATTTGCTTGGCTTGCAAAAGCACCATCTTCGATGTATGAGATCTCATTCTTGGTGAGGTTGAGGTCGGTGAGATTCGTGAAGCGACTCAAGGAGGTGAAAAAAATCGCTTTGATCTTGTTCTCATTAAGTCGCAAGTCATGTACTGTGTTGTTGATGTGCTGTGGGATTGTCTCATATGGTGGCTGATTCTGGCTGCAGATGGCCAACCACACATAGCCTTTATCCCCCTCGATGAGCCAGCAGTCACCTCTGACCAATGCTGGCGGGCATAAGAGCATGAAAAAGGGAAGGAAGAGGAGGGTGGTAAAGGAAGGAGTGAGGGCAGTCAATAAACTCTTCATGATGGGAGTGGTGAGGAAGGGTTATTTTAAAATAAAGGCAAACAAGGTTGGATTCTTATGCGAGTCCACTATTGAGAATACAGATTTTTCACATATGCAAAAAATTGATTTTCTTTTGGGCTGTCAAAACTGTTGACTTGTCATAGTTTCTTGCAGAGCCATTTTTGCTCATATCCAGTATAGCTGAGACCGTGTCTGATATATTTTGCACGCTGATTTTGACTTGAAAGACAACTGCTGGAATCCTCTCTGTTGAATCTGTCAAATAAAACAGAGAAAGAACATATGAGCTTAATTGAACAAATATGACAAAATATAATCTCAAATACAAAAATAAAAACAAATATACACACATATTTTTATTTGATTTTATATAAAATCTAAAATAAATGATACATCATGACAAATTTTTTAGTCAAATTCTACAAACTATTTGTCAAATATAGCTTCATTAAAAAAAAAATAATAATAATTTGGATATTTATCACTTTAAAACAGAATATGTAGCCATTCCTAACATATGAGTCATACAACATGACACAATAACATCCCCTAATCGATTCTGCACAATAATGAAAACCACTTCAACAACTTTTTGAGAATCTCAAATCTTATCTATGCATGCCTTAGTTCAAACATTTAAACTGGTCCGTATTTTCATCACAGCTAATTATGAGATCCCACAAGCACTTGTACAAGCTGGCACAAATGCATGAATTTGTGTATATGTGCTTAGTTGCTGCTGTAAACTCCCTATATAAAACCAGGGAAACCCATTTCCATTTGGAACGTTTCCCAACAAAATCATTCATTAGCTGTAAGAACAAACAGTGCCCTACCCTTGGATTTAATTGTCTTAATCATTAGGACAGTAGTAAATGAGCCGTGTGCTGGCTTTCAAGAATAGGGCTCATTTATCTCACCCTGCCACCTATCAGTCAGGCCTCCATATAGACAGCAAGAGGGGATCGTGATATGACAAACATCATTAATCAACCAGCCATGCAAGTTTTCCCATTTCATGAACAGCATTCCAGGCCCGCTGTGTGTCAGAGAGGAAAATATGTGTAGAAATGGAGGATTAAAATGCTTTTGCATTGTGCCAGACATCACCCTCCTCTGAACGCAATGGAACATTGCTGTTCAGTATTGTCTTACAGTAGCTTTTATTCTTATGTTCTAGCCTTGAGCACCATCAGTAAACACTCAAGTGACAGTTACACGAATTTGTGTCCTAGAATTATATGTCATCTGGAAAAAAATTTATGAATTCTTTCAAACAACAGTCTAGAGTGGCCTCAAATATGAAATCTAGGTTGTAAAAAAGTTTGCAGCAAGTCCTAGTAACCAAGCTATCTCCACTATGAAGGCCAAGGTTGTTAAACCTTTCTTTGACACAGATACAATTCCCTCTTTTTCTCCCATCACTTCCCCTCAATATACTTTCTTTCAATACTTTCTTACAAAAGCTTATTTTTCTAATATTGAATAAAAATGTTTGCTAATCGTGATTCACTGCCCTGAGAGTAATTAGAGATCATCTGCTATTGTTTTTAGATCACTACAGAATCCCACACTGCAAAATATTAATGAAACAAGAACAAAGACAATTTTAGTGAAAACATGCAAGCACAAAACAGTCGTATTAAGGGCTGAGACTAGCAGGCAACATTTGCAGTCTGATCATGCCTACATCTGGATGCCCCTCCACCTTATCTCACTTGTTCCTCTCTTTCTCTCTCTCACTTTCTTCCTCAGCCCACCAGAGATGTGATCTGGTTTGGTGCTCCACATAGTGAGGCCCAAAGGAAGCTTTAATTAGGGCTGGCACTAAAGCAAGGAGGTGCATCCCAATGAGAGAGCAGTCTGTATGTGTGAGACCGAGACCAGCTAAAATAAATGAAGAATTAAAACAATCTCAGTGGGATAGAAATCACTTGTTTATTTTGCGACTCAAAACCTTTACACCATGAGATATTGACTGATTGCACACAAAGCGTTTCGTACAGTCGTCAGAGCAACAGACAGATTGGCACCTGGTCTAAACTTGGAAAGTGCTCTTGTTAGGAGTGCCAATTAATAATTGGTGTCTCTCCAAGACTATTACCTAATTAGTTACGATGATATTGCTCTATATCTAAATGACATCTGTGTACACAAAGAGAGCCTATTTTTAAATACAGGTAAGTACATATTATTGGCAGTGTTATAAGTATATTAAGTTTCTTGTTTTCTTTGAGTAAATCCTAACAGGGCCTGAGTGGGTGGTTTGCTACATGGAAGTGTAAGAAGTTTCATGTCAGATAGGTGTGTGTGGGAACATATGTGCCATGATTTCATGTGATATTGCGAGATATACCAACACACGAGAGGCTTTTGATAATATATGTACTGCGTAGGCGCAGAACAACACACACCTTGCCATGGTTCTGCTTTGTGTGGTGTCGATAGCTGAATTTGAAATCCCCAGAGAACATCTATATAAACATGCATTACAAAAGTGTATGCAGACAATCTGGTTGTTGCGCTATATACATTTCAGATGTGTTGTTTTAACTTTCCACAAGACTCAAGTGCAAATATTGTACTTTTGTTTTAAAGTATATGAGAACTATAGGGTGAGAAATGTGAGGAGGAGGAGAGAAGCTAAGAAAGCAATAGCATATTTAAAGATCTGGCATTGGTTTACGTTTCAGGAGGTCTGTGGCGTTGGTTGGAGAGGATCTCTAGGTGACTTCTGAGGGTTGGAGAAGGGTTATGACACCGTACCTCTGCTGGAGCCTTGTCCTCATTGCTGCTGACTAGAACAGCACTGAGACCAGCTGCTATACGGACAGCACATCACCATGGTCTTATTGTTTCCACTGACAGGTATCTGGGACAGTGTTGACGCTGATGCAAGAGAGCAGGCTGGCCATGCTTTCCTGTACCATTATTCTGGAGGAAAAGTCAGGCAGCGTGTGGTGATGTGAGGCAGTTTGAGGCAATGCGAGGTGGTGAGAAGTGATACGCGTCGGTCTGAAGCAACGTGAGGTGGGATAGTGTGAGGTGGTCTGAAGCAATGTGAGGTGATACAAAGCAATTTTAAGTGATGTCAGGTGGAGTAACTTTGAAACAGTCTGATGCAATGTGAGCCACATGCACTTTAAGAGTTTCGTGTCAGTCAGACTAAAATAATAATTTGCCCTGTAATAAAATGTCATGCAAATGCTTTAGTAAGATTGGAATCTTACCTCACTGTTTTTTTGCTGGAAAACTGATCTTAATAATGAAATTGTAGCTCAGCTTCATGTAGAATTCATATTTATAAATGTTAATTGAACAACAGTTGGCCTTGCTGTAGTGCACTTGCTCTGAAAGACAGAGGTGATGCACAAAAAACCATGGCCAAACTATTTCTAACTTTTAGCCCAACTAAACTAATTGAAAACATATTTCATTTAAACCTTCAAATGGCAAAGTATATTACAAAATGTATCTTTACAAAACATATCAAAATTAATAATTTTGAAGCCAGTAAGTTTTTTTTAATACTGAGTAATATTAATTTACTACATGTACTTACTAAGGTTAGGCTTAGGATTTGGTTTAGGGTCAATTGCATATCATGCTTAATTTATTATTATTATTATTATTATTATTATGTAATGTGTAAATGTCATGTGGATGGTTCCGTTATGTTCCTGTTTGTACTTTTTGGTTTGGTTCCTGTTCTCTTTATTAGAAGTCACCTGTTTCTTATTAGTTATCCTCCTCACTTGTCTGCCCCTCGTTATCTGCCCTATTTAGTCCTAGCCCGTTCTGTTCTCCCAGGTCTGGAATTGTTAATTTCAACCCTTGTTACATGTGTTTTCCTATTAATGTCTGCATTTATTTATATATTTTAAAATGTGATACAGGGTTCTTTTCAGAATAAGACTTTTTTTGGGGGGGGGGGGATTCTTTGATTAATAAAAAGCTAAAAAGAGCATTTATTTGAAATAGAAATCACTTTTGACCGATTTAATGTATCATGAAGAAATTGTTTATTTAATGTATAATTACAACGTAAAAAGGACACCTTGAAATGAAGCGTAACCCTCTATTATTACCATGCATTAAAACATTGTGAAACTAATAAGAGTAAGTTTAAAGTAATGTCAATCAGTGTGGCTTGATACAAGTCTTTTTGAAGGAATGTGAGGTGATGAGAAGCAGTCTGATGTTACATGAGGTGGCATGAAGCAACGTGAGGCAGAGTAACATGATGTAAGACTATTAGTGTGAGGCATGGCAGGGGTGTAAATTTCATCTTACAGTAGTGGGGGACCATAAACATAAAATTTCTCAAGAGCAATTTTTGAAGTGGACACAAATAATACAGCTAAAATTGAACTTGTAAGTATATGTATACACAGACAAAAGCCTTACTACTGTTAGCGTAGCAGGGAGAAGGTGTCAAATTAGACATGGTCATTGGTCATAGACATTGGTCACACCGGGAATGCGTTCGTGTCCTTTGTAAACATTACTATCCGTCAAGCAGGTAACTTCATTATTGCTAACATAGCAGACTCATCGGAAAATACATTGGCATCATCCGTATTAAACAGAAAATAATCACTTCATCTGATGTTTAAGTTTATAAAATAGCCTTGACAGCAGAGTTCCACAACTATTGACTTTGTTCTCGCTCATTGGACTTGTGTGTGTAGGTGATGCAGGGATGCCATGGTTTTAAAAAACAATTGCTACTCAAAACTTGCCCAAAATGAGCCCAATCACATTTTCGAGGGGGGTGCCCTAATTAAATTTGCATTCCACAGGATAAAAATCAAGTTATTAGTGTCGATTCAGGGCGCGAACATTAAAAACCACCCACAGCAACAGTGTTAAAGTACTTGGACTTGGCAACAGTGAGTGAGGTGATATAAAAGAGGAAAGCAACTTTGAGGTAAGGTACGGGGAGACTCAAAAGGTTTCTAAACTTAAAATGTATTTTTGTCTTGTTTGTGTTTGTTTTGTTTTACTACTTACAAAGTATAAAACATTGTTATTTACAATATACAGTGTGGTTTTAAAAATGTTTTAGGGGGGACAATCCTCAGGAATTTCCACCTATGATGTAAAGCGATCTGAGACTGTGTGAGGTTGCTTGATTCATCAGGCTTGTTTGCCTGTGGTGAGCCAGAGCTCCGCCAATACTGCATAACATCTGCAGCAGGAGCCATGCCAAGCCCATAACAAACCCACAGGGAGCAGATGTTTGTGTATCACGCACCTGTTACCTTACACAACATCACTATACTTATAGCTGGGCTTTAGAGATGTCTGTCTATACACATGCACAGAATGTGTTGTGCAGTGGGGATGATTAGTAGTCATTATGCTATTGGCACCTGTATGTGAGAATACCAGTATAATGTGCGGAAAAGATAAAATGTACATGATAAGCAGAGCTATACACAAAGTATGCAAGCTGCGTAGGGCCCCTGAAACAGCAGGGGGACCCTATTCTTTCAAAGATGATTTAATTTTAATTTAGTTTTTGAATTTGGTTATGTATTTTCTTTTAATTCAATGCATTGTTGCACTTTCTACTTAAAAATCTGTCAAATCATGTAACGTGAATGACATACAATGTATTACTCGAGACAAAAAAAATTAAAACTTGTTGAAAGCGTACCGAGCCGTGATTCTAGACGCACTAAACACGGACAAAGGCATTTTATTCATAACTCATATATAATATAATGCATTATGTTAGTACTTATGATGCATTAATTATGCTGTGTAATGCACCTTATATTGCAATCTTGTGAAAAATTGTAACCACAGTTAATAGCTAAATTATGGGCCACTTTTACTAAACAGGGCAAATTAGCTCGAGACTACAATTCCAAAACAGCACCGGTGGGCGTGGAAATTTTGCGGGTGATTTACAAACAACACACAAATTAAAGAACACAGGCGCAACATCTCATTTACATATCAACCAACGCAATTTACCAGGCAAGCACAGCCCTAGTTAGCGTAGTCCCAAATCAACAATTTAGAAATAAATAAGCCACAGTATGTTGAAAAGAACTGGAGGCTAAAAAATTAAGAGTTGCAACAGTTTTGATAGAGCTGATATTGCGTGACTCCTAGATATGGGTTCCAAGTCGTCTTTGCTGAAGCAAATTAAAAATAACATGGCTTGGCAAACGATATGTTTAATGGTTAATATGGTTAATGTGTTCTTTCCAAATATAATCCTCTCCCTTCTACCACGCACTCTCTGTTCTCTGCAGTAACTTTCCTATCAACAAACTGCATCCATTTCAAGCACAAAATAGTTTAAAACATACTTTATTTGGGTGTTGAATACAGTAATTTGATGAGCACAAATGTTAGTAAATCTCATTGCGTGATTTATTTGAATACTCTCCTCCCATAAATGTTGTGTCTGAAAGGGAAATTCCTACAAATGCCTATTCAATAAGGTCAGGCACAAAAATAACAGTGTCCACACCTTTTCAGTGCTAATTCGTCACTGCGTGTCTTTAGTAAAACCTGACAGTCCTATTTTAACGCCAAAAGATGGTTTGCGCTGGGATAAGCTGTTAGTAAAACTGTCCCCAAAACACATATCAATTCATTGTCACACTATGCATTTTACATTTGGTTATAATTATTCACAATAAACCAAAAGGTACAAGAAAAAAGTTAACAAGACACATTTTATGAAGTATTGTGAATGACATTTACTTAAATTTCATTATTTATTTATTTATTTTTTGAGGTAGTGTGCCAGATGCTTCAGCTGAGCTGTATGAGTGATTTTATTTAATTTAACCTCTTTGTTATAGCTGACTATCAATTCAGATAAGAAACAACATCTAGAAACACATTTATGTGTAATATATCATATTTATGCCTTTAGCACAATTTAGGACTATCCATCCAAAAATTACAATTCTGTCATAAAAAATAGTTTTGTTCCAATGGTTTTTCACTGTGTTTTTGTCTTTACTGTACAATGGAAGTCAAAGGGAACCAAAACTGTTTAGATACCAACACTCACACCTTTTATATATATCCACAAAAGAAAGTAAGGGTCATTGCACACTGAAGGTCTTTGTACACTGAGTCCAAAATTCCAAAAGTCTGATGTCCGTTTTGCGCATTAAAAAAATAAATATGACCTTGCGTTGTGTCAGTCATGTTTACACACTGTTTTGACAATCCAAATGTCACCGTATAATTGAATGCCAAAATAATCCAGAATGACCACTGACAAGTTGATCCACTTTGTTTTGGAAGCACAAAGCACTTTATTACAAGCAATGTGCTGAATACAAAGATATGAAATATAAATATGAATATAAATATAAATATAAATGCTTGGGATAATCCAAAAGCTCCTTTATAAAAAGGTGGGACTATCCTTTATTTCTAACATAGTCACTGTATTTCCTCTTTCTCTTTTAAAGAGGAAATACTAGGTCCATCCAAGACAGAGAACAACAAAATCATCGCCACAAGACTCCATTTCATGTTGTTTTGTTTATTTCTTCGCAACAGATGAATTAATATGCATTGGAACCATTGTGTACGGTTTCTGTGTGTGACAAATTTGTAGGATGACAAATAAAAAAAAAAAAAAACATGCAATGTTGTGCTCAGTGTGCAAAGACCTTAAGTCATACCAGTGTTTGCATGTATCAATTATTACATAATTTATGGGCGAATGATGTCTTCAAGTAAAAGTGGCACAGTCTACTCATGCTAATCTGAGAGTAGTTCAGTAGGCTGACCGCCACCATGTGTCCAGGAGTCTCTCAGTCGATGCTCATACTGTACTTTCCCCAGAGACAATGTAAAGGACGGACTGAGAAAGAAGTGAGTCCAAAAGTGAGAAAGTCTGCCCAGCCTGTGATGTGTGAGTGAGATTCAGACGGTGTAAGTCAACTTCATCCTTCCAGTGGGAAGTGTGTTCTGCTAGCAGGCAACACTCTGATAGACACACACAACCCTTTTATTCAGATTTGGCACCTTTACTAGTGGAAATGCTCTCACACAGCAACATATACACACAAGGCCCCCTGCAGTAACATGGCGAGGCACAGCGTTGTTCTCCCCAGCAGGGAGGTCTGCGCTCCCTTCTCTAATTAGAGCAGATTGATCCCTGTACACTGTGATTTTGTACGGTCCACTGCGCCATGTTTATGTTTGGCCTCTAGGCTTTGGTGTGTGTGTGTGTATATATGTGTGATTGTGGAAGAATGAGAAGTTTCTTTTGGAAATCCTGGCCCACACGCAGTGGTTTGTCCGCCTTGAGCAAGTGTTCATCTAATCGTGAAAGGTTTTACTGTTTAAGCAGCGGATGAGGGCATTGTGTGCCTGGATCTTTCATTTGAACTCTGCTCAGAAGGAAGGGAAACGGTCTCTCTGCTAAATCTAGCATCATTACAAGTGTGCCAGTGTTCATCATTTACTATATTCTGTTCATAGGGCTGCCAGAGACTCCCATTGGAAGAGAAGAAGAAGAAGAATCAGTACAGATACAATAGGAAACAATAATTTGATTAAATATTTAGTATAGTATTGTATTTCTTTTATTTTTTATTATTATTATAAGTTTGATTAAAGAGAGCAAAGAGACTAAATTTCATCACATGCAATGTTTCATAGAAGTGGATGGTTACTGCTGAGCTTCAGTTGTTCACCTCAGTCCTCTGATTGATGGATGTTTCGCTCAGGAGTCATGTGCAGTGGTTTATTACCTGGAATATAACTTCAATATAATTCAAAAATGAAGCTGAAATAATGCTGACTCATGGCTTCCATAGGAGCATACACCAGAGATTACTGAACTTAGAGCTCACTTTGGGTCGTTCTCAACTGAATCAATTCAAATATATATGTATGTTTTTTATTTGAATAAATATTTTTACTTCCAGAATATAGAATAAGAGAAGGTTGAATTATTGTATATGTAAAACATATACATGTATAAATTCAGTTGCATTATAAGATTTATTATTGAATTAATACATTTACTTCAAAATAGTTTTTATTTTATTATTATTTTTTTTTTAATGAAAATGTCAAATAAACTAATAAACAAAATGTGCATGATGCCCCTGGCCGAACTGAAGTAACAGATTCTGCACTTGATCTATGGCTAACCAAGCAGACTGATGCCTTACATATGCTCACACACAAAAACATCATGCACACCCAGCACTAATGCAGCTGAGCACTAAAACATGCCGATCTCCTGCAGCAAGGGGCTGTTCACGGGACAGCCGCCCATTCTGTTTAGACAGCCCCTTCTGTGGAGAGGTTTGGCCTAGCAGGGGAATTCAGACGCCAGGGATCAGACTAGAGCAGCACTCTCTGCCCCACGGGAGAGAAGCAAGCGAGTGGATAAGGGAAGGAAATGAGGTCTACATGTCCCATCATGCCTCGCCAAAGGACGGAGCTGTGCGACCCAGTTCCCAGCATCTCAGGTCTCCACAGAGAGAGATGAGGAATGTCCCAAATCCTGCATTTAACCACACCGGAGAGTATTTAGCATACATTCCTGCCCTTCACCTACACTTCATGACACATATGCCATGTGCTCCTGCCTCTTAACTGGACTAACACAGCGACTCGTGCTTTACAAACTAACTCATGACTTTCAGCTCTTAAACTTTGCATTTTCTCTCTGCAGGGCAGTATTTAACTCTTTTCATGAACTGATAATCTAGAAACACTGTACTCATCCAGACATAGTTAGTATAATTCATCCTACAGGGTGAGAGTGAAAGCAATTCTTTTACATTTGACTATTCTCCTGCATCTACCACTACTGTTTAACAGCACACATTCAATGCCAATTCCACTGAAAATCTCTGCATTGAAAGTCTGAGTCGTGGCTTTGGGGTCAGGTGCTAATTTGTGTGCTGTGGTTCAAGTTGAACACAAGTCATTTGCCGATAGTTAACCCCATAAATTTTTGTTGTTGTTGTATGTATTAATAAAATTGTCAAAAGATTTAGAGTAATATACAAATTAAATAGCAAGTCTTAAACAGTGGTTTTGGTCTGACTCTGCAGTCTAAAGGCAGTTGCCAATTAAAAATGACTGAGACCAATGATTGAGAACCAATCAAATCAAAGAAGGCAGGCTTTACAGTTGGAGAAGGTAATCAGTTCAAAGAACTCTAGCATGATGCTTCATTTTAATTGATGAAAGAGTGTAAGGTAAGATGTGAGAAGCTTAAAATGTAGTATAATATAATATATAACGTTTTTTTACGACAGGAATGAGGGTTAAATTACTCATTAATATATTCAACTGTAAAAAAAAAGAAATGTAGGTTTTAAATAAAAATATGCTTAACCATTTATATTAATGTAATGTATCATTCTTAAATACACAAAACCAGAAACACAGCTTATTTAAATATATTAGGTCTACGATTAGGAGTAAATGAGTATGTATTTTTTAAATAATAAAAAAATATATGCAAATATCAAAATTACTTTAATTTTACAATAAATTCTGCCTATTTTACTAGTATTTCTACTTTTATTCACTTAAAAAAGGTCACATCTAGTGATTATAGACATGGTTATAACCTTGCTTAGCAGGGATGCAGTACATAACAATACAGTTCAAATGATGGCCTGGATTTACGATCCCCACCCACATACTTTATTATGCCTTCCTCTTGGGTTTATTGATGAGGTTAATACAATTAAGTGCAATAGTGCAATTTATTATTTATTAATACATATAAACATACTTTTCTGTGAATTTGCTCAAGCAGACAAGAAAAAGGACTCAATTTGCTATTCGTGTGCTGTATATTCTATGGCCCTACACCAGTGTATTCAACACTGTTGCAGAACAGTTCAACTCAAATATTCAGATGTGCACAGCCCATTTTACAGAGGATGAGGACTGTTTCCTGGGAGAGTAGCCTACAATATGGTGTCTGTTTCTATAAAGTGGGCCAATTCCAGCTTTGCAAGGTATGGTGCTTCTGACTCACAGCCTGTAAATACGTTTAAATATTTAAAGGATTTGCCACTGATGATTCAAACGTGAGTTTTGAGCAGTGTAAAATAGCACTTAATGTTGGTCATTTCTCCGATCACAAATGCAGACATGGTTTTATGTTTATGCAGCATGATGCGCAATGCAACATGTAAAAAGACAGTATAAGTCATTATAATCAGTAATTATGTCCCCATTGGATGCAACAAACGGCTCGCTTGTAATGGGTTTTATTGGTTTTGTCTCGTCGTGCCAGGACACATAGTATCACAGTATGGTGAGGGGTGTAACATTTCCGTCACACACTTGAGGAATTTGGCTAATCACAATGCACTGGATAGCTGAACAATCAGAGCACACCTCGCTTTTCAGACCAATGAGCTTTGTAAAAATGTACGCGTTTGGCATAGAAGAGAAACAATAATATACAGTATGTGTAAAACAATGTATCTTTTACCTTAAACCACATAAACACACTGCATTACACCCAAATACACAAAATTGACTTTTAAAGTACTTCTACTTTTTTTTTCTCCAGGTTTATTTTATCTTGTACTTGAGTGAATTACCATGATTTACCATGAGCATCTCACACCTGATTATTTGGCATAAGTATCGTTACTGATAATAAAGCGCAAGTTCATATAACATGCTTTGTTTAAGAGTTAAATCACTCTTTTAAAAATAAGACAAACTGTTTTACTACTGCTGACATCACACATGGAGAACACCATCTTTATTGAACTGGCTCCAGGTTTTTATTGTCAATCCTTATCTTTTGACTGTATCAAACCATTCTAATTGCAGCTAATTCTAGCTGCTAAGAACTAAAATAACAGACTATGTTGGCTGTATAATGCATCTTTGTCTGTGTAAAAACAAGCAGCACACGGGGAGACTGCTCATGCTGGCAAACTCATCTTCTCACTGACTCTAATTTTATGTTCCAGCTTTTCCTTTGTCAATGTTATGGCAACACTGCAGTGATATCTCAAAGCTCTGACTGAATACTCATAAATGAGAAGATGAACATAATGCTGAACAAATAAGAGAGAGAGAAAGACAGAGATTATTCCCTTGGCAGTCGCTATGATAAGTTATTCTTAATATTAGAAATGCAGCTCTACACTTGTTCAAATAGCAATGAGCAGAGACAGACATTAATACTTCAGCAATGGGAAAACTGTTTAAAAACCATCTGCAAATTAAGTATCGTATAGGAAAATTGTATTACAACTATCCACAAGTTCACATATGCCATTGAATGCAGTTTCAAAGGTATAATTCATGCAAGGTTTACTTCCAAAACTGACTGACTTTCCTCCAATGAAGACAACCGGAGAAGTTTAGCAGGATGTCCAAGCTGCTCTTTTCCATGCGATGAAAATGGCTGTCATTGAGCATTTTGTCACCTCAGGTTTTGCGTTTTGTTCTACACCATCTGTTTTCATGTAATGCTTGAAAGTAGCTTGGACACAAAATTTTTCCTTTTGCTTTCCACAGAAGACAGATAGTCAAACGGGTTTGGAACAAGTCACTGAAGACAGAGTTTCATTTCAGGTGAACTATCCGTTTCACTTCTATAGTAAGCAGAAAACCCATGTGTGAAGTCGAGACTGAGAGACGAACAAGAAGACTCTCAGGTCTATCGTTCAGCACAGCTTGAACTGAAAGTAGTTGCCTATGCGCATATGTCTGTTCCCTAAGAGGGTATGTGGCATTTTCTCTTAAATCTGCTCGTATGTTTCTGAGGATGTGTGCCGATATCTTTACCTGTGTGTACCTGCGTGGTCGTATTGGCTTGTCGTGTTAGCCGTGGAGGGGTATGACAAGGTTAGGACATGCAACTGCCTTGCTGTCTGTGGCTCTGCAGCAGGAAAGGAGACTATATAACACTGCCATAGAACAGTACAACCTGCCAACAAAACATCCAACCTATCCACAAAATACCATCCAAACCATTATAAAACTCAGATTAGAGACTCTTCATATGACTAAAAGATCATATTGTGCATGCTACTGTACTGCTGTGCACCAGTGCATCAAGGTAGCTGATGCTTTTAAATGGCTCCACATATATGGCACTACATGGATAATTATATGCATCACATTGTCTTTAAGGGAGGCTTGTCTTGTAAGCGAATAACCTGTAATTAGAAGAATGTATGTAAAATAATAATAATAATAATTCACTTAAATCAGCACTTGCACCGAAAACAGAACCACGAGTTAAACTTTATAACGCAAATCTCAGAGGCCTTGCTCTTTCTCAAAGACTTAATCTTTATGCTCTCAGAAGTCTCAGATGTAACATCAACCATTAATAACGGTGACAAAAACCTATATGCAATAATTAACTTTGTGAATGTAACTTTATATTTTACAATTTGCTTGATATTCAGCATGATTGTGTTATGTGATTTTAATTTTTATATTTCTATTTAGCTGCATTATTATTATTACAGTATTTCAGTTTTAGTAATTTTACTGCTTAAACTTGTTTCAATTTGGATAGTTAGTTAATAAAGCAAAATTTTAAATTTTCTGTAATTTTTTAATTCTAATATTTATCTATTAATATGCATTTTATTTTAAAGAAACTTTATTTTTAATAGTTGAATAATCAATAACAACAAGATTTTGCATATAAATCTTTATAAATGTGTTATCAGAGCTCGTATGCTGATGTTATTGGAACTGAGACCGTTTACAGACTGGGAAGTACTAAAAAGGCACAGATGATAAGGATTTCTGTGTGGCTTTAGGCATTTGGGTCAGATTGGTTCCTAAAAGAGCCCAAAGGCTCATAGCTGATTAAATTCACTGAAAAGTGCTGTGAAAATCTATTATTTTAATAGCGGCTCTCTCCTGGTGCGCCGTTACACCTGCTCAAAGTGGACCGAGTCCCTGCAGGAAGGGCCATTTCGACAGACAGCTTAAAACGCCATATATTTAATAAGTCATAATGTTCCAGAGAATTAAATGGAAAGAAGCTGAGAAGTTGCAAGAGAGAGAGAGAGAGAGAGAGAGATTCCATTATCATTCTTTACGATTATTATTGTTCTTTCTTGCCTTTTTCATTATTTACTGTTCTTCACTGTCTTCAATCTATTGTCTGCAGCTAATCTGTTTCAGCTTCGGCAATACAAATTGAATTTTGGGCAAGAGAGAGAGAGAGAGAAAGAATGAGAGAGAGAGAGAGAGAGAGAGAGAGGCAGTTTGAATGATAGAAGAAAGAGGATAGAATCCCCTCCCATCATCCTTTGCTTCACTAAATGATTACTGACCAAGAATGCTAATGAGGAATGAAGAGGTGAGTCACCGCTCTTGTCTAGTGAAGCACACAAATATGAGATAACACACACACTCATTAATACACTCACACGCTGAGATTGCTGACAGGTTCCCCCTACACTGCTGAAATATTGGGAAAGCTATGAGGAAGTACATTCATTTGTCATGATTCGAGTCAGTTCGGTAGCATGTAGTCAGTATACTGCAGTGCAGCCAAATAATATTATACTGTGTACACCACTGTTCAAAGTTTGGATTGGTAAGATTTTTGAAAGAAGTCTCTTATGCTCACCAAAGCTGCATTTATATATATATATATATATATATATATATATATATATATATATATATATATATATATATATATAATAAAATAAAATATAAAAACACAACAAAAACAGTAATATTGTGAGATATTATTATAATTTAAAATAATTGTGTACTATTTAAAAAAAAAAAAAAAAAAAATAATAATATATATATATATATATATATATATATATATATATATATAATAAAATAAAATATAAAAACACAACAAAAACAGTAATATTGTGAGATATTATTATAATTTAAAATAATTGTGTACTATTTAAAAAAAAAAAAAAAAAAAAAAAAAAAAAAATATATATATATATATATATATATATATATATATATATATATATATATATATATATATATATATATATATATATATATTCAGTAATTAAATTCTCCATTACTTCAGGGTCACATGATCCGTCAGAAATCATTCTGAAATGCTGATTTATTGTTTAAAAAAAAGAAAAGAAAAAAAGAATTTTAAAGTTGCTGCTCGGTATTTGTGTTGAAATCGTGATACATTTTTCCACAGGATTCTTTGATGAATAGAAAGTTCAAAAGAACAGCAATTATTTAAAATTGCATTTTTTTGCAACATTGTAAAAGTCTTTGCCATTTTTGATTAGATTATTGTGTCCTTCCAGAATAAAAGTATTAATGTGTTTAAAAAGAAAGATCTTACTGACCCCAAACTTCGAAATGGCAGTGTGTAATATATATAATTGCAAACTACTGTTCAAAAGTCTGAGGCTGGCATGATTTATATAATATTATATACAAATAGATATTTGTAAAATCAAGAACAGAATTCCAGCAATAGCATACGATGAGATGAGATGAGATAAGATAACAACCATGTATGTCTAGTGTATTCTGTTATTGATATCAAAACTATTAAAATATTTTAATAAACTGAACTTGGATTTACTGATCATTTATGACTACTCTGCAGCAGAAATGAAGCATAGTCACATTTTTTGTGTGTATCTGGAACATAATTTGGATGTGAAAAGATGAGAACGTTTCCTCTCTCTGTCTGTTTTTAACACCCCCTTCATTCTTTCTCTGTGCATCGGCATCGACATCTTAAGAACCCCCTTCCTTTTCTTCCCATGTCTTCTTCCATTTCCTCTCTTCCATTCTTTCTCTCCTCTCTTCCCCTGGAGGCACACGGCATACTCTGATAATGATGGCTCTTATTAATTCTCTTTTCCGCAGTGTATCAGAAAGGCACTGTTCCAGAGGGAGAGCTGAGATGTGCTTTGACTTTGATAGATCGTCGGCTATTAGTGGGTGGGTCCCAGCATGCTTTCCACCTCCATGACACACAAACACACACGCACACACACACACACACATGCCACTACCTGTCACGGAGGACCAAGCCAACGGCACACAAGCACAGTGGGGGAATACCTCACTAATCTGTCTGCCACACATCCCAATCCAAGTGTGCAGTGAGCATCCTAATGCTGCCCGCTCCTCACTAGAGTGAATATTTGTGATAGCAGAGCCACAATGACTGAAAATGCATGATATTCACTGATGGAAGAGAGCATGACATAACAGAAACCAAACACTCACTTACCTTTGCCAAGTGAGCACTGATGTTTTAACTGATTTCTTTGGTTATTTTGGTCCTTCAGATTCAATATCGCAGAGATCATATGCAGCCAGCTGGTAATTATTGCAAAATAACCCCTGGCGGTGTGATCAGGGTGACGTGAAGCTTATTACTTTCTAAATAAATGGACACGAGTTGAAATGATTATTTGATTATGTATTACATTTTCTCACGAGAAGAAATAAATCATAGAGTGACATAAAAGACAAGAGAAGTGTGAAACAAGTGCAGCTATGCAGGAAATCACTTACTCTGGATGGCGGCTAATTTTACCGTCATTCACAGATAATGTACACTCAGCTGGTCGTTATTAATTCAGAGTACTCACCAAATAAATATGCAGATATATTATTGAGTTGAAGTTATTGGTAACACTTTATAATAGATTAATGAGTTAATGATGACCTAATAATTTACAAAACATTCATAAGCGATTAATACGTGTTATATGTGTGTTTTGTTAATTCCTTTACAGGTCATGTTTAAGTAATACGTTAAAGATGAACTAAGTAGTTAATATATTAGCACAGTGTATCAGCACAGACTTGTGTTGTGTGGGGAGTGGGTGGGATCTAGTGATAATGTAAACCAAAGTTTACCCTCCACTAAAGTGCACAGCGTTAAAATATTCCACGCGTGTCAGAAAAGACATCTGTCTAAACCCTCACCAGTGAGCCCTTACATTGCTGTACACACTACAAAGTATTCAAAACCTGTTGTAAATACATGAATCAATCATTTACAACGCTTTCTGCACCCCCTGATCTAAAGTGTAAACTACTCATCACTTGTAAATGTGTTTACAATAACCTGTCACAAAGGAACTGGAGGCAAGGCATTTACAACACTTTCTGCATCTCCTAAAGTGTAAAAAACTTCCGGTTACAGATTCTCTCTCTCTCTCTCTCTCTCTCTGTGTGTGTGTGTGTGTGCTCCTACTTACTGTAAGAATATCTTGGTGACAAATTGGTACCCAGAAGTAAGCAAAACTTCCAAAATCACCAAAAACCTTTCTTTGAAGAAGTCATCATTTGTAGAACCGTGTGTTTTGCTATTTGTGAACATACAGTAGGACATAAGGAAGAGGAACTGATCAGAGATTGATCAGAAGAAGGGAAACACATGGCATCGAATACAGCATTTTACATCACATTGTGCCATGTGATGCTGTATACAGAAGCATGGCCATGGTAAAGACATATTACTAATATTCAGCTAGAATATAGATTCAGGTAAACGGCACGGTGAGGACATTTGTTGCACTGACACTGAACTCTGTTCTAGCACAAAACCTTGTGGCTATGTCATACTTTCACCACAACTTTTAATACCACACGGGATAAATACTTTTACAAACAATATTGATTTTATGTGAGATATGCAAGTTAGGTAATATAAGTGTATTCCCTAACATGATCTGTATTACATTAATTATTTCAGCAACAAAGGTGATGTGAGACATGAATCTTGCATTGTTTGCTCTTGAATGAACTGATTGGACTAAACTGAAAGAAGATCACACTGTTGTGTTTTGGTGACTGATTCAAATTTTCTCAATACATATCACAATGATTTTGTGTTTTGAAAAAAAAATATTATGTGGAATGAATATACAGGTTGTTCCGTTTACAGGTTGTGGGTGTACACACACACACACACACACACACACATAGGTTTTCCTATCATTATGGTGACATTCCATAGGAGTAATGGGTTTTAAACTGTTTCCCCCTACACTAACCCTACTCCTAAACCTACCTTTAAATATTTTTTTCTTTTTTTCTTATTGGACCCAATAAAGGACAATGATTTCAGATATATCTTTGTGGGGACATTTTGTCCCCATAAAATATGGTTTACCTGAACCATACACACAAAATAGTGGTTAAATTAATAAATTAAATAAATCACTTTTACTGTAAAAATAATTCAGTGCATTTGGTTATCCCTAAATTGCAATCATGATCTAAAGAAACTTAATATCTATTGAATCTATATCTATAGATGCACCATATTATTCAATTATTAATCATTGAGTTAGATGATGAGTTAGATTTAATAATAGACAAATGAGAAGTCATGCTAATGAACATTTTGATAGTAATAGCTTCAAGAAAGGAAGTTACGGTGAATGAAACATTTATTTAGATAAAACACTTATTTTGTGTAGTGAAAATGATATTTTGTGATGTGTGTATTGTACTAAACAACTAAAAATATGCTGTAATGTTTGAAAGAAAGTGCACTTTTAATAATCTGTTGTGATATTAATACTAAGAGTTTTGAAAATGTACCAATTGCTTGTGAAAACTGCTCCAAAGCGATTAAAAAATAAAAATAAAAACTGTAACACATTACAAAAAAAAAAAAAAAAAAAACGTTTGAAAAAGGTTTGAAATTGTACATAACTGGCAGACCGCCTGCACTAAACCCTTGGACCCCTAATGGTCGTGGACCCACTGGTTTAAAGATATCAATATTCATAACCTTCTTTTTAGCAGAGAAAGCTTCACTTTGATTGGACAGCACAGAGAAATAAGGTGCACCTCAGTGCATCTGCAGCATATATCTGAGACCAGAACTTGAGCTTGATTCAGAGTGCAAGAAAACAGCTTGCCGTGTGTTTCCGCTCTGCCGTCTCATAGCAGTGAATTGTTTTGGCTCTTTTATTCAGTGGTGATGGTAGGAAACCTGCTAATAAACTAGGGCACTGACTGTCTTCAGGCATAGAGGAGAAAACGAAGAAAAGAGAACGGAGAGAGAGAGGGGGAAGAAGAAAGGGAGGCAGAACAGAGAAACCAAACATGACAATGTAATGAAACTACATACAGTTTATTAAAGGATAGCTTTAGTGAGACATCAAACGTAAGGACTCAAACTGTTCCCTGCATATCTATTGACTAAATGTCAGCGCTTATTCTCCTACACAGCTTTTTAATTAGCCACAATCATCTACACTCATTCCCACATCTACCAATTGCTTTCCTTATTATGAAATGTGACAAAAACAACATCTTCCATTGTCTTAATGGCAGTCACATTGGCAGAAAGTAAAAGCCATGTTTCCTAAAGTCCTTTGAGTACAATATGAGTACAAGCCAAGGCAGATGGTGTCACACTGTCCCTTTCTAATCCTAAAAGTATATTTTTATACTTTAAAACTCCATATTAATAAAATTAAAGGCCACTTAAGTATTCTTGAAGAGAATACACTTTCATTGCTGTTTCTTAACACACTTAAGTACACTTTTAAAAAGTTTCTACACTTTTAACTATTCACTTTTTATGCTTTACTAATATTTTTTCATGCACTCATTTCAAACACTCATTTTAATGTGTTGACTGTAGTAAAGCAAATGATAACCAAGCATGTAAAGCACTTGATTACAGTTTTAACTGTAGTGTGTTATTCAACATTATATTTAGTTAATATATTTTAAATTATTAATGTAAATTATTGTAAAATGCAACTTCATGATTACAAGAGTATAGAAATATATTTAAATACATACAAGGACATTCAAGTATATTTTAGTTTATCATAACTGCTTATCGGCACATTTGGCAATATACAACAGATGTAATAAAAATGCACTTGAGTCCTACTTAAGTGGATCAAAAAGTTCAACTCATTGCTTTTTAAATACATGTGAACAATAATACAGTTGCAAACAACATAAAGTGTCCGAAAACATTACATTAATTTCATACTTAAAAAAAGTTAAAGTGCAATTCTTCTTTTTCTTAACAAGAGGTATGATTGTGCATAACTTTGTTCATGACTGACAGCATTGACAGGCCATTTTACATCAACATCTGTGTCCCGTTTGGGTGAAATCCTCACTGACATGCGAATATGAAATGATACTGATAGGCCCAAACAAGCCTTTGCACTAATGATGGCAAGTTCTCTGAATGTCTGGAGTCTGTGGCTTGGCAGGAAGAGGCAAGTATGATCCAAACATGAAGTGAGAGCAAACTAACAAGATATTTATGCTGTAAATGATAGAGACATGCAAGTATAAACATTGTAACTGAACATCTACCTCTCTCACACACCCACAAACAAGTCGCTATGCTCTTATTAGTTCTCTATTAGTCCTTTAAGGTCACATTTCAGTACCATAAGGAATATAAGGGATAGATAAGGTACAAAAAAGTCTGACACTGTTAAAACTTCATATGAAGTTAAGATTCTTCACAAAGGTAGAAAATCAAAATAGAAGAACAAAAGTGGTCGATACGGCACAGTGTGCAAACAGTTTGGATTTTGGTCTCTCATGTAAGTAGGCCAGAGAAGAATGTGTCAGGAAGAGGACAGGAAAGGAGGACAATGTAAAAAGGGAAGACAGAAAGGAAAATAAGGAAGGATGTAAGAGTAGGAAGAGCTATAAGAAGAAAAGAGAGCAGATGAGCGATGAGTAACACGAATGATGCCGTTCAGCACAAGCAATGACAACAGGCTCTTATCGGGATGTTGGCAGTGTGTGCACATAGTCATGAGCTGAATGACAGAAAATCATGCCTAGACTACCATGACTGGCCTAGAAAAATGAGTATTCATCCTCTGAGGTCATTTTTGATGATTATTGTAAAGCAAACAGCAGTTTTTCTGTTGTCCTGATTTGGCCTGATGAGAGCTATTAGTATTAGATGACCACATGTTCACACACACACACACACACACACATACACACACACACATGGCAACATGTGCCTCATGTTTACATGCCTAAATACTAAAAGCGTGCAAAACTGTCATTTATCAAGAGACATAAAGAACACAGATGTGACGTGAGAGGCCAACAGATGCTCGATCATAATCAGCTTACAGTATGTGTCTCTTGCTCCCTCTGAAGGAAACATCCGCAGCGGGTCTCCATCACATCAAGACCAATGTTCAAACACAAAAATAAGAGTAAAAACGGGCTTTGGTGCAAAATAAATAGATAAATACAATGAAATCAATCATCATGTATAATTTTATTGAGAACTGCAAAATAAAGTACATTAAGCAAAATAAGAATGATATCTACTAACTATAAGTAACTTTGTAACTACATGTCAACTACATGTCAACTAATTCTCATTAATTTGCAACTAAATATCTACTAACTCTCAGAGTAGACTGTTAGGGTAGGTTTGGGGTTAGTGTTAGGGGTAAGTTTAGGGTCAGCATAAGTTGAAAATAAGTTGGCAAAGAAAGTGTTAGAAGATATCAAGTACACAGTCTACTAATACTCTACTAACTGCTAGTTGACATGTAGCTGCAAAGTTACTTACTGTTAGTAGAATGTCTAAAGTGGATTATCGAAATGAAGCGTTACCGAATGATAATCTGATTCCACAACACACACTTAGAACCAAATGTCACTCTACTGACTTTTATTGCTCATCAATAAAAGAAAAAAAGAAAGAAAAAAAAGTCACTTTCGATGTCACTCTGGTGCCTTACGCCCGTTTCACACATACTCCGTCTGCGGTGCATATGCGTTGCGTATTTTTTTACGCACCCATGTTAACGGATTCCAGCGTTCACACTGCACGCGGTTGTGGTCCGTCAGTCCGTTCCAGGAGCAGTGCTTCTGCAGCAGTGCAGAGATCGTTTACGTACAGACTCTATTTTTGCTGTGCTGTATTAAAGTGACACCGCATTGTTCGCGGTAAAAATGAACATGGATTGACACAGAAATGCAGTCATTTCACAATAAATGTATACTAATTAAAGCCTACTGTGTTTCACACAGTAGATTTAAAACAAGAAATAGAGCAACTTTAGATAAACAAGGCAACATTACATATGCACTTTTATAGAGGAAGAAAAACAAAGTTATTTAAGACCCGTGGGATTGCTTGTAATAAAGATTTAAATGCAAAAGGCACGAGAGTCGACTGTTTCTGTCTGTGGTGAGTTTTAATTTTGAATGTTTGTGATAGCCTAACAAGAAAAGTAGGCTGATGTTGTGTTTAAATGTGTTGCAGCTTTATTCAGCAACTTATAAAAACCTAGCAGTCAAATGCATGAGTAATACGTTGTTTATATTGGAATTTAAATGTCTATGAAAGATTGTTACTGTACTGTGATGAAAGAGTATCACATTGCTGAAAAAGCTTTTTTTTTTTTTTTCATGATTTGATTTCAAAATAATGGACACATGTTGTATTGTGTGGCTTAAACAGCTGCAGATCAGTAACGGACTGCAAACACGTCCTGTGTGAAAGCACAATGAGTCCTTGCTGCTTCAGCACCACATACGTAACGCACACGGACTGCATACGCACTGCAGACGGATTATATGTGAAACAGGCTTTAATCAACTTGTTTCAATGTATTCCATCACTTTACCCAAGGCTAAACCTTAAAATGTTAAAAATTTATGAAACTTCTTTCATCATTTAATCATCACTAATCATTTAATTTTTATTTTGTTTGCCGTGGGACACAAAAGACACTTCCTCAATATATATATACATAAAATGTTCATTAAAGGCACAGACCTCTGGAGGGGCAGGTGTGAAATGGCGGATATTTAGGCTAAAGTGGGAGAAGATAAAAATCTTTGTCATTATTTTATCTTTGTTATTAATTTTTTTTAAACAAAGATCCACATTACAAATACAAATAATATACAAATAAAAATAAACATTGTTTTTGTTTTCATGAACAATAGTATTTAGCAGTAGCATTCAAAAACTGAATGAACAAGTAAAAATAAAACACTATATACATTGATTCCTATTAAATCAACTGTTTTAAAGTTTTTCAGTCGAGTATTGAGTGATTTTTCTCTTTGTGTAAATCCACCGCTGAGTTAAAACTGATGTTAATGTATGTCACAGTATATTCATTCCTGCGTCGCCAGAACTGCAGCTGATAGAATGTGCTCTGCAGCACAATACAACCATATTTCTTCAAAAGCAGATCGTGGAGACATTTTTATCGTCCACGATCAAAAATCTTCATATCACACACCCCTATCCTTGGCAGAAATCTTGGGCGCGGTCATGATATGCTGATTATGAATTAGAAGCACAAAAGTAGGATTTGTAAAGAAAAACATCTGAGTATTTTGAAATAAGCCAAGAGGAGACTGGGTTTCTTTTGCTAAAGTAATGAAACTTTGTTTCCTTTGCTCCTACATTTCCCAGAGGTGCTCGCACGACACATACATCTTCCATCTTCTGCCTGCACGTCTTCCGCATCCCACAGTCAGCAGATGTTAGAAAAAAAGTGTTTATTACGTTTGAAATCTGGATATTTATCTTACAAAAATGCAAGGATTATAAGTCAAAGGAACATTCTTTTTGGGAAAAAGACTGTAATTTAATCTTTATGCACTGATGATCATCCCCAGCCTGCCTCATGAAGCAAGTTTGAAGTCAATTATGTTAAAATTACATAATTTATATACAATAGTAAAAACCCCAGAAACACTGCTGTTAAACACATGCATAATACAAGTTAAAGACTGCAGAGAATGTGATGGACATAAGAACATCAGCAGAATAACATTTCTATGGTACAATAATTTTGTTACTTTTATATCCTGAAGCAAACCAGTAACTTGATGAGCGCAAATGTTAGTAAATCTCACTGCGTGATTCTTTTGAACTATTTTGAACTATATCGTTATCTCTTTGGTTCTGTCTTGAAAACTCTGGGAAGGACTGGCATGGTAATGTTCATGACAATGTTAATGTATCTGGTCTGGGTGGATTTGATCGGATATGCTGCTGCTGCTGCTGAGGCAGACCAAGACTTGCTGCTGCCAGTACATCCACAGCATGCTGTTACATGAGTAAGTAAAAGATACTGCTGCTGCACATATAACACATGTGAAATAACCCCATAGCAGATCTATACAGGTGGAGCTGGGGAAGGCAGGGAGTTTCTGAAGTGTGCTGCAACAGCTACAGCAAGCACTAGCCAAATATTTGAATGTTGAATAACAAGCTCATTGGCTACGAATACAGGAGAGAACCAATCAGCCATATCATGTGATGATGTCATTATTTCAGATTGAGTTACACTTATCAGACTGCGTCATCTTGAGTTACAGACAGAACTTTGTATTTATCATCCTCGGTGTGAGCAGGCCTTTAGTCTACTGGAAAAAAAAAATAGTTTTTTTTTTTCAGCTAAATGTGGCAATGTACTGATACCCCACTGAATTTCCTGTTTATTGGCTGAAATGTTAACTTTTGTCATTTGTGGACATTTTGCACACTGACTGAAAAGGTCAACATGGCTTTGTCACTTGCTGAGACAGACAGCTGCAAAATAAAAGCCGGGTCATGTGAGATGTCAGTGGGAGCTCGGCTAGACAGCAAAACCCCACTCATTTACTCTGATCGTGAGATGTGGCATGAGCCGCACACCCCCGTAATCAGCAATATCTGCCGCTACATCCTGACATTACGTTTACAGTATCCAGGAAACAGTTTAATGCCCAACATGAGAGTTTAAATGACTTTGTGAGCAGAGCGAGGCAGGTCATCTGCGCAGAGTTTGTCGTGATTGAGGTGAGGGATAAAGCGAGACCTTTCCAAAACTCACAAACGGCTCCATGCTTTCTGTCTTGAAGCATGTCACCAAACACATAAAGCCTTCGAGGTAATGTACTGTACTGAGATTGCTTTGCTACGGGGTCTGACACAGTGGGTGCAGTTACTCATACACGATCAAACAAACAGACATGCACATGCATACCTATATTACTCATATGTAATTGTCTATATTATATTTTGTGTTTTGCTTTTTCCTTACATTGTCTATTTGTATATACTTTTTTTTATTATCTGTGTCCTGTCTCGTCACTGTCATTCTGTTGCACTGTGGAGCTTCTGTCACTAAAACAAATTACTTGTATGTGTGAACATGCCTGGCAATAAAGCTCTTTCTGAATCTGATTCTGATGCCGAGAAACACTCATACTAACATTCACTCAATCTAATTCCACTAGTAACACAAAGTCTCTTATTTCATCTATAAAACAGACCCCACAGATTATTGGTCTGAGGATAATCATTGACAAACCTGCAGCACAGTTAATCGTTTTCTGAGCACTGTGGATGCACGGGTGAAAGCAAATCCTCACAAATATACTGTAGTTAAACATGTTGAAAGAAAAAACGGTAACACTTTAGAATAAGGTTCCATTAGTTAAAGGGGGGGTGAAATGCTATTTCATGCATACTGAGTTATTTACACTGTTAAAGAGTTGGATTCCCATGCTAAACATGGACAAAGTTTCAAAAATTAAGTTGTACGCTTGAAGGAGTATTTCTGTTCCAAAAATACTCCTTCCAGTTTGTCACAAGTTTCGGAAAGTTTTTTTCGAGTATGGCTCTGTGTGACGTTAGATGGAGCGGAATTTCCTTATATGGGTCCTAAGGGCACGTCTGCTGGAAGAGCGCGCGCTCCTGTAGAGCAGAGCACTGAGAGCACAACAGACTTCACTGATCAGAGCGAGAGCGTCGCAAAATGTCACAAAAGGAGTGTGTTTTTGGTTCCCAGGACAAGACAACCCTGCACAGATTACCAAAAAAAAAACAGCATTAAGGGACCAGTGGATGGAGTTTATTTTTACAGAGCATCAACGGAGTTGTGCAAGTGTTTGTGTTTGTTCCCTGCATTTCGAAGATGTTTGTTTTACAAACAAGACCCAGTTTGACGCTGGATTTGCACATCGTTTATTTCTTAAGGATAATGCAATCCCAACGAAAAGGGGTCACGATCGTGTGTTGGAACCGCAGGCGGTGAGTAAAACTGCTTCAAATATCTCTGTGTTGTTAACTTAGCTATCGGCGAGTAATCACATCAAGTAAACAACATGCGATGTTGTCATCAAACTGCACTTTCCACATGTACAGCTTAAAAAAAAAAAAGACGACAAAGTGGAACTTAGTCATTTTCCAAAACCGCTAAGCAAATATATACAGTTTCAGTACATACCACATAGAGAAGCCTTTGCTGATGCTGCTCTTGTTAAATTTCAGCCTCTGGATCTGTGTCACAGCTTCCAGACGCTCTCAACACAAAATCCTACTGGCGCTCGTGATTCTTTAGCTCCGCCCACACGTCACGCCTCTAGGCGCTCGTGTTTTTCCGGGAAAAATCGGTACAGATTATCTTTCTCTTATGAATATAATAAAACTAAAGACTTTTTGGAGTTATGAAGGATGCAGTACTACTCTATAGGTACTCAAGATTAACAGGATATTGAGTGAAAACGAGCATTTCACCCCCCCTTTAATGTTAGTTAATGTATTAATTAACATGAACAAACAATGAATAATACATTTATTACTGTATTTATTCATCTTCGTTAATGTTAGTTAATGAAAATACAGTTATTCATTGTTAGTTCATGGTAATTCACAGTGCATTAACTAATGTTAACAAGCACAACTTTTGATTTAAATAATGCATTAGTAAATGTTGAAATTAACATGAACTAAGACTTATAAATGCTGTAGAAGGATTGTTCTTGCTTAGTTCATGTTAACGAAAGTAGTTAACTAACAATAACTAATGGAACCTTATTCTAAAGTGTTACCGAAAAAAAAAAAACTTCTAAAGAGATTTGAAATGGTTCTCACTATTTGAAATGCTCATAATTCATAAAAGTCAAGTGCGCTTCAAATCTGATGTCAATGTCAACAGGGTCCTGTAATATATTTTTTGTTATATGAAAATCTAAATAACCTTGTTTTGTTTTGTAAAACTTTAAAATGCTTTTGTTTACTCTTGTAAATGGCGTTTACAGTATGTATAGCTTGTTGTTTTTCCCCTGATCTAGACTCATGCTTAAACTAAGAAAAGTTATATAATTATATAATGGGAATTGTTTAAATCTGTGAAACAATTAAAGCTACTCTACTTTAAGTTGAAATGTATAAGAAATATTTTTCATTTTCATGTTTTTTTACTGTATTTATGGTCTAATATCTGCAACCTTTGTGAGCATAAAAGACAGATGGATGGAAGGATGGATGGATAAATATAATCTTTTCATTATAATGAGCAATGTTAGCCTTTTGGTTTATCAAAAGTTAATGTACTTGGTTACCGAGGCAAGAAATAAATGGAAAGCATGCTTGGGATGAAACAGGAGATGCGTAATGCATGAATAAAATAGAACAGAATATTTTATTTCCAACAATCTGCTATCGTGCAAAAATATGAAACGTTATTTAATGTATAGTAATGATTTCATGTATGAGATATCCTTACTAATATAGCTACAATTGTCTACATTTCGCCTACATTGTGGGAACCAGCCAACCCTCCACAAGAAAAACAGCTTAATAAACCTAATGAATAAAGTCTGAATGAAAATGTAAAAAAGCTCAAAGTTTGGTGATGGTTATTTGAGATGGAAGGATGGAAAAATATAATTAAATCATTAAAAACTTAATGAAAAGTCCTAATCATGACTAAATAAATAAATAAACAAACACAAGTGTGTGTGTGTGTGTGTTTATGTGCGTGATAGTGCATGTATCTGAGGCTATAGGGAATATACTGTATCTCCCATGCTACATCTCTCTCTCTCTCTTTCCAATAACAGTAGGGACAAACTGTTCACTATACAAAGCCCCTCCAATTTCTGCTGTTTACCCCATATTTGCCGTCACATTGACAAACAATAAGATCATTTCTTGCAATGTACCCTGCAAATTAGACTGAGCACAGTCAATGTGAAATCCTCAGTCAGAACAGCGTGTTCTCACCAACCGGCTTAATCAACGGTCTTGAGCTTGATGCCAGACAGTGAACATCCATCCTGAAATCACCTCCCACACAACTGTCCCTCAAACCACCATGAAGACAACCACTGGAGCCGTTACCACCAACTGTGGGGATCATTTAGGATTAGGGACCATGGACATCTGTGAATCTTAAGATACAGTCGTTTGAAGTCCTTCATGCCTTTGTACATGTCACACGAGCACAGCAATCCACCCGTGGGAACACACATGGGTCATGTTTTGTGAGCTCCTGTTGCTTTGAGGGCGCATCTCAGAAAAGGGAAGGAGTTGCCTGTGGTGAATGTGTGAATGTGATGGAAACTTAAGTGCAGTAGTGGAATGTTCTATATGTGCTATGTTGAAAAGATGCTACATATGGAAACAAGTAATTGTTAAGTAGAAAAACACAGTTTCTTCATTCCTCTCTCTGTGTTTCTTTCCCACTTAGTAGCAAAAACACTGCCTTCTGGTGCATCATCTGAAGTGCAATAAAAAAGGGTGGCATCTGATTCCCACGCTGCTTGAGGAGAAGAGCCGCAGGCTGTGGTCATCCAAATTCTTGAAGAAATTCACACAATAGGCAGTCAGAATTTTCTAAATCATAACATGAAAAATACAGCCTGAGGGGGTTTGCTGGTCTTTTCTGGTTCTCCCTGTCACGGCAAATTTAGCTTGTTTAACGGGGTTTGCCAGTTTGTCTCTCCACATTTTCCCCAATTTTATCATGTGCCAGGCAGATATTGTCCGTTACAAAGTAATAAAGTAAAAATAACAAGCACTTTAGCAACCCATTGCAGCCTTGATTCATTCACTAATTCCCAACAAGGGATGTGTGTACCTCAGGTGAGGTGTTTTGAAACTTGATCGCAAAGACCCCCAAGTATAAACCCATTACTACTGTATAGCTACTGTATGTATTTTTATAAACAGGGGTACATATAATTTTTTTCAGCCCTGTTCTCATACGAGAACCAGGTGATTTGGTTTGGTCCTAATTAATAATAGTGATAATATTATTGCAATTTATTTAGTTTTTTATTTATTATTTAGTTTTTATAAAATAATAAACTAAATAATAAGGTGTGACAATATTATTTTATTTAAAAATAAAAGGGGAGTATTAAATGCAAATATAATTATTTTATAGTAAACTTAAAAAAATTAAATGCTATTATTATTATTATTATTATATTATTATTATTAAGGTTTAGCGCTGCTGTCTGTAGAGCGACAGTGAATTAAATGCCACAGTTCTGCATTGTGCTCGGAAAATTGTAGCGGGCAGATTAGATTTACTGTGTTGAAAAATTAAACACAAATATATATATACATATATATTAATATGCCGTTTGTAAAATAATAATTTGCTTTTATATTTTCATTAAATAAAGCCAAAAGAAAAGTTATCTGAAAATGTTTTTGTTGCATTAAGCTCATCTTTATTCCTACTCATTAATGTTAAATATAACATATCAATGTATAAATATTTTCAATTAAGATTGTATAGTGGTTTTTACAAATAAATACAAACATACATAGATACATAAATACATAAATCAACCCCCCCCCCACAAAAAACTTAAATTTTGCCCGTAACGCTGCAGAAATAAAGTGAAAAGTGACAATAGTGAAATTAAAACTCCCTAAAAGCATGAAATTATTCCTCTTGAATACTGCATGGAAAAAGAGATTAATTATGTTTTATCTTTCACAAAACGGTGTGGTTTTGTTAATAGCCTTACTTTTAAAAAGCATGTCTGACAATAAAATACAAAAAACAAAACAATAAAAACAATAATAAATAAATTAATTAATTAATGATGATTAATAAAATTATATACAATTTACAAAGCAGAATGAATTATTCAAATGACTGTATGATCAATAGTGGGACATATTTAATGTTGACCTTGTACAGCAACATTTAACATTAATAATAATAATAATAATAATAATAATAATAATAATAATAATAATATAAACCTTGCGTTTTCGTGTGTGGACACCAAAAACGTATATTTTCTAAAAAAGCTGATGCCATTGGCTCACATCTCGCCCCTATTCAGACACCACTATGTCACGTAACAGCAACAAAAACATGAACAAACGCTGAATGATTATCTATTTATGAACTAACACAGATTAATAAATGTATTGTTCCATGTTCATTTGTATACTGCATGCAAGGTTTATATGTATAGACCAAGTCTTCTACTCCATTTTTAGTGTATCTCTGCATGTGTCAGAATTACAGCGCCACATACTGGACTGGCATGTATACTACATCGTTTTGTGTTGGTTTGTGGTTTCGATAGGACGCAAATATTTTTGACATGAGGGGAAAAAAAGATTAAACAGGGAAAGCTCTGGCTTTGTGTGGACATAGCCTTAGAGAAATTTTCTCCATGGCTGAACCCAGTAATATCCAGAGTTGTGTAATACAATCTCAGACGTCTCATTAAAGACAGAAACTACTAGTGAGTCTGTTTTTCACCCACTATATCAAATGTTTTTAGCTGGAGGCCTAATCATTGTAATGATGCCCACTTTAATAATAACAAAAATTTGGCATTAGGAAGTGTGATATCGCTTTTAATTAATTAATATTTCCCTTACACCAACACAATTGAAAAAATTATTCCAAACAAAGTCACAACATATTGAACCAGCATTTGCCTAAATGAATTGGTTAAGTAATTGTTAATCGGTTAAGTCAGTGATTCAAATAAATCACTCAAACTAACTTGTGTCTGGGTATGCCTAATTTCCAACTATGTTGTATAAAATTTAGCTAAATTCATAGTATTTATAAAACAGTTGACAAACAGTATCCGAATAAACTACTACATCCACTGAGAGTTTGAAGTTTGCATCTAAAAAACATTTTACTCTCCCATGAGGGCATAAGTTGTGAATGGCACTGACTTGGTAGGACGTGATTTGGATATCTAGTACAATATACTGAAAGTTTAAAAGAACACATTTCAGATTTGGTGTCCATAAAGGGCTACTTCAGCCTTACCAATGAGATGGTGGGTGTGTGAAAGAGAAAAAAGCATTTTCAATTCAGAGCCATCAGTGCTAACAGAGGCTCTACACTACAAAAGTGCATATCACTGCAGAGCCGAAGAGAGCGAGAGAGTAAAGAGGCAGGAAGGAAGGAGTACAGAAAGGAAGGCGAAAGTTTCCTGTGGACGAGGGCGGAGGGGAGATTGCTGTTTGCTGATAAAACACACACACACCTCAGAGGGATAAGCCTCGCTTAATCTCCTCGTCTGCCATTTTTCAATTACAGGAGGCTGCAGCCTGGGAGGTTGGGTAGAGGAGAAGGGAGGATTACAAGGATATTTGGGCTCTTATATTGAAGGAAAAAACTAACTGAGACCCCCTGAATGGGGGGCGGTGGGACTCAGTGGACAAGTGTGCGAGGTAGAGATTTGTTGGGCCTGCACACGCACAAACAAACATAGTTCCTTAATGCAAGTCTAGTGTCTCCATCACAGTGCCAGGACTCTGGGGAACGTGCCAGAGAGAGCGAGGTAAGACAGGGATAACAAATGATACAATAGCTCACCCAACTAGTCGGCAGGGTTAAGAACCACAGGAGCAGCGAGAGACCCACAGATGTGAGGCGTACAGGATGTCTGGAGCGTACGCAAACACACACACTCAGAATGCAATTACAAACGGCCTACCGACTGAGCAAAGACGTTTGTTAGCGATCCCCCGTGGATTTCGATTGCTGTACAAGGATATGTGTTTATAGTGGTCATGAATTAAACATTTTATTACACATTCAGATCACCGTGTGGAGGTCTTTGTGTGTGTGTGTGTGTGTGTGTGTGTGTGGTTTTATTCCATCTGGCTATTTCCATTGGATTCATTCCAGCAGCAGAGCACACTGTGGATTTAAGCAAGATTCAGCTCTCAAAAGTTTAAATGCAGTGCGTGGAAATTATTTTTTTTTAAAGGCTGCTCCTAGCTGAAGAGATTTCTCTTTTTTTTGACATTTGTGAGAAAACTAGTAGATGTGTACTTGTATGTAGAATTTCACATGCATAAATGTAGAATGTAGAACAACAATCACAGTCGACATAATGTTGACAAATTGTAATATATTGTTATTGTCTTTTTTTAAATCCATATCTGAATAACAAAAAAGCTTAAGAAAAGGTATAGGAAAGACTGTACCTCACTTTAGTTTCATATGGATTATTAAAATGATCAGTATTACTTCACTTTACTTTTTCAGTGGATAATAATTGAATTACTAAGTAAGGCGTTACACCCAACATATCGTTGGTCATTTCGTCTTGCTACAGACAACATGTCATTCATGCATGTCTGGAAGCGGTCATTACCTGTGATCGGGTGATGGTCATGATAGCTGCCTCGTGTGTGTGGGTATTAAGCATGCTGAGGTGACGTTCGTGGATGAGTCATGTTCTCATTGCAGGGAGATAATTTTCTCAACATTCACAAATGTTACTATAAAATGAAGGAGGCTGGTAAAAGAACAAAACATCAAAATATGACTGAATTATCTAAACCAAAAGCACCGCAGACCAAAAGATTTCTTAAAATATCTGAAAGTTTGACTGAAGACATGCAGAACTATCCCTTTAAAGTTCGAAACAGGTGATTGATTCAATAATTATATCTACAATCTAGATTTCACATGGCATACTTTTGGGGAGTCCTGCGCCAGCCAAGTATGTGCCATTTAGATGATTGAGAATGCTTATGGATAGCATTTTCCAAGTATTACAGACCTTTATTAATCTCCACTGCCTGTGTGTCTTTGGCTTCAAGTTGCTTTTTTTCTGTACAGTTGATATTTTAGAGCTTCAAAATGCTGACTTTTACTTTGAAAATAATTTTATGAAATCAAACTGATTTATTCATTCAATCATTTATGATTATCTTAGCCTCATGACATCAAGAGTGAAGCCAAAACCTCTTATTAGATTGACACGGCCTCTTTCAGCTAAATTTCAATTCACCTTCCATCGTGACTGGTAATGAACTTGAATAAACTAAGAGTGCAGGATTTGTAGCTGTGCATCTGTATGGTTTACTGTTGTTCTCCAAGCCCACACTCTTGCTCATGCGGTGGCTGAGTGAGACAGCACTGTGCACATGTGCAGGTGTACAGTACATACTGTACGTGTATTCATGAGGCACTGCTCATCGTGAGAGATTGTGTGAGGGGGCACAGAGCACCTATCTGGAGGGCTTCCATAAGCAGGTTTGGATATTAAAGAGCACTCAATCCTCTGGTCACATTCACAAGAACATCTATTTGATTTATCACTGAGAATAACTCCCCATATCTCACTCTAATGCTCTCTCTCTCTCCAATTCTGGCTCTCTCTTTCATTCAGGTCCAGGACCCCAGATCCCTCTACATGTTCATACTGATCTATCTCTGACTGCAACACTCTTCTGTTTAGCAGGGATTTCTCAAAACGCATCACACTTACGTTTTCTCATCCATTTCTATGATTTTACCTTAAGCTAATGATATTTTATTTCTCTTAAAGGGATAGTTCACCCAAAAATAAAATACTGTAATTTATTCACGCTTACATTGTTCCAGAGTTTATTTTGTGGACCGCAAGAGAAGATATACTTTAGAATATTGGTAACCAAACAAAATATGTTTTATATGTTGTCAAAATATCATCTGTTTACCACAGTTTTGGGACAACATGAAGATTGATGTTAAAGGTGCACTAAGCAATATTTACAAAACGCTTTTGACCGCAGTGTTAGACCTTGTCCCAAAACACACTTAACCAATCAGCAGTAAGGAGGTGTGTCTAGTAATGACAGAGAGAAGAGAGCGCTCAATTTGAGTACACAGGACAGATATTAGCAGATCGATTATAGATAGAGAGAGAAGACAGATACAAAAAGAGGGCAACATCTTAGAAAAATAAGGGTTACGATCAGGCAAGAGGTAGGACCCGCGTAAATATTGTGTACGTACATGTGAGGCGGAGATATCAAAATAGGGGCGAGGTCCTGTTGGGACATGGGTGTGTTTGTTTTGGTGCTTTCAAATGTCAACACTGTTTTGCAAAATGTGCTTAGTGCACCTTAAACTAAAACCAATACAGTTGTTTCCGGTAACTGATATAACTCTAATATACATATATTAATATTACATGAAAAATGTACAAATTAGAAATGTTGCTTTGGCCACAGAATTAAATAAGTTTAAGTTCTAAAATGAATAAAACTAAAACTGAATTAATCCTAAATTTTTATATAGAATATTTAAAAATGATAACATTTAAAAAGCACATAAAACACCCTAAAACTAGAATTTATATGAAAACTGAAAATATCTAAAAATAAATAAATGAATAATACTAAAATAAGAATGTTTTTTTTTGGTTGCACTATCCTATCCCTTTAATTTTACACCAAAACTTTACAAAAATGTATGGCTTTTTAAAATTTCTTCAACATATTTTTTGGTATTTTTAAGTTTTGTCTTTGTCTTTTGTCATTGTCTGGCGGGTAGCTCCTGAAAACGTACAAAACAATGCACTGAGCAAACACCAACATCTTTTTTTGGTGAAGAATTAAATTCATTTCTCTGGTGTGGACTGATCTAAACTAATTTTGCCTAACAAGAAAAAGTGGGAACCAAAGAATACACAGAGGATGAATGCTGTGAGTTGTGAAAGAATAATTAATTATATCACACTGGCTTCTCTTGTATCCCAAGAGAGCCAGATGGTGTGGTGACCTGGGTGCCTGGATGAATAAACTTTGATCATTCTCTGTCTACCACCCGAGTGTGGCGCCTCCGGTCACACCAGCCATCAGGCTCACCTGGGACAGTGCTAATTATCCCAAATACAGTCTCCATAACACATCATCTGACAGGAAAGACCAGCTGATGTCCACTAGAGTAGCACATCTCCATCAAAAATCTAACATACAGCTGAACTGTATGTTCATTCCACTTCCAAATGAACTCTGCATGCATTTGAGTAAACTTATTTTAACTTAGAGGCCAAAACAGAAGAAGTATCTAGTCTATAGATATAGATCAGGTCACTCCAGCAGGAATCCACAACATAAAAAAAGTTGAACAACTACTCAAAGTCCTAACTGTAATATTAAGCAATACTTGTCTAAGCAAACATCACTAGTAAGGCTTCTACAGAACACGGCCAAAATCTAAACGTGTCAGGAGAATAAGAGTGAGAGTCAGGAGACTGAGAGAGGTTGTGACTTGCTGAAATAATGATCATAAGCCACCCGTGTTCATAAGAAGAAGTCGATTAAAGGCATTGCTTTGGAAATAAATGATAGATCATAGATCAAATCATTAATCATGAAAGTGCAGTGTCGGCAGGGGAGTCTTTGACAAGCTGCCGCTGATCACAAGACAATGAGATTCTTTCTTTCTGTCTTTCTCCCTCTTTTGCCTTCTCCTCTCCTCTGTTCTTCCTCCCCCGTCAGTTTCCTTTCTTCTGCACCATTTCATGCATACTTCATGTGTAAGGAGTGGGTTTCCCATATTAAGCATTTGTGCAAATCTCTTAATGGCATATTAATTAAATGTAGTGTATTTTAACATTTTAGTCAATGAAAACAATATATTTAGATACAAAATGACAAAAATATGCCTGTAAAACTATAAACTTACACCATAAACAATAATGTAAATGTATTTCAATGAGTGCTGTCAAATTGATCGATCGTGATTAATCACATCCGGAATAAAAGTTTGTGTTTACATATAAATGCACACACATAATGTGTTTATGAAATATTTACATATTTAGAAATATAGAGATACATTAAATGAAATATATACATAATAAATATATACATATTAATATTTCACTTGTATTATACATAAGAATATATAACATACATTTCTTAAATATATGCAATTAATCTGGTTGAAAGAACTAATTTCAACTTAAACATAATGTCATATGTTTTACACTGTTGTGAATTTTTTATGCTTTACACTATAAAGTGTATGTGACCCTGGACCACAAAACCAGTCTTAAGTGTCAATTTTTCATATGAAAGCTGAATTAATAAGCTTTCCATTAATGTATGGTTTATTAGCATTGGACAATATTTGGCCGAGATACAATTATTAGAAAATCTGGAATCTGAGGGTGCAAAAAAAATCTAAATATTAAGAAAATTGTCTTTAAAGTTGTCCAAATGAATTCTTAGCAATGCATATTACTAACCAAAAGTTAAGTTTTTATATTGTGGCGAGTGGGGCGGGGCCGAGAGGCGTGGGAACGAGGAGTGAGGCCAGGTGTAGTGATTGGAGATGAGCTACACCTGCGCCCCACCGCCAGTATCGAGTCCCACGTAGGAGATGGAAGGATATAAAACTGGAGCGACTATAGTGAAGGACGAGAGAGGACCAGGCCTGGGACATTATTTTATGTTTGCTTTTTATTTGTGCGCGTCAGTCACCGTGAGGGGCTGACGCGCTGTTTTGTTTATTTTTGATTATTAAAATGTTTTTGATTGTGCGCCGGTTCCCGCCTCCTTCTTCCCGATGATTAGGGAGTTTTATCGTTACAGTGGTGCCGAAACCCGGGAGAAGGAGGGACGCGCTGCTGAAGATCCCTCGCCGCTGTGGTGAATCCGCGGTGCCCTCGAGCTGGCGAGGTATGTGCCGCCAGGGACGCTCAAGGCGGTGGGCTGGAGCGAGTTGCCGGGGACGGGCGAGCTCGCTGCCGACCGCCCACGATATGGAGGGGCGGCTGCCGTCCGTGAGGGAGCGGAGGAGTCGGCGCCGTTCGCCAGGGGGCCGGAGCCTGCCGCCTCCGTGACGGAATCCGGAGGGGCAGGGAACGGGGGACTCCTGCCGCTGCCCAAAATCGGAGGAGCCGTCGCCGTCCACCGGGCGGCGGAGGAGTGTCGTGCCGTCCGCCGAGGGCCGTCCAGTGCCACCGCCGGGCACCGCGGAGGAGATCACCCAGCCGGTGGAGGGCCGAGCAGCAGTGCGTCTGGGAACCGGATTTTTTTTTTTTTTTTTATATTCAAAAATAAACACATGAAATAATGTCCCAGGCCTGGTCCTCTCTCGTCCTTCACTATAGTCGCTCCAGTTTTATATCCTTCCATCTCCTACGTGGGACTCGATACTGGCGGTGGGGCGCAGGTGCAGCTCATCTCCAATCACTACACCTGGCCTCACTCCTCGTTCCCACGCCTCTCGGCCCCGCCCCACTCGCCACATATATATTTACGGTATGAAATTTACAAAATATCTTCATACAACATGATTTTTACTCAATATCCTAATGATATTTGCCATAAAAATATTTTTTTTATCATTTTGAACCATACAATGTTTGGGCTATTGCTAAAAATATACCCCAGTGACTTAAGACTGGTTTTGTGTTCCAGGGTCACATACAGTATGCTTTATGTTGTGGGTAAGGCTTATTTTATTTCATATGAACATCATATATATTTTTACAATTATGTGTATTTTGTATAGAGGTGGTACTAAAATATGGAAAATCTTGTCATCATCCACTCACCCTCATGCTGTTGTATGACTTACTTTTTCCTCTGAAAACACAAGAGAGGATATTTCAAACTGTATGTAAAAAAAATTATAATAATAAAAAAACACAGAGATTAAAGCTCTACAGGTTTGAATGGACATGAGTGTGAGTAAATGATAAGAGAATTGACTACAGATAATAGTTTTGATATACTCTGCTTGATTGAAACCTGGCTCAAACCAAATTATTATATAATATATATTATATTATATTATATACTCAGACCTATTGGTTAATGTTGATTAACTACAGACTCTCAAATTACCAAAAACCACAGACCCAAGCTTATCGAATACTGAAGTAATCCCCTTTCCTCTTCTTGAGATAGCCATGCATAACATTCTGTAACCACAGTGGCAGCCACTAATGTAAATATCAAATATGAGAGCTTCTATAACACCAGAAAATCTTATCACAATTCTGCATGCAGCGTTTTTTTAATAAACAAGCCCAGTCGAGTTGAGAGTTCATCTGTCAAATCTTAATTAACTGACAGTGGCTATGAATGTTCAGATATCAAATCTGGTGCGAACAGACAGCAACAGGATCTAAAACCTTCATGCACACAGTTCATATCTCTCTCTTTAAGTTTCCAGAACCCAGCATGAAAGAGCACAATACATATGAGGCACCAGAGGGGTGTAACAGACAACTGGTTCTCCAGTACGGTTCCATGCAGTCAGAAAGCAGCAGTACATTACTACAGACACAGGTTTGGTTAAATTAAAATGAACCCTGGTGTGGTTGCTCTGTTAGTGCAGTTCGTTTTGAGTAAGTGTGAATGCTGGTAACCGAACCTGGAGGGCAACAAACAAGTGGACTGAGAACCCCTGAAAAAGTCAGCCTCTTCCACATAAACTCTGGTGCTGTTTGACCAAAATATGATTGCAACACAGACCAAAGGCATCTATACAAAACAAAATAGGATGTGATGTCACAAGATGAGACCAAACTATGAGTGTAAACACACCCTAAGGTTGACCTTCTAATCTAAAACCTTATTCAAAAGTACAATTTTCTATTGCATTACTTAAATGCAAAACTTTATATATTATATTAACTTAATAACAGTAATAACTATATGTATATATATATATTCCCTAATGACTAATATACAACTGCTGCTACAATTTATACATTGCCTACTCATTGTCAGTTCTGTTTTACTCTGTGCACATTGTTGTTTTATTGTCTGTATTATCTATGAGTGTCCCATGTAAAGAAGCGGTTTCCTTTTTTTATCCATTGCCATGTGCTAAAAATGACAGTAAAGTTGACTTTGACTTTGAACTTGCTCTCCAAATCCAGCCCTGCATATCTGCGAGAGTGAATTAGCACTCCAAACAGGTCTGACACTAGTATTCTTCTTCCGTGAGAAAAAGAGCCAACACTTTTAATTCAGCAGAAGGAGCTACACAACAATATAGACACTGATAAAGAGGAAGAAAAGACTGTACAGATCCTAAATGAAAGATAATATGATTTCACAGAGAAAAACAGTTCCACTAACAAGAAAGAGAAAACAGCTGGGAAAAAGACAGGCCCTCTGTTTGTGTTTTTGCCATCTGTTTAATTTTCTGCCTCAGAAATCTCAGGGAGCTCTCGCTTCATTTCAAACCTTCGCAGCATCAGCCTCTCAAGTGCGTCTCTGTGAACTGATGTTTTAGTATGCGGCTGGAGAAGCGGCCGTCCTCCGCCCTTCAGAAGTGGAGCGTATTGAGCACTCTTTTTAAATAATGGTGCTAAGACCCTGCTGGGTTCTGCACCGCATGAGACACAGGATCAGAGCAACGAGGAAGTCATACTAGACGTCTGCTGTGCTGTCTAAACCCCATTTATACCTCTCGCCCAATATTTGTTTTCTTTGCTTCCTTCTTTCGACCTTTTTATCTTTTCTTCTCCCTCACTTTCGTCCCCTCGTTCCTCTTCTCTTTGAAATGCTAATTCTGTCATCAGGTCTCTTGCCTAATTGGCTGCCTCCTTGTTTTAATTAGGTATGTATGACTTGAACTAGCAAGAGTCCCTAGACTGCAGTGCGTTGTTTTGTTTGTGTGTGTGTGTGTGTGTGTGTGTGTGCATGAGCTCAAAGCTGGTTAGAGTGACATCAGAGTGAATTTCCTGTTTTCAGGTCTCTGGCCCTTGCGTAAGGTCCATCTCTCGTGTTGTCGTAGTGAGTTCCCTGCGGCTGTGCTGTTGTTCCTAGAGAAGCTAATCTGACTGTATGACTGAGCTGATGGTCATCAGGTCATGTTTGTCCTGTTATGGTTGCATTTGCCCTGCACCTCTGTAAGAAGCTGGACCGAACAGGATCAGGATGAGGCTGTTTCCCTATTTCAGAAAAAAAGTGAGGGCCAAGCAAACTTTTGACCTGCCCTTGTGAAAAAGACGTAAACTTCATAATAGTTTTAAAAAGAGTGCTTGTTTTAGAAATAGTAAACATTAAAACAGTGTAAGTGGAAACTGAATGTAATTTTCTGTACATTTAATTGCATTTTAACTGAAATTAAATGGAAATCCATTATAGTTTGTTTAAATTTATATTAACGCAATCATCTAAAAAATTTTTTTTTGACCCATTTGCTGTAAGTAGGACATTTTCATATGTATTTCATAATTATTAATATTGCCTTTGAAATATGGTTAAAGCGCCCTGCCAAATGTACTAAAAAAAGCATTTATGGTATACTAAAGTATACTTTATTGTAATTTCTATTGAAACTTGTCCTATATGTTGTATATATATATATATATATATATATATATATATATATATATATATATATATATATATATTGTCGATTATTACAGATTTGTAATAATGAAACTGCAATTTAGCACATCAGTTACACACAGGAAAGTTAAAAACATAACCACGGTGGAATAATAAGCGCAGTTTAATAAAAACGTGCACATTCAATACAATTAAGCACACTTCTCTTTTACAAAGGTTATAGTGCATGCTTTTCCACAAAGTCCTTGAGGTGCAACTTAAGGAGTCAGTATTTATGCCTAAAAGTTTTGATCACCAGACCAATCTATAACCACTCTTCCCAAAGCAGTATGCATTTCGTTTTATGTTTATGTAAAAAAAAAAATTATACAAATGACAATGTAATCGCTCCTGTGTGACATTTCACATTTCAATGGTATTTACAAAAACTGCAAATGACTTTTGTTAAATATGCCATTTGTATTGGATGTAGAGATAAATTCGCCTTTAGGTCTTTCTCTGAGAAATGTTTTCTGCATGGTTTCTCCCCAGAAATGTCAAAATGAAGGTGAACGCTCAGACAAATAAGATCAGCTGTCTCATTAAAGAGCGCGAGAAAGTGGCTTTGCGAGTTTGTTTTTCGCCAAAAATATTGATTGCTTGAAAGCAGAATAATAGCCACTATTAATGAAAAGGCTAGTATAGTTTGTGTTTACAGCAATATATTTCAAGATTGGAGTCCATAGACCTCACTAAAGGCGCTCCAGGAGTAAATACGTTTAAAAAGGCTGGGAAATATTGCTTTAGATGATAAACACTTGAAAAGGATTGTAAGAAAAAGCAAAAGCGACAAAGACGGAAAGAATACACAACCGAACGTGAGCCTGTATCAGCCTTATTTCCATCACTAACATGTCAATATACAGAAATTGAGTTATTTCTTCAAAAGCCATAAAGACAGATAGGATGAATAGTTGGGAAATGATGGAAATTTAGTGATCTGGAGGTTGTGTGTTAAGAGATCGGTAGGGGGTCTCGCGCATGCATCTGCCTGCAAGAACATGGCAGAGATATCACATGACAGAAAGAGAGAAAAAGAAAGATCTCGCAGAAAGAGAATCAGCTTTACGTCTCCCGATGCATTAAGTGTTTCTGTTGTGACCATCGACGTCTGGTTTTCAAAGATTATTCACATCAAATGCTACACTTTCTATCTGTCGCATCAGACTGGAAATACGGATGTGTCTGATGTATTCTGTATGTTGAGCATGTGATACGTGGAGGAAAAGTTCTTTTATATCTAGCGAGCTGTGCCATTATGTAAGCTGACCTATCTTTGCAATAATCAGATCAGCGCGCACATAATAATCCAGAAACAACTGAAAAACAATGCAGAATTCACTCAGCCAAAAAGAACGAGGGGGGAAAAAACACACACACCGAACCCGCTCGTGGAAATGTGCTGAAGATGAGAGGGTACTGAAGTTCATGCCTTAGGATGTCTGCGTTCATCTGGGATGCATATTTCATGCTTTGTCAAGCTGTTTATGGCTGCTTGTGGCTCACTTTATCTTCCATCTCTGTCTTTTATCTCCTTCTCCCTGCTCTCTCTCAAGTCTCATGAAATCAGTCTTATTCTTCTTTAATGAGGGCATGGGGGAAAATGTACATTCAAATATCTAAGCATTCTCAGTTCGCACAACATAACCACAACACAACCGCCTCACACAACTGTGATGTTCTGAGATGAACAAACTGCATGTGTTGACTACTGTATACATTTCTGCAGCATAAAGCATTGTAAATTAGCTGACAGCTGAGAGTATTTGTGGATACGCAGAAAGACAGAGGACGTGGAGGTGTACCATGACCTGGAAAGCCTGTGTGTGCAAATGTGTGGCTATGTGCTGCATGAATCAGACGATGCACAGGGTAATGAGATCCCTATTTAAATCTTCTTAGTTGGAAAGGTATGACTTGGCAAACCTGTTCAGATTTTATAGGATTCAGCAGGGTTCTTTTAGGTTATTATTCTCTTGCTCATAGTCTATTTGTGAGGCCCTATGTACGATTAGAAGAAAAAAAATCACTATATGCAGAATAAATATTTAAAAAAAAATCATTGCACCAATGCAGAATAATTATAGTTTTTTTTAAAGAGAAAGCACTAAAAATAAAATAAATAAAATAAAATTCATACGTTTGTGTGTGTTTTCAGAAATTCCACTTACTGCAGTAATATAATTGTCTTTAAATCTCAGTTGAGATTGAGATTTGTTTACTGAGATTTTGAATTCTACTTTATTGTAATTGTGCATCCTGTTTGTTGCCTCAACCTCAATACAAATTTTGGAATTGACTTGGAATTTAAAAAGCGTTCTGATTCAATTCTGAATGCAGCGCATCCCTGGTGTTCAGATCAATGTTTATTAATTATTTACTGCAACAGACTTCGCAAAAGGGGCTAATTAATTTCTCGTGTTTTCAGTCTGCAAGTCGGTGTCGTTTTAATTCGGTGGCATTCATCATTCATTATAGTGGGACAGATGCAGTCACGACACACCACACGCTTCTGGTGTTCATTAGGTGATAAGTGTCTTTGCACTGAAAACGGGCATCTGCTTAATCTTTATAGACCATCTCACTGGACTCTTTATATCCTCCTGTGTGTCTCATGCCTTTCTTCAAACAGAAATCACTGTACATAATGATCATACTATCCAAATAATAACACATTCAGTATATGCTTTGAATCACAGTAAGTGTGAGGTTACGTTAAAGCAGAGTTTCGTACTGTATGACTCACGCTGTTTGATGTCATGCATCATTGTAAAAGCGAGTGTGAAAAGGGCAGAGTTCACTTTATGATTCATAGCCACGAATCTTTTAAATTATCGCCACTGGTGCACATTATGTGCAAGAGAACTAACATTTGATTGACATCATGTGAATCAGAGTGATTGAATGACATGTGAATTAATCCGAATTAATATCTTTACTATGCTAAATACATACTATCTCAGTGAAGTATGTCACGTACCAATTCTCTTGTCCACAGCTTGCGTTATAAAGTCAGTTTTCTACATTGACTGACTCATCAGCCCACTTGTGTTTAGACTCAGGGGTCCACAGGTCCACTGAAACCATTAGTCAGCCCAGGTTTGCCTAATAAAGTAGTTTGTGGAGCGGTGAGGTCGTGCTGTTTCATGAGAGCTACAGGGACTGCACAAATGCTCCCCTGTGCAGTGCTCTCAGAAACAGCAGCTCAATACAGATCTCAGATGCTCTCCATTAATAAGCAGAAAAGCTCTCTGGTCCATCACTTCATAAAGGGACCTTCATTCAGAGAGGGCAGCCAGTAATCACGACAGAGTTTGGAGCTCTTAATGAAACACCAGAACACACTCCCCAGACCCTGATATTAATTACCACCTCAGCTATGGAAAGACTGTCTGTGTCCCCACATCGCACAAGTGCTCTCACCTCAAGATCAGTCTCAGCGTGCGACTACAACTCTGTCATTTCAGAGTGCTCAATAAGAGCTCAACTCACCTGACTCTCTCCGGCTCCAACATCAGAGATCATCTCATACCGAGAGCAGATTCTGTCACTTTTAAAGCAGTTTGCCTTGAGTTTCTTTCGACATGTACTGTAAGAAGTATGGTGCGGATTGTAGATGGTGTATGGTGTATGACATGTAAGAACATAAAATTAAAGATTGAAAATCGCATTGAACGAGAAAAACATTTAAACAAAAATATTAAACGACTGTTTTCAACATTGGTAATGATAACAAATGTTTCTTGAGCAGCTAATCAGCTAATTCTGATGATTTCTGAAGGATCATGTGACACTGAAGACTGGAGTAACTACTGCTGAAAATTTAGCTTTGATATTCCACTAATGAAATGCAATTTAAAATATATAACATTCATTGCTCTGGTGGTCATAAGCTTTTACAGGTAGTTTATGTTTTAACCTGATATATGCATTTAATACATTCATTGCTAATCTGGAAAATATACAACCAAAATGATACATCTTTTAGTCCTATAAATGCTCACTGGAGAGAGAATGTTTCATTTAATTTATATATACTGTATATTATATTGCTACGTGTGTCTAAAGTCTCTAACCAGCAACAACGCTTGCCTTAAATTATAAGCTATTGGTCGCCTGATTAAAGATGCATTTAATCATTTTTGTACATGTTGTGCTGATTTGGCGGCCAAACCGGAATGACACCTAGTGTTGTGGATGAAACATCACACACAGTCAACACCAATAGAAACACACTATTCACAGTCAAGTCACAATGAATTAATTCAGCAAGCGAAAGGGTCTGGTGAGAAGAGGGTTACAGAGAATATGAAATAGATCTGGCTCATGCAATCTTAAAGAGTAGTCAAAAGTACTACTATGATCAAATTAGACAAATTCTGAATGCACCTTTAAAACAAATGTACTGTCCCAACTTTCTATGACTTAAATGTTATTGCTATGCATCAAGCAGTTAAAAGGGCTGGCTCCCATTCTGCCAATCTGGCAAGCGATGCTGAACTCATTAAATATATGTTTGGAGAGAATAAGCAGTTCTCGTGTGTAAATCAGCCGCTAATGGAGAATGCTGGCCTGTGGGGCTGAGTAAACACATGGCTATTTTTAAAGCACAGGCTCTGGATCAGCAACAATGGCAGACAGCTTTTCATAGCACTGCATGCATAAAGTGTTCATTATGTACTCCATTACAAGAAAGTGCAGTTACTGTTTTCGGCTATGCCCATATAGCAGTACAATATGGTTGTCAGTCCTGTTTGGAGTTAACATTTATACACAATTCAGTTATGTAAAAGTGACAAATGCATTCTATATTCAAGTTACTACCTCGTGACCAAAGAGGATCAAATGCTAGAAAGCTTAAAAAAAAAAGATGCAATTCAAAGTCTTGAGATTTACTATCATTATCTGTCACTATGGCTACAGCTATTACACGAGGCTATCAAGAGAAGAGGATTGACTTTGGTTGCTCATTCATATGACAGCATTCGATCTGTTCTTGTCTGTTATTGTGTGTACAGGGCAATTTCACAGACACACCGGCTAGTAAATACCGCTGTCAATCCCAAACACTGACACAGCCTTTCAAACCTCTCCTCTCACATTCATTTACTCCAGAACCTTACACAGGCTTTTGGGTCCTTTCGACCTTCGCTTCTCCAGCGATCTGTCATTTCGATTCAATTACAAAGCCCTCCCTCCTTGCAAGCCTGTCACTTTCCATGTGGAACGGCTGAGAGTGTGAACAGCACAGTTTAGACGCACCTCAGAAGATGTGTGCGTGTTCGTGCACTTTACTTGCCATCGGGTCTCTAAGGACTTGTTGATTTTACAAAATAAGTGTCTATAAGCGCCTGTTCAGTCACTTTTGGCCCTGCAATCTACAACATGTGTATCAGTAGGTCTAACATCTTTCACAACAGCATCAATCACAGCTGAAACTGCTGTTTACTCTGTCTGTCACACTGATATGCGATCCGTACAAACTCTCGGGAGAGATTTCCACTAGTCGTTTCATCACTGAGCCTTGTGCCTCCCCCCACCAAGAAACAAAAAATCTTTCTTAGATGCAAGGCCATCTGCTTGTAGATTCCAGAATAACACAGAACCATAGGTACACATGTCTGGATAAAGAATTACTGTTATTCTTCTGACAGCTCTTTGTAGCTCAAACCAAAGCCTCGGATTAATCTTATGTGTCGACACAGAGAGACAGCTCTGGATGGAGTGGATTGAGATGCACATGAATCAAAGTACCACACATCCACAACGATCTGAGAGGTTTGAGGAATCAGAAAAGAGATGAAGAATTTAACAATTATTTTTGTTTCTACTTTTAATAAATATATACAGCACAATTCAAAATTTGGGGGCTGTAAAAGGTTTGAATGTTTTTAAACAAAGTGTCTTAGTCGAATGAAAAGGTTCCATGTATGTTGAAGGTTCTTCATGGAACCATTATGCCGAAGAAGAGGCTTTATTTCTGTATCCCTATGATGGCAAAGTGGAGACATTTCCTTTGATAAATTTTCAGCCACTACGTCTTCAGTGCCACGTGATCCTTCAGAAACCATTATAATATCCTGATTTGATGCTTAAGAAACATTTCTCATTATTATCAATGTTGAAAACAGTTGGGCTGCTTAATATTTTTGGGAAAATGTGACATTTATACATGCTCCGTAGAACCTCTCACATAAAATGTATGTTTATTCTGTACTGTCCTGCAAAAAAAAAGGGGTGTAATTAAAACTATAGTCTAACATAGCTGTATTTCCATATGTATTTAATCTCAAATTTATTTTAAAATCAAACTATCCTAGCAGTGCAGTTTGAATTACCTCATCTGTCGACACAATGCTGGTGAATTGCAGAGTTATTGGCAAATATATCCACATCACTTTGATCAGATGTTTTCTTAACTGCTCCTTTCTCACTGCTGTCATTTTTGCTGTGTTTATTTTGTTACTGAGAGGAAAGCACTGTGTCAGGATGTTCATTAACAGTATATCCCTGTTAAGTTATTTGCAACTTCTGTTTACTTCTAAGCAAAAAGCGAAAACATATATTTGCAATGAGGATCCTACATCAGGGCTATGAATCATGTTCAGTATTTTGTACGTTACATAAGTTGCTGACTGCAGTTCACTAAACGGCCTCCACCGCTAATAACAATAGCTTCTTAGTCCATTGAAATAAATCAATGTAAAATGATTATTGAAAAATGTGTGTATACAGTTATACAGTCTTTTAAAGGCAACATATATGCAATCCAATAATTGGCCGTAACTAGCTACAGTAAATAACACCACATAGACTGAGCTGTCCCACCCCTTTGGACTTTTGTTGTGTTTTTTTTTTCCCTCATGTGTTCTGTGATCCAGTCATTTACTTCAGGTGTGTGTCTTTAATTGTCTTTATTGTCTTCAGTATATAGTTGTGTTCAGTCCTGTGTTCTCTGGTCCGATCTACTTTGTCCCTACATGTGTCTCCTCTCTGTTCTGTCCTGGATTTATCCTTTGGTTGGTTTACGTAAAGACTATTTGCATTCATGTTCAACTTCTTTGTGCGTTTATCTCACCATAGCGTGACATCAGGGTTCAACAAGGTCTGCTTTACAGACATCACACGGACAGCAACACCAGATAAATCACCGCTCACTCACACTTAAGCCCTTTTCTTACAGAAATTCCGGAAAATACACAGGTAATGTGTCCCAGCAATTGTTCCCGGGTCACTAGATTTTGCACTTTCAGTGTGAAAGTGTGCCAGTGATTACCCGGGATATGTACGTGCATTCACACACAACCCGTAAAGGTCCTATAACGACACGTGTCATCAAGGCGTGACGTGTAATGTATGAGTCGAAAACGCTAGGCACGTTATACTTTCACTGAAGCTGGCGAACGATCTCAGCATCAGCGCGGAGAGAGAGGGACTAACTGATCTCTGCTTCATTACAGTTTGCACATATTTTTTTGTCGCGAACATTGATCTTCCTACAAAACACCTGGTAAAAAAGTTGCACAATAACGTGCGTCATCACTACGACATGGCATTAGTTCCGCCAATTTCCTGGATCCAGCATGCAGTGTGAAAGGGGCTTTACAGGAAGAATGGCAGTCAGACAAGACTATTACTGGACTACACAGTTACAAGAGAGTAAGCCCACAAAACTAAACATGAACAAAAAAGTAGCTATGACATAAAAAAGCTCCATCAACACCCATTAAAACAGTGGTTTTTGATGAATGTTTCTGATAAGTTGTCAATTTTGCAAGATACCCTAATTGTCAAATTAACTGCCAGTTAGTAACTACACTGATGACTTGTGTTTTTGTTTTATTTTGTTAAAAGAACTAGAAACGAGTAGCTGCGCTGCATATTTTTTGATTCACTAAACTAATTTGTTCGGCAACTGAACTACACGAGGCAATATCTTTTTCGCGCTGTTAATTCAGTTTCACTATTGCAGCTCTGCAAAATAATTAGTGCAAGAATCTCTGCAAATAAATGCATTATAGACTGTGAACTAATGCATGTGTGAGAACTGTTAACGGAAGAATGGTTTCTCACTTCCCAACCCTACATCTGACTTGTTCAAAACTTATATGTCTTCTATGAGAGAGCAGACTCGAGAGTCTCGCCTTCAGTATTCACAGCTCATTTCTGAGTGACCGGTTGGCCATTATGGATAAAATTCTCTGGGTACAATCTATCTCAGACACACACAGGGCCGTTTGAAGGAATTTGGGGGCCCCAAGCAAAATGGACATAGAGGCCCCCCGACAACACCCCCCCCCCCCCCCACACACACACACACACACACGCAAAGCCTACAGGAACCACAGCATAGCCATACAGTTTAAGTTCACCCGCACTTTATATAAATTAAAAAAAGTTTACAGCACAAACTTAGTTTAAACTCTGGGCTGTGCAGGATATCAGCTATAATTATAGAGCTTTTGGTACTTTGTGCTTTATAGCGGAAAAATCAGCACTGAGAAGTGATGCATCTGTTGATGCTGAGGATGAAGTTGATGGTGTAGCTGGGTGGGAAATAATTGAAACAAAAATCTGAAATTACCTGTGAAGTACGTTTTACCATTTCACTGTTAGCATATTGAAAGAGGTCACTATTACCAGCTCAGGGGTGCGTTAAAAGTTTCCTTTTTTAGATTTTTTTTTTTTAAAATGCATAGAATGCAATGCATACATAAAAAAAAAACATTTAATTATTAATAATTGTTTCTCTGTCTGTACTTGTACTTTATACAATGACAATAAAGTTGACAGATGAATTAAGTGCATTTAAGTGCCATTCAGGTGGGTTTTTAAATAAAGCATTTTCTGAGATGCACATTAAACACCAAACATTAATTTATCTTTTAATTATTGAAAATTAAGCAAACTAAAGTTTTTGTTAAGAGCAGTTCTGTAGATGTTGTTCATGTGTTCACATCCTTATTTAGTGAGACATCAGACGCGAGACTGAAATCACCGCGAGCGTCACGCGCGCTTCAGTGCGTCTTCCGTATCGTGGTTTGATGTAAGTGCAATGACCTATTTTTAATTCATTCATTCAAAATTTGGCAAATTACGTGTCATTCTGCGTTAAACTGTAAATTCCGTTTTTATGACTGGATTCCGCGATTCTTGCAATCGAAACACGCTACGACGTTCTCTTTATGTTTGCCTGAGCCCTCAAATCAAAACACTGCTGACTCCTTGCAGTCTGCGATTTCTGATCTGCGTTTTCCTTATCCCGTTAAAAAAAAACATATTACAGTAACCATATTCCTTCCGTTCGAAAAAAAAAAAGCAGAGATCACTTGGTTGGCCTGCTGCTGTCAGCGACAACTGAGAGGGGCCCCCTTGAGGGGGATCCCAATAACAGTGTCATTACATGTTACTGCATTGACGATCAAAGGGGCGCTCACACAGTGTCGTTGCATTTTATTCTTAACCAGTCGTTGTCTTGGGGCCCCAGGTCAGCTCGGGGCCCCAAGCAATTGCTTGGTTTGCCTGCCTTGTTGTGACGGGCCTGGACACACATGTCAAATAGCCACAGACGGCCCCACATTGACAGTCTGACTGTGACTGCTTCTATGTGAGTGAAGTGAAAGCACTTCTCATTCTGTAAGAAAGTTATATTCTCTCACATCCAAATGGCTCTAGCTAGCAAAATGGACTCTATCTTCTCCATTATTAGGTTGGATTCAGTCTAGTGGTGGCCCAAATCCAATTATTCTTTTGCATGTGACATAGATTATAGATTAGATTATAGATTAGATCTGAGCAGTGTGAACATATAAATCCAATCTTTTCAAATCCAGTTTGGACGGCTTTCATGATATCAGCAGAGAACCATGGGCCTGTGTTCAACATGACTACACAATATAGAGCCATTAAGATGCTCTGAAACAAAAAACCAAGAGCTGCAACTATGTACTAAACAAACTCCTTCCAACCAACCTCAATAGCTTGAGACGGGCCTCTGATCAATACTTTCATTAGAACTCTCAATTGCTGTCTTTTGTCTCTTAAGAGAGAGCACAGAATGACTCAAATCATCCTTCCTCTAGAAATCTTTAAGTACATCTTATAAAAAAGAAAGTGATTTGACTAAAAACCAACACAATGCAAGTTGCACAGCATTTTTATTTATTTTCTTGTCAGGCCCCATCCAACCATAGCGACTTCCCAGAATGATGTTGATTGTTGCTTCGAAAGCATTGTGTAATTAAAGAATTAACTGTCAGTCATGAACGAGACAGATTCATTTAAAATGTGTCTCTGACGGTGCAATACAATAGATTGTTCTGCAGCCAGAGCTGCTGACTGACTTCTCAATTATTTTACAGGAGGTTGGACTGAATATTTCCTCTGAAATTAGACCTTTCAGACAAACACTCAGGCTTTACCGAGAGCAGAAGGATCAAACCCATTAAAATATTAGAGATGGTCAAAGTGCACCATAATGTTCCTATAATAAGGTCAACGATAGAGACACTATACGGTTTAGCCGTCACAATCTCGCCATACGCGGCGTCCTCCATTAACCCCTCAGTGAGAGACAGCATCACAAATGATGCCCATGTCCACATTTAAATGACTCATCTGTGCGCAAGCATATAGCCTCTTGAATAAATAATATAGTCCCGCTGTCCGACATCAAAATCCTCTTAAAAACTCATTGCGCTCAGCCAAACGATTTGAACAGTTCATAGAGAGATTTACAGACAAAGAGAAACACAGAGGGTCAAATTCACTACATTGATGGCTGCCTCATTTAGTTCAGTGGAAAAAGTTTTATTCACGCACCAACCATTATTAACCAGTTTAATAAAGTACTACTTGTGCTGAAATAATACTGCCCTGAATGCATTTACATTATATCATTATTCTTTTCAAGCCAAACAGGCCTCTTTTCCATATAAATTATTATTGTATTTTATACAACAGTTCGATTGGATCCTTAAGTTGAATAAAAACGCTCTGACTTTTCTGCGGGTTCATCATACAGAGTCAAAAAGTGATGAAGACCGAGTTAGTGAATCATTTAACCAGTTTGTTCAAAAACACTGATTCATTTATGAGCAAATCAAGTGACTGTCTTGTGAGTGAGTCAGTGAACTATTTGTTCAACCAATTTATATTTAAAAAAAAAGATTTCTTCAGCTATGAAACTCCCTTTTTTGTTATTTCTTACAGATGCAACGGTGCTTTCTTTCTACTTTCCTTCTGCCTTTTGCAAAAACAAACTGGAAAATAAAACTTTTATTTAGCAGTAAAAGGCATTTATAATATTACAAAATATTTCAATTTCAAATAAATGCATTTTATTTCCATTTTCCTTTATATTCACCAAACAATATTGGAGTAATGGCTGTTGAAAATGTGGTTTTGCCAACACAGGAATAAATTGCATTTTAAAATATATTAAAGGGGTCATATGATGTAGTGTAATGGTGTTATGAAATGTGAAGGTTAAAAAAAAAAACACATTATTTTCCACATACTGTACATTACTGTTTCTCCTCTATGCCCCGCCTTCTGAAACTCATCGTTTTTTACAAAGCTCATCAGTCTGAAAAGCGAGGTGTGCTCTGATTGGCCAGCTATCCAGTGCATTGTGATTGGCCGAATGCGCTACTCTACACTGCTCAAATCATCAGAGACAAATCCTTTAAATATGTAAATGTACTTACAGTCTGTGAGTCAAAACAGACAGCACTGTAGTCCTCTCTTCCAGGATCAGGAAACAGTCCTCCATAAAATGCGTTGCGCACATCTGAATATTTGGTTTGAACTGTTCTGGAACAGTGTTATAAATCCAACTTAACCACTGATTTCTAGTTGTGTCCTCTTTTGGAGGGCAAATAAAGTATTTTAGTTTTCACAACGAATCCGTGTCTCCAAGACATGGCACTGACGTCAACAGCGAGAATCAAAGTTACTCCTTTCTTTCTTTACGTGAACATTTGGATGGCTTTATGCAAATCTTTCCACACAGTGAGGTAGACATGTGGGGGCGTGTTTAAACAAGGTGTTTTGGGAGGATGTTGTTGAGTCTAAACTTTTATAAAGAATATCTCTTTGGGTGTGAGACTTTAGTCTTTGCAACTTTAGGGATCTCATCTATTCACAAACAGCTTGAAACACTCCAAAAGAGAAAGGAAAACTTTCACATCAAATCACATCATTTGACCCCTTTAACATAAAAAACTGTTTAAATTATAGTAATATTTGACAATAGTTTTTACTACATTTTTGATCGGACTTATTTATAGATTTCAGTCACATGACCGGCTCGAAGACCTGGTGGGAAAAACATCCATAGAACTGCAAGACAAGCCTGTCAGTTTTCCATCTGTTTCACAGCCGAAAATATTTAGATCACCTCTCAAAAGAATAAAACAAGGGTATGAGAACAAAATGCAAGTTTTGGCCATTTGCAATCCATATTAAGCACCCGTAGCAATATTTCAATCATTAAACAGTGCGATGAAATGTTATAAAAACACTTAAAATGCCTTAATATATTTCAAACAGTGATATTAAAAGATCAAATTCAGTAATCACCATATTTATGATGCATAGTTTACATAGGCAAGCAGATGAGGCCGGAATATGAAAGCAATCAGCTTAATGGTACAGTGTTTTCCTTTTAATGGTTTTCTATGGGAAATACGTGAAACTTTGCATTTACTCTGGCTTCATCTGCTTGCCTGTACAAAATATACACCATCAATGTTGTGTTTACCTTTTAATATCAGCATTCTACTACATTACTACTTAATACTTAACTGTTGGACAGTGAAGCAAAGCTTGGTTTTGCCTTCCAGGTGGGAGTTCCCATAAGGGTATGACGTCACATGAAAACTATCAACTGAACTTCTATCAAAAACATCTTACCAACCCCCCAAAATAATGCATGTGTAAAGAAAGTGCACTAATCATTGTGAATCCCCCCTGATGGTAACCCATATCTTTACAGTGTTCCTGTAGCTCAATTGGTAGAGCACTGTGTTATCAAGTGCAAGGTTGGGGACACATGATAGATAAAAATTATTAGCCTGAACGCACTTTGGATAAAAGCGTCAGCTAAATGCATAAATTTATTTAATTTATCTCCAGCTGTGGCCCTGTAACGGCAGAGCTCCAGCTCTTGTCGATGTGAGTAGGGCAGGGCAGGGCAGGGCAGGGCAGGGCATGGGTGGAAACAGTACACTTAAGCACTGTTGTCAGGCAGTAATAACAGAGTTCCTGTGTTAATCACTGTGGGTGGAGAGGCAGCCATTATGTTCTTCTCAATAGTGTAGTCGCTACTCACATGACACACAGAACCACACATACACTTTCATTCTCACTCATTGTGTTTGTGTGCCTTCCCTAAAGGTCCTGGCTTAATGTGCTCCACATGACCGACCTTTACTGTCAACAGAGTGCCACAGCAGTCATTACAGAATAGCCATTTCACACATACATACACACATTCACCTCTCAGGGGCCGGGCAAGGAGAGACACCTCACGCAATATGACTTTTCTCCCTGCGGTGATGAAGCCAGAGGGAAAATCAGCAGATGAGCCCTCGCGGCTTCTTACTAAACATAGAAGGTAACCTGTGCCTCCAAACACACACACCATCTACACACGAATCACACAACCTTATCTCTCTGTCTCTCTTTCAGTTGCTTTGTGCTGTCAACAAACTTTTTCTTAATTTATTATGGTAAATGGTAACAGACTTATTCAAAAGGAAAGAAAATGAATAAAGTCAATGAATAAAGTAATAATAATAAAAATAAATAAATAAATAAATAAATAAATAAATAAATAATAATAATAATAATAATAATAATAATAATAATAATAATAATATATATATATATATATATATATATATATATACAAGAACATAATGTAAATTACTAGTAAATTAATTACTGTAAATTATAATGTAAATTAATTACCTTTAACCTTAATTTAACCTCGACAAACTGAACAAATTATGCATAAAAAATTATTTTAAACATTTGAAAAATACATTTTAGAGTTATTAATTAGTTAGTTAATGAAGTGAACCAAAGATAAAGTTTAATTGTGTCCATGCCACATTTATTCAGCAAATTTGACACATTTTAACCTTAATTTCTAATATAATATAATATAATATACTATACTATACTATACTATACTATACTATAATATAATAAAAAACTGGTAGGGTCCTGAGTATTTATCCATTTTTATCTTTCCTTTTCAACAACTCTCTAATTTCTTTTCCCAATGTTCATTGCAAGAGGGTAAGCTGGAAATTCTTTATTAATATAAAAATACAAAATATTTGTCATGCCCATGAAGCATATAAAAAAAAAAAAAACTACTTCCTGCTATCCCTTCCCCACAACAACAACAAAAATTGTCTCAAGATCGTGTTGATGGTTTTATTGTTCAGAACTATTGTTCATAAGTTCTTAATCATTTCATTATTTCCTTTATCAACAAAGTTTAATTAAAAAATCCTTAGGAAATATAAAAACATGCCAGAAATGGAACTTCTTTGGTAGTAGACTTTAGTCCTATAACAGGCTCTATTTACACATACTATATTTTTTCTGCAAGTATTTGTTATGAAGGAAACGAGAAAGCACAGTGTGTGATTTGTGGACTTGTGCTGTAATGATGGCCTTCATTATAGGACTGAGGGGGTAAAGAGGGTCACAGCTGAGCTCCAGTGGTCCAGACTCATTAAAAGCCTCTCGCTGCCATTGAGCGGACTGCAGTAAGCATGAGTGAGCAGGACCTTTTTCAAGGGAGCAAAGCAAGGACATTTAACCATTTCATTTTAGTGTTAAAGAGAGCAGAAATCATCTGTAGGACCCTTAAAAAACCACGGCACACTTCCTAGACCGAGCTAAATGTAAATACATTGTCTTTTGAGACTTTATTTAAAACAAGAGAGGACAGGTATCTCTCTTCACGCTGAGTGTGTGTGTGTCGATGTGTGTGAATAAGAGAGAGGAAAAGACATGACAGGTCCATCATCATTTACAAAAACACAAACCACAGTGCCTGTCAGCTTGGGGCAGGTCTGATGCTTGTTGAAAACTGCAAACGGATGGAACAAATGCTTTTGCTGGGAAATTGCACACAGACAGTTTTTCATATGTGCTGTTTAACAAGGTTGACAATCAGTACTCAAGGAAGGGACAGATACTGCATCACGTCTCCATGTATTGTGTGATTATGCCAATTCTTACCTGCTTTCCCTCCTTTGACGCTACGTTGATAAGATGTCGTCTTGTGCAGTGGATCAGGTGTGATCGCCAGACCAGGTCTGCAGACTTCAAGTGTCCTGATGCTTAAGCTTTGGTGAAACCCACTTGTCGCAGGAAACAGGGGCTGGGAACAGATGAGCTCTGAGCTGTAAATAAGAGATGATGGGAGAGGGAGAGGGAGAGACAGTTAAAGAGATGGTGCAACGTCTGAATAATGTTGTTTGTGGCGCTGCAAACCCACTTGGCTTCATTAATTAGCCTGAATCTAAATAAGGTGGCAGACTTGGCATAGTCTGTCACTTAGTGCATCAGGCAGAGACATCAGAGAAAGAGAGGGAACGAGAGAGAGTGGAAATAGAAAGAAAGCAAGCAAGCAAAGCAGGAGCGATGAAAGTGTATAAATGTACTGAGGAAAGACAGACTTTAGATTTGTAGCACTCTTTCATTTATACTTTGAACTAGACCAAGTGTTAGTAGCAATATTTTTATTATTTTGATTTCAAACAAACTTCATATACATAGTCAATTTTCACTGAATTTTCAGTTTTTTGGGTTACTACTTTATGTTTAGCAAAGTGAAACTGTATCACACAATTATGTGCGTCAATAATGACTATGTCAATGGCTTAGCAAAATAAGTGTTATAACAATGTAACACATCAATATGGCACTATACACATTACTTTATTCATATAAAAATCTATGCTTTATGCTATATCTATCAGGGGGTACATCAAAACATAAGAAGACTCCTGTGTGTCCTTAAAGGGGGGGGGGGGGGTGAAATGCAATTTCATACATACTGAGTTTTTTACACTGTTAAAGAGTTGGATTCCCATGCTAAACATGGACAAAGTTTCAAAAATTAAGTTGTACGTTTGAAGGAGTATTTCTGTTCCAAAAATACTCCTTCCGGTTTGTCACAAGTTTTGGAAAGTTTTTTTTCGAGTATGGCTCTGTGTGACGTTAGATGGAGCGGAATTTCCTTATATGGGTCCTGAGGGCACTTCTGCCGGAAGAGCGCGCGCTCCCGTATAGCAGTGCACTGAGAGCACAACAGACTTCACTGATCAGAGCGAGAGCGTCGCAAAATGTCACAAAAGGAGTGTGTTTTTGGTTCCCAGGACAAGACAACCCTGCACAGATTACCAAAAAAAAAACAGCATTAAGGGACCAGTGGATGGAGTTTATTTTTACAGAGCATCAACGGAGTTGTGCAAGTGTTTTTCTTTGTTCCCTGCATTTCGAAGAAGCTTGTTTTACAAACAAGGTCCGGTTTGACGCCGGATTTGCACATCGTTTATTTCTTAAGGATAATGCAGTCCCAACGGAAAAGGGTCCCGATCGTGTGTTGGAACCGCAGGCGGTGAGTAAAACTGCTTCAAATATCTCTGTGTTGTTAAGTTAGCTATCGACGTGTAAGCACATCAAGTAAACAACATGCGATGTTGTCATCAAACTGCACTTTCCACAAAAAAAAAAAAAAAAAGACGACAAAGTGTAACTTAGTCATTTTCCAAAACCGCTAAGCAAATATATACAGTTTCAGTACATACCACAAAGAGACGTTGTTGCTGCTGCTGCTCTTGTTAAATTTCAGCCTCTGGATCATTCTGGATCATAAATAAACGGGTGAATCTGACTGTTAGCCATGGTTTGTTTTGGATGATGGTTTTTTCCTCACGGTAATGTCACAGCTTCCAAACGCTCTCAACGCAAAAGCCTACTCGCGCTCGTGATTCTTTAGCTCCGCCCACACGTCACGCCTCGGTACAGACTATCTTTCTCTTATGAATATAATAAAAATAAAGACCTTTTGGAGTTATGAAGGATGCAGTACTACTCTATAGGTACTCAAGATTAACAGGATATTGAGTGAAAACGAGCATTTCACCCCCCCTTTAAAAACAAGGTAGTACAATAAAATATAGTACAAAACAGAACCAAGTAATACAATCAACATCACCAGTTACAAATCAAATCTCCAGACTCATTTCAGAAAACGCGAGAGAGCTGAAAGACAGAGGAGCACTGAAGTATTTTGTAGAGACGGGATGAAAGATAAGTGTGCTGGAATGAGCCCGGGGAGATCAGTGCATCGCCTGCCTGGTAGATGCAGTAATTTAGCAAACAAAAGTTCTGGTATTGGCTTTGGAGAGGGAAGGTGGGAGGGGAAGGAATGATGGGGCAGATCTTTCCATCAATCACACACCCAAATCAATGAGTCAGGCAACCGTGAGCAGAGACAGAGGAGAGAGACCGGAGGTGGAGGTGGGTGTGCAATGAGAAAAATAAACCAAGATAGACGCTTATTTGTAAATATTTGAGTATTTCTTAGGTTCATTAACTGTATTTGAGTAATGCTTTGTTAAATCATTATTTTAATCTGATTTCAGCCCTGGGTGAAAGGGTAAAAGATTTAGTAAATCAAAATATAAACCACTTTTTCAAAAATGGTTTCCAGACTTCCCCATACTGACTGATAATGATAAAAATCATTCTAGAAGAGGAAACCACGGCCCCCTTACATCAGCTAGATATGTATCAGAGTGTCATTGCCCACAGGGACAGTGGGTGGCAGCCAGACCAACAAGAATAAAAGGAGAGTCGGGACTCTGATAAGTCATTTAATTTGTAACATTTTACATTAAGGTTCCTTTTAAAGGGTTTAAAAAGGTGTTAATAGATGACTAAATACTGTATGCAGTTATCACGGCATGAATAAAAGTGTGATTTTAATGCAATACCTGCCAGTTAGAGAGGCATTTCTAACTCACATCATAAATGCTTAACAAATATTCATTAATACTTATTTCACTCAAAACCAGATTCCTGATTTATTTCATGATGCTGCAAAAATGTACTATTGTAGCAAGACTGAGGGGTGTTGTATTTATAGTTTTCTCATTTATTTCTCATGGATCGTGTTACTTTTCTTACAATGTATCTTACCAGAATCTACTTTCTATCTTACCCATGATCCTGTGCAAAACTTCATGATGACTATCCACATCAGTGATTACAGACTGATGTATTTTGATTATCAAGATGAAATTATCATCTTGATTTTTATTTTGGGCACAACCATGACTTGATGAGATACTAATATTGAAAAATTTAATTCCAATATTCCTTGTGAACCTTAATGTAATGAAGCATTAATTATTGATGTATAAACATTAATAACATGTGAAAGTGCACCTTAATGTATAGTAAACATCTGTGAACCATTTATGAATGAATTATAAACGCTAATAACCCGTGAAAGTGCACCTAAATGTAAAGTGATCACCTCCGAACCATTTATTAATTAGCTACAAACATTAGCAACCTGTGAAAGTGAAGCGTAATGTATATTGAATAATTTCATCTTGATAAACAAAATGCATCAGTTTCTGTGGATGCATCATTACTGTGGATAGGTATCATTAACTTTTGAGGAGAATCATGGGTAAGATACAGAGATTCTGGTAGGTAACATTGTTAGAAAAGTGGCACGAGTCATGAGATATAAATAGGAATTTGGGGAAGTTTTAGCCTAATGGTTAGAGAGTCAGACTCATAACCCAAAGGTTGTGGGTTTGAGTCTTGTGACAGCAGGGATTGTAGGTGGGGGGAGTGTGTGTACAATGCTCTCTCCCATCTATAATACAATGACTGAGGTGTGTTCACGATATGTGTGTGCACTTTGGATGGGATAAATGCAGAGCACTAATTGAGTATGGGAATCATATTTCAAAGAAAACAGGAATAATTATATTACAGATGAAAATATACAAATTAAGTTCCAATTAAGTGGGTCAAAAAAGACCATAAATTTCATTTATTTTTTATTGCAATGCAATTAAATGTTTGCAATTAAAACTTCTGTTGTAATACTTATATATATATATATATATATATATATATATATATATATATATAGTTTTTTTTTTTTTTTTATGGAACTCGGCACAGATAACCATTCACATTCAATATACAGAAAAGAGAAGAACGACCATCCCGCCTAAAGTGTTTTGTGTTGAATAAAAGATATAAAATTGCGTTTAGAATGACATGAGGACGAGTAAATGTCAGAATGTTCCATTCAGGATGAGCCGTCCCTTTAACAATGATGCCAATAAGCACTGTTGACTCTGACAAGGACCACGGCAGACATGACTTGAGGCAGGTAAACGGAGGGAGAGATAGAATCAAGCCACAGTGGAGGAGGAGTAAAATAAGGCAGAGGTTGTGTAGGAGGATCGCTCTCTATTATGCTGTCGTCCCTGGCAACAGCCACTTTCTCTGTCTCTCTCTCCTTTCTTCATCCTTCTCTTCCACACCTCCTCTTCCTCCAGCCTCTGCTGTTCACCGTTAGCCTTTTCTCTTTTTGGCCTAACCTCGCTCACTCTTTCTGCCTCGATCGCTCACGGCCTCGCTGCTAATACACCATATTTGCTTTTTCTATTTCTACGCCATCATGTTCATTTCTGTCTCAATTCACTCTCTCTCTCTCTCTCTCTCTCTCTCTCTCGGTCCACTAGTGCAGTGAGTTAATGAGTTCTCAGTTGTCTCACAGTGGCACTGAAGGGAGGAGAGATTGTCAGTCAGTCTGTGCATCTCTAACACACTAATCCCTGAATTTATCTGCACAGACATGTGCACTGGCACAGCATACCATGCTCACTTTCTCTCACACATACGCGCGAATATATTCGACCCGCACACCCACTATATCGCCGCTGACACGGTAAATAAACCTGCGAGACAATAACAGCCATAAAAGAGCTCTAGGAACCCTTGGCAGTGTTAAAGGTGTCTGTTATTACAGGGATCTGACTGACGAAAGAGTCCTGATCTGTATCTTGGCCCTTTGCTAGCCACAAGCAGAATAACTTCAGTCACACTGTGATTTCCAGACAAATCAAATCTTGGACCGGCGCACAGGTACAGTTATTTTCCAGCAGTGTGAACTTTGTTTTGTCTTCTGACTTCTTCTGACTTCTGTCTGGTACCCTGCGGCCGCCTTCAATTTCTGTTGCATTCTCCATTTTGTTCCCTCTGTCCTCGGGGATGCACTTTGAGAGTGAAAAGTTGAATTTTCAGCAACAGTGCATGGATTCAAGTAGAGATTGCCATGCTTTAAAGCGTCTTGCTGTTAAAATGACCATACGGAGTTCATCTGCAGATATTGCTTTTGGCCTATACGATGAAACAGATCAAAGAGCTCTTTCCACAAACGGTCAGGTTGAGAACATAGATTGTGCTCTTTTGTGTGGTTTTACACATGCTCCCTTAGATGAGACCAGCTGTGAGAATACACATGGGCCAGGGTCTCAGAAGAAACATGACCTGCATGTTGAAAGACCCAGAAGGTCCAAATTGCTCATTATTCATACTAATTATGTCATTGATCTAATCAGCCTCATTTCTCCATCTCAGATCAATGGCTATCGATAAGGTGTCAGTCTGCCCGAGGCGTTAGTATCATTACACCACCCTCTGCTGTCTCAAACACAGCGCTGTTAGGTCTCAGTGGTCCTCATGTGCTTCTCCTCAACCTTCTGTTGACATATCTGCTGTTCAAACAAAAGGAATAACTAAATTCCTAGGTTAACACATTAAGTATTTTTTATTTATTAATGGGGATAAATTATTAAATGGTTCCTGGAGGTGGGTGACTTGATCGTCATTAATTTTAAATAAACCAGACATGTAATATTTAGATGCAAATCACTTTTACATCCCAAAGGTAATTCACTTACACAGAATGGTAGCCAAAATCCAAACTAGATATCCATTGATGAGCTGTTTATTATTATGTCATATTCAATTTAAGTGAGCATTAAATTATATCTAATTCTATACTAGATGGTAGTCTAAATGTAAAAGAGAAAAAAATGAGCACACTTAAATATCCAATAACAGCCAATACTGTTCATATTAATGGTAAAAAAATAAATAAAAAAAATACTGACCGCTTTCACATATGGTGTGAAAAGGGACTAATGGTTGTTGATCACACAGAATGGCTTCTCTGTGGTGTCTCATCAGATTCTCTTTCTTTGTAAAATGAGGAACAGAGTTTCTGACTCAGAAGACCCAACAGTAATTGGCTGTTATTGTCCAAATTCTCAGCAGAACAAAATGGAATTGCAATAAGTCACTATGTTCATACTTCAGCTAATGACTACTGCCTCCTGTTAGCATCGCTCGCAGCTGCAGTTAAAGTGATTGATGTGCCCTGTGTATATTTAAACAAGTTACAACACAGCTGTTATTTTAACTTGTTCACCCAGCTCACAAACACAACAACCAGCAGGCCTTGGCAATCAGCTCAGTAATTCAGACATATAATGCTAAAGTATTTATTTACATTTATGTGAGGTAGCGATTGTAAAATACTGTGAGCTATGAATGACTGCCCAGTTATTCCACATTTAAGTCCAGAATTAAAAACAAACTTTGTACATTTATTGAAATATGTAGGGTTAATAAAATAAAAATAAAAAGTAGAGAAAATCTATTTAAGCAGGATGCCAATTGCTGATGGCCAACAGCAACTGAAGATTTGTAAAATCGAGGGGAAAATATTAGCTGCTTCATTTAAGACGTTTTTGAAATCCAAAGTCATGAAACTCTAGATGGCGCAGTCAAATAAGTCTAACATTGTGTCTTAACTACATGCACAGAGACACTGCGACATGCGATAAAAGGTATCTTTTCATGTTAATAAGAGTGAGAATTTCTAATTTAGAAATGGTTGATTTCTAAAGGCTGATTGGTCTTTTTGTATCAGCAGCCAATGAGCTTGCTGTTCAACATTCAAATATTTGGCTAGTGCTTGCTTTAGCAGTTGCAGTGCGCTTCAGAAACCCTCCACCTTCCCCAGCTCCACCTGTATAGATCTGCTACAGGGTGATTACACGTATGCTATATATGGGGGTTATTTAATATGTGTTGTTTGCGCAGCAGCAGTATTTCTTACATGCTCACAGGATCATCACTGTTGAAAATATATACCCTAACTTGGTGATCAGAACAAGAAGGATAAATAAATAAATGAACATGTTGGTTTAAGTTAAAAAAATTATAATATTGCTTTTACTTAGAAAATTAACTGTTATGAAAAAATATGGAGCCAGTTAGAACTGTGGAGTGATACAAGCTACATGAAAATTGTCATAACAATGGTCAAATATGCAGTTTAGTGTCTTTTTTGACCTCTCAATGCTGAATAATAAGAATTGAGTAATTACAGAGAGCTGTGTAATGAAATAAAATAACAAAGTTTAATTTAAAAATCATTAGGAAATATAAAAAACAAAGGCCAGAAATGGAACTTCTTTTGTAGTAGACATTTTTTTTCATTATGGGCCTGTATGGCTGTTTTGGAGTAGGTGAAGACAGACTGCAGTTAAAGAAAGAGAGCAAAAGCGGGAGACAGCAAGAGTGCTGAAATGCTGAGGGAAAGCAGGAGTGTGGTTTTTAGTAGCAGTCAAACTGTGAACCCTGCAGAGAGAAAAGAAGATCGGTATTTTTCCATCTGCTAGGTGATCTCAGAGCACCCGAGTCATCATGTGTCTTAAAAACACACACACATATACATACCATCACTAAATACACATATCACATTTGAAACTCTTCCAATACATAGGGCGATGTGCCAAATGTTTATACTCATTGTTTATTCATCCAGTTTTGCACCCAGGACTCAATCTGTTGCCTTCTGCTCTGAGGGTGACTCATTAACTACCTGCAGAATTAACCCTGCATGTGCCCTGGTGCATAATGAGGTGCAGGAGGAGACGTAAGGAAGAACAAGGAGTGATGGAGACACATTAGAAGTCATGGGAAGAGGGGAAGTCGTGGTCTAATGGTTAGAGATTCAGACTCATAACCAAAATGTTATGGGTTTGAGTCTCGTACTGGCAGGGACTGTGGATTGGGGGAATGAATGTACAATGCTCTCTCCACTTGGAATACCACGACTGAGGTGCCCTTGAGCAACCGAACCCTCAACTGCTCACTGCCCACCGCAGCACAAATGGCTGCCCACTGCTCTGGGTGTGTGTTCACAGTGTGTGTGTGTGTGTGTGCACTTCGGCTGGGATACATTCAGAGCATCATAATGTGTGTGTACTGCATATGTGTGAGTGATTTTACATTTCAAAATATATTATACACCAATGAGCCAAAACATTTACTACCTGTCTAGTATGCTGTAGGTCCTCCTTCCGCTGCCAAAACAACACTGACCCGCCGAGTCATGGACCTGGAGTCAGACCTCTGTCTGTGTATTTACATTAAATGAAAATTAAGCAAGCATATTTTGGAAGAACAAATGAACATACACCATAAATTAATATAAGTCATATAATTTGAATATGGAACAAAGGCAGGTATGAATCTGGGCGTCCCGCATGCAAATCATCACTCTGTAAAACACTGTGCAGATGACTCAACATCCTGGCCTGTGAATAAACAGAAGCACATGGCACACGCGTGAAGCGAGGAAAATTGGCTCTCAGATATTCTCAATCTTTAGACCGCGACCTCAGGATCCTAAACATCCTCTTTGGCATTAAAGAATTACCCAGAAATCCATCAGTTTGACCTCATTTAAATTCCTCTGTGGGCACAGACAGCTTTCAGGATTCCCTGCCAAGGAGGTTTGGGAACGATAACCATCATCTCTCTGCCACTCCATCATGTAGGCCATGAAGAAACAGATCAGCTCGCTCATCACCATATGCTAGAAGTCCATTATGTGAGTTTCATCCTGACTGTAGACAGTCTCTCCTTTACATTTTACAGTAGTTGTGTGGAATGAAACCTTTCTGGCTTTCTTTCAGTGGCTCTTGCCTGTGTAATGAAAGCCTTATGACGTAAAACTTGGAGGGTCCATCATCTTGGCCGGAGAAATGTGATGCAGCTATGTCAACTTGTTTCTAAAGTGGATAAAGCCAGATTCTCCTCTTTGCTGAGGACTCATGACACCGTGAAGATATGTGAACAACTAGGTCTGCACCAGAAACACGAGGACAATAAATTGTTGGGCCAGTGTTCAACAGACTCTCCAACACTCCCAGACAAAGCAATAATTCTACCCACAACTAACGTTTCTTAGTAAATATCCACATTTCTCATTTCTAGACAGAGAGGGCTTCATAGGGCCTGACACACTTCCTTACCCATGAGTCAGACTCATGATTGAGTACTGGTTCTTCTGAAAGTTTCAATGACAAGAGCACCTGTGCTTTTAATCAACCAAGAACTATCATCTTTTAAACTCTCACAATGTCACCGCATAGACCCATTAAGTTTCAATCAAGTTTTTAGAGGAAAGTCACCTGTTCTTAAGTTGTTTTATTACCTGGGTCTCTCCTTTAATTCAGTGCCTTTGGAACTTTTAAACTTTTAAAAAACACAACATACTTTTTGAAGTTTAAGTTTACAGTTTAAAAGTCTACGGTGAGAAAAATGTTGAAATAAAATGCTTTTGGTCAAGACTGCATTTTTTTTTTTTTTATATAATTTTTCCCTTTTCTATTTTTGTTTTGAAAAAATATTGTAAATGAGTCTGTGATGTCAAAGCTGGATTTTCAGCAGTCAGAATCCCTCCAGCGCTGCGAGTGCTGGTGCCGCTGCACCCTGAGCAGGTGATAAAGAGCGACACGGCTCATGGACAGAGAGCGGGGAACCTGGCATCCCGTTGTTTTCAACATCATGTCAACAGCTTTGGACTGACCTCTCACTGCAGTTGAGAAAGGATCTCCAGGGTTCAAGCCACATAAAACTAAAGTTTGCCATTTAAAATATACAGCTAGGACAGTGATCCTCAAATCTGGCTCGTGAGATCCACTTACCTGCAGAGTTTAGCTCCAAACCCAATCAAACAAATGTGATTTTCTAAAGATCCTGAAGACACTGGTTAGCAAACTCAGGTGTGTTTGATAAGAGCTAAACTCTGCAGAAAAGTGGATCTCTCGAGCCAGATTTGAGGACGACTGTGCTAGGAGCTAAATTAAAAGCCACTTCAAGATGCTTAGCCATTTAACATGCATTTAATTTGCCAAAATAATTTCTGTCATTTCTACTTTGAGCTTTAAGTATTTCAACTCGATTTTCCAAGCCAAAGAAATAAACTGTGGTTGAATGCATGATGAACTATCTCCACTTTCATTTCCCTTTCTTTTTAACTTAAAGCAGCAATTAAACCTTCTTTTTTTCTTCTTCTTCCAATTTTCATTTTTAGTGTGTTGAAATCAAGAGGTCAGTGTGGTAGTCCCTCTTGAAATGAATGGGAATAAGTCATATGGACCGCAGTTCAATTATTATTATTTTATTTTTTACAGGGATTGGCTAGATTCCCTGTTGGTTTTCACACTGACTTGTTAACTTTAATATATTCAAAGGCAACTGAGCTTCACTCTTTCCTTGCCCTAACTCTCACTCCATCTTTTCTTCTCTTTCATTGTCCCCGGGCGCTCTGACGCCTCCATGCATGTGGTCATGTGGCTCTCTGGGGTGTTAGTGAGTCAGTAGGGCGTGAACTGCTTTGAACAGGCTGCCTCTCTCTCTTTATCTCTCCTGCCCTCCATCCCTCTTTCCTGATGATTTCACTCAACTCTGAATCTGTGTGCATCTCCCTCCATCTCAGTTAATCTCTTTCTCTCCCTTCCTTGTCCATGTGTGCCATCTGTTTTTAAAGCCTTACACTAACCAACCACTAGGAATTAATAAGTGTTACATAACCAGGCCACACTTGCTAATTAAACTACTGTACACCGGTTATAGCATTTACAAACCTCAAACAAACTCTTTTTATGCAAGCCCTTCAGTAAGTACTTTCAATACGGTAACATTACTAAAACCAACAGCTGCATTTGCAGGCTTCCTCATATCCTTCATAAACTTCAACAAAGTAAACCAGATCAGTATAACCTAGTGTGCACACTGAACAGCTGCGCCTACCATATCAACCCATGCACTGCCTCCTCTTGCTGCATTTGTATTGTTTAGGACCATTAGGACCACAGTGTGTTACAATCTCAACACCGCAATAATCCCATTTTGCACAGTCATCCCCGACTTTTGCCATTCTAGCCCCTGCAAGCAGCAGAGCATGACACTATGTGCTCATAAACACCTTTCAACGCTCAATCTCCCTCGACCAGCCTGAATACGGCTGTGCGCCCAGCGCTGGCTCGCCTGTGATAATCGAGCAGTGCAGGGAGGTAATGTGGGAGTGAGGAAGGATGACCAGACTGTGAATGGGGTGTGAAGAGACTGAGGTGTATAGCTATTAAAAAGGAAATCAGTCAAAAGGAGTGAAAAGGATTTTAATTAAATTTACAGTTCCAGTCTGTGCATTGCTTGGCAATACACAGAGATGAATGTTTTGGCAAAGGTTTTTGGCGGAGGAAAAAAAGAACAAATTAGCTGGATTTGGTTTGGGAAAACTTATTTCATATTATGCAATATTTAGTTATGGTACTTGAATATGAGCGGTGTCCCAAGAGTCCTGACAAAGTCTAACAGCACTGGGATTCTCGCTGCTTGTTTCACTTTGTAGTGGGAATAATCAGTGACTCTTTCTGCAGTTACATCCTTTTGCCAGAAGGTGGCAGTAAGTGACTGTATGTATGAGTGAATCATTAAATGATTTATTTAACTGTTTTGTTCAAATGTGTTGATTCATTCAGGGGCAAGGCAAGTGAATCACTGAATCACAATTTCTTTCAAAAAGAGTGATTTCAGAAACGCTAGGTGATCCTTCGAAACTACGTTTTGGTGGAGCAAAATTAGACAACAAACTGGCATTATTGTGTCGAAAAAGTTATTCAATATGCTGCCATTACCACATGATTTATTTAACTGTGCATCTATTTATATATCCTTCACAGGGATAAAACCTATAAATCCTCCCATATGAATAATCTAAAATGTTGTAGGTACACAATATTTAAAAGAAAAATGCTTGGTAGAAACTTGGTAAATGATACTGGTGCTTTAGAAATAACTTGTGTTTTAGTCAAGAGCATTTTTGTCTGACGTCAGTGTCAAAAGGACAAAAGTTGAACCTCACTGATGTGTGCATGAAAACACACATTCAAGTCAACAGATGTGTCATATGACTCACTTAGAACAAATTAGGCATGCATCCTGCACAAGTAGCATAAATCATTATGACTGGTTGTCAGGCAGAGATATGAAATTTTTGTTTGTAAAGGGGAATCACTGCCCCCGAGGCTCTCAAGTCCCCCTGCTCTGGCATGGAAATAAACATTTACCCTGAAATACAAAGGCTACTGAGATTTGTGGGAAATGCTGTGGTGCCAGACACGAGTTGACCTGATTCCTTATCCCCTGACCCAATCACATGCACGGGGGAAGCCCATTGGGCAATGCATCATTACTAATCCACTAATGCTAAATCATGGAATAGATCAGATTTAGAGATCGCACAAAGAGCAGCTTATTGAGGGGCTGGCCACTGACGGAGGAATTGTGCAAAATCAGTAAAACACCCATGGTTTGTGCTTATCCTGGAGAACGGTTTTGAATGAAGTGAACAGCAAAGCGAAGGCTAAATGAATCATAATGTTCAGCATCAGACCTCTACTTCACCCCTTTCTGTGAATCTAAAAACTTCAATAGGATTCTATTATCTCTGGCCTCTTCCATTACCAAGATTATTTCATCAAAATTTAAAGGGAACATTAGGGTTTGAAAGGAAATAAAAGTCTTCTAATCCATTATATGCCTCGTAAGACATTTGGCTCAACGGGAAGCCTAAATGTTACATCCTGCAGTAAAATAGTAAGTAAAGTGATCTCTTCTGGCTCTAGACTACATGCTCACCTCCATGTTTTGTGCAAAAAAACAAAACAAAAATGCAAACAAACTGTGTCTAGTTATCCAGGCTTTGATTTAAAATCAGAAATATATTTTACAGGTTTTTTTTATTTTTTATTACAAAAATCAGCGTGGCACACAATGAAGCGCCAATTAATTTTAGTAAATTTGTCTTTCAACATTTGAGTCAGCAATATGATTTGAAAAAGAGTATAATCAAAGATGTGGAAATTCCATGGTTAACGAAATATCTACAGTTCTATATTCTGAAAATTAATACAACAGTAAAGTAATGCCAAGTAAATTGTATTGACCAGTTGGTAAGCCCCTCCCCTCAAACGCAGATGAGCCAATGGCAGTCGAGTATCAGATGCAAGGGGAGCACAACTCGGACGTCTTTAGGTTTCAGCGCCAGAGAGAAACATTGGAAGATCTGAAGCTTTCATCGGTTTGATGGTGTTTATGCTAAAAAAAAAAGGAAAAACAATGTGCCTGTGGTCTGTGATCGTGACGACTGTAAGATCAGACATCTCCCGCTTGCATTGTGATCTGTAAACCCTTGCTTCGAGTTACCCACTGTATTTATTTTAAAATCTTTTATGTATCCCTCCATGGAATATTATATTGTCACTTGAATGGTGGCCCTTCTGTGTCCAAAACTGTGCAAAAACATCGTGGGATGAGGTTTTCACACTGACAGCTGTCATTGTGAGACACTGAGCAGCTCAGTTTGTTTGTCCAAGAGAGGAACAGTAACTAAGTGGGCGGGGCTTACCGATAGGTCAATTCTATGCGCCTGCCCTGCTCAGCATGTAAAACCCTGTGAATCAGAAAGCAGTTCATCTCTGCATGATGGGAGCAAGTCTGCAGCATGTGATGTTTTCCTGATTGAGCGCAGAAGTAACTGAGCTGTCCATGGTTCTGAAAATAGAAGTCAGTCATGACTCACACACAGAGAAATAGTGACAGAGAATGAGAGTAAGTTAACAGATTAATAGATGAGAATGAAGCTTATTTGGACTGCAGCTGATCAAGTGAGCAAGTTTTTTATGCTCACAAAGGCAGAATACAGAAAACAAAAAAGCATAAGAGACTTCTTTAAAAAACATTCAAAATCTCACTGCGCCCAAAGTTTTGAAAGGCAGTGTATATATACTGAGTTTTAAAAAGCGCCAGAAGAGAAGTGTCCTGATAAGTCTCAGCGGACATATTTAGCCCCAGTCTAGCGGCTGTGTCTCCGTTTATGTGCCTCAGTAGCTGTATAATACTAGAGTAGGTCCACAGGGAAAAAGAGTTAGAAATGGAAGTCCCATTGGTGACTGCTGACCTTGCAAACATGCTGTGCTTGAGTGAACATGTCAGCCTGATGAGGGCCTGAGTACAGACCAGTAAAGTGACCTCTTCTGTACACACGTTCACACACTCAGAAATGTGTGCCGCTGCATGTGTCTGCCCACCGAGGATGCACTTCCCTCAAACAGAATCACTTTTACAGATATCACGGTTCTTGTTTAAAAAAAAAAAAAGATTGATCTAAATGAACTCGTCAAAATGTAAGTACCCAGAACAACGAAAATTTTAATTACTGAATTAACCACACTTAAAATACTCTTATTTATATGTTTATTGAGCATCACATCAAGGAGAAATATATTTGCACACTGTAACTGTTAAAAAAAAAAGAAAAGAAATGTTGGCACAATATTATATTCGTAAGAAGTGTTCAAAATAGGAATGTGTGTTTTATAAATCTAAATGTAATTTAACCAACACAGTTGCCGTATATTCCATTCATTATAATTACTGTGCTCAGTCAACCTCATAATAAAAAAATAAATACATAAACTATATGTGCTGAGCAACAGTGGGCATAACAAATCTAATGAGCGTATTCAAGAAGAAAAGAACTCTTCAGTGAAGCCAAATGAATGAATCCCTGTAAAGGCTCGCAGTAAAGCTGACTCTAGTGACCTCAGAGTGTTACAGTGTGCTGTAGGTCATATGTTCAAAACACACATACAGATTACATTTATGCATGTGGATGAAAGCAGTTTCTTTCATCCAAATCATCTTGCACTGCATGCAAAATATACAGTTTTACAATGCATGCATTCCCAGGAAAACAAACCAATGACCTCTGTGTGTCGCCTGAAGCATTCTCTAAACTTCTTGAGCTATTTACATAGATGTTCACCTCTTAAATCTGTTTATAGACAGAGATATAGCAATATATCCTTGTTTTTTTGAGAAAATAAAAATACGTATTTCTGTTTAAGCCAACAATAGTTTTGTCATCAATTTCGGGGAAAGCCAGTTTGATGCAACCAGTCTAAGCTTAACTTCTAACACAGATGCAGCACTATGTGTCAGTTTTCCTTTACTGACTTCAGCTCAACGAAGCGAGCCGGGATTCTTTTTGACTCTCAACTTTTCAAACTCCTACAGAGGACTGCTGTGAAAAAAGTACACACATAGCGAAAGTCACTCTTGTAGAATCGTTGCACTAACGAAAGACCAAAAAGAAGCAACAATTCCAGTGGGAGCTGTGGGATCCTCACAGTTTCACGGATTATGTGCTTTAGAAGGTTATCGTGTTTGAAGTTGCTCTCTGGAGGACTACTCTAATGAGCACTTTCCCAGGTGTGTTTTCAGTTATTGTTCACATTATTACAAATAAAGCGCATGAATATCATTACCATTTTCAGCGACAATCAAGCTCAAACAAAACCAACGTTAAAACCATTTGCATTCTTATTTAACACACTAAACACATTACTCCAGCCTGCCTTGAAGTGCACAGGCAGTATAAATATGTATGGGAGAGAATCTAATCAAACCAGAAAGCACACAACAGGCTCAACCATTGCTTTTTTTTATCTTGCAGTGAGATTGCAAACAAAACTAAATGCAAACAGGCAGTGAATGGGTGGTAAAATTAATTCTCACTTCACCATACAGTGTTTATTAAAGTGTCCCTTAACTATTCAGGGCCATGCTGTGCACCAATCCAGGGCTAGGGAAATCATTATGATTTAGGTAATGAAAACACCACTGTGCAGGGCAGGAAGCTACATGTCCTCATTTTTCTGCGTCTTGCTTCTACCTTATTAAAGCATCATTACATTTTGAAGACGGGAAATGTCCAGTTGCAGTTCAATGAAAGCGTCCGTTTTCAGAAGGTGGATGTAAAAGACTTGTATGGGTTGGACTTACTTAAAGTGAGACAGAGTTTGCACCAAACTAAAAGTTAAAACTCAGTTAACTTAATTAGATTGCACCATTAGTTCTTAATGTGATATTTACCCAAAAATGAAGATTTTCTCCATGTTGTTCCATATAAAGGTATTTTGAGAAACGTCTCATTGTTGTTTATATATTTATTTATTGCTCATACAACGAAAGTCAATGGTATTGAAATTCCATTCAAATTTAAATAATTCATGAAACCTACAGTCTATAAAATCTATAGTTATATATATAATTTATATCAAGAAGTCTATTTTAGAAAGTCTATCTTACTGTAAGATAAGGATATAAATAAAAGCTATCAAAAATACCAACAAAACAAATTGGAAAAGTTGACATTTATTTATTTAGATTTTCGCTGTAGTAAATGAAGCCCTACATGAACAAGAAACATCAGGCGACACAAAGGAAAGTGTGTTGTTTAGGTTTTGTGCTCAAGACCCACTAGAACACATTTATTCATTTAATGTTCAATCTCTTAAGAGCTATACCAGTGTAAATGTCAACATCAGCGTATGTGTCTGAAGGATTTAAGTCTTTCACACAGAACATGAGCTCATTTCTGTAATCCAATCACCTTGCCATTCGGTTCCAGACGTTACTTATGGTTGGAGGCGAATATTTATGTGAATATTTAGATACTCCATAAGATTATGTTTTAACTAAGTATAATAGTGTAATGTCCACATACTTAGCTTAGCGCCGCTTGTTTAATTTCCAACTAGGCTGAGTTGTAAGTTATTCACAGCTGGTGCAACCAACCCCCGCTGAATTCTGCTCCTGCAGATTCTGTGAGGTCCTGCTCTTTCCTTTAACAACATTAAATGTAATAGAGAACAACTACATATCAAATTAACCAGTAAAACTACAGAAAGCGTGGCATACTGAGACTGATTCTTACATGGTGCTGGTGATAGAGAAACAGAGAGAGAGAGAGAGAGGGTGGGTGGGAGTTGAGATGTGGGCAGAGACTCAGAAAAATGTTTTTGCCAAAACACTGAACTGGGACAGGCAGAAGAAAAAACACCAGTATCTGTGATTTGGAGCTGCTCTCTGAACAGTGGCTCTTCTAACCGAAGCAGGGAAGAGAGAAGAAAGGATCACCAAGACATCCGCGGTTACTTATTGCTACAAATCCTCCTATTTCTCAGCTTCTCTGTCTCCCAGGTTTGTATGCTTCACACACTCACTAGTGGATGATGAGGGGTAACAGGCCTGGCATAGAGGGCTGTAGATGGCAGATGGTACCCCTTCACACACACAGACACACACACACACACACACAAGTCTCTCACCACCTTCTTTTCTCATATATGAGCACGCAGTCAGTTTCTGTGTGTACAGCCTGAACACTAACCCTGTTTGTGTAAGATATAAATAAAAACACAATTCTGATGCACTCATTGTGATGCAAAATCCAACTTAGCTAGGTGATGAAAGATCAGTAAGCATGATGAAAATGCTGCACACAGGTGTTAATTGGGATATCGGTTTTCACTTCAATCTTTACTGCAAATGCATTATATCACTAAATGTAAAATGGTAAATAATGATCTATTTCAGATGTGTACAAAAGAAGAAATTATACCTACTGCTCTTATAAAACAAAACAATTCAATTAGTTTCAGGTCAAGTCACTAATGTCTCTTCAGAATTATTTTTAAGTGCTCATAGTCATCCAAGCATAAAATACAAGTTGTTTGTTATAGTAAGAGAGGCTTATAAATAGCCAGCAACATAATATTTGCAAATATTTTAATCAAATCCTTCAACGGGGGCAAATTGCAGTGACCTTAAATTGAATGTGCATTTGACACATCTGCGTATTTGACACATTTGGATATCTATGTTAATTCCCAAACCTCCTCCTCTGTTCCTCTCTCTCTGTCCCTAGTTCTCTTATCAGGTTTGTGTGGTGATGTTGCAGCCGGTGTAAAACACTGCTCTTCGGACATTATCGCCACAATGATCGTCAGTTTGAGAAAGAGTGATGGACCATTTTTTTTTCTGTCTTGGGATGGAATTGTGAAACTTGGGAAGTAATTAAGAAAAGCTAGAGCAGACTTTTTCCTCACCATGATAAAAAAAAGCAAGAGGTAATCCTATAATTATTTGAAACCAGTTAAAAAATTAACAGGACAACAAAATGAAAACAGGAAAATTGTAGAACTTAAAGTAAAGGCAAAGTCGATAAAAAATCTGGCTGAGGTGGCAGAAATGTTTAATCATTTCATTGACTCAGTAGATACCATTACTCATGCTTTCTGCCAGAATATACTAATGTTTGTCCAGTTTTTAGAATAAGGTCTGTAAGTGATTCTGATGTTATGAGAACAATTAGATCTCTTAAAACATCTAAAGCAAAAGGCAAATATGGATGTTGTTATGCTCAAAGAGTCTAGTTTGACTCTAATCAAACCAATTACTAAAGTTATTAACCTTTCAATTTTTTCAGGGTAAATTTCCAAGTGATCCCATTTCTATTGACAATAATAGGCCAATCATTATCTCACTCACTGTGTCTAAGGTTATGGAGAAATTAGTTGCAGATCAAATTTGCTGTTACTTGAGTAGAAGTTCATTTTCCTTGCATCAAATGCAGTTTGGTTTTAGAGCAAAATACTTTTTTTTATAGAAAGTACTAAAACTCTCGTAGATAAAGGAGATCTTGTTTTATATAAATTATGTTCATCTTGCAAGTCCTGGTATTAATATATAAATGTATGCAGAAAATACTGTAATTTATTTACATGGTAATAGTTTGCTTACATGGTAAGTTGCAAATGAACTTATGAATTGTATGGTTAAGGTATCGGCATGGCTAAAAGAGAATTGCTTGCTTTTGTGTCCAAAACAGTATGCATGTTCTTTTCTAAATCTAACAGTATTACTTAAGACCCGGATGTTTACATGTCAGGGGTGAGGCTGCGATAGTGTCTCAATAAAAATACCTGCCATTGATTCTACACTTACATTTAAAGCTCAAGTTAAAAAGGTTTGCAAGCAGGTTAAATTCAATCCTCTTGGTCAGTTAGTTAGTATTAGAAAAACTGCTTATCGTTCTACAAGAGGTGCATTAAGAGGAGACTGTATCATACCACTTAGACAAAGTAATCTTAGTCAGTCTGCTTTTTCTGTCAAAGCTGCACGAGAATGGAACACTATTCCAACAACTATAAGAGATCTAGATACATATGTATTATTAAGGGTTCAATTGAAGAACTGGTTAATTAGTACTCAGATTTGTCAACTCTAGAATTGTATATCTGCTAGCTATCCTATTATTTGTATTCTGACTATATTGTTTTTAATTGACCTTATTTGTTTTGATTAATAGACTGTTGTATGATTTGTGTAATATGTAATTATGATATTCTCCTAACACTGAATTGTAATACAAGTTTTCAGGGACTATGGATGAAAAATAGCCTTTGTTTTATTAATGTACAACGTTAACTAAACAAATAAAATAAAATAAAAGAGAATAGCACAGCTATAAATATAGCAACAAAGAGGAATTATGAAAAACACTGAGAGCCAATCAGAATCCACATGATGTTAAGCAGCTTGAATATTTAAAGCAGCGGGCACCTGCAGTGCATGTGTATAACAAACAGAAAGTTTACTGATCAAATTAGACATTAGTCAGGTTATACACCACATCGAATTTGACAGATAAATACAAGGCTGTGAAGACTGACTTTCAATCTTTTCAATGGCATAAATACACTGTATAGGTACTGTATAGGCTGTTTATGGAGGTTTTGTCTACAGAACGATTGTTTTTGTTTGTTTATTTGTTTTTGGAAGGTCATTATAGGTAAATAATAGTACAATCCATTGAATGCACAATACTTCTATCCCTCATAGCCTCATTTTCATTCCCGTCAAAAAGTAAATATGAACCTACACTGACCAAGATTTATTGACCAATCACAATCAAGTAGGCCATTCCAGAGTGCTGTGTTATAAAATAATGTAAAACTGTTGACTAAATGTCGAACAGAAAGCTTACTCTGAAAAGTTCCTGCTGTTAGATACTTTTAAGTGTCGTTCTGAGTGAATGAAAGGTCATTTTCTCTGAGTTGGTAAAGTACAAAGACGGACATCGTAACATCGCTCTTTTAAATGTCAGAGGTGCGAATGGTGTGGGTGAAGGAACGAGAGAGAGAAGGAGAATGAGAGGTCAGCTCTCAGAAAATGAGTTTACATATATATGCAGAGAGAATATTAATCAATTCTTTCTACGCACTCTGTCATTTTCATTCTTTCCTCACATACAGTATCAATCTATTTTCCATCCCAATCCACCTCTAAGAGCGGCTCAGTCTAGATGTGATGAAAATAAGACCCAACAAAAAAGAGAAAAGGCTTAAAAAATACATAGACGACATGATACTAAACAACTTTATGGTCAATCGGTGTGACGGGTGTAGAATTACTCATATAGTGATAAAAATGTCTGTTTGTTTTCCATGGTATTCATGCAAACTCAAAGTATTGGTTTTGCTTACTAAAGCATTCACTATTACTACTGATGCATAACTCACATTGTTTGTGGTACGCGCATGAAAAATCATGCAACTTATTGAGGAGAAGTGCACTTTTTGAAGGAAAAATACTTACTAAAAAAAGAAGCACTTTCAGGTGACGACTGAAAAGTTGGAAACATTTCCATACTTTATTTGTGAATGTATTATATATATGAATATTCAAAGCCTCAACAAACATGTCTGTAGACTGTCTGCATACACAGTCTACCAGATGCGTGTTGTAATAGCAGTGCTTAAGGTAATTTAGGGTCCCCCGTAATACTGAGAGTGTAATTAGCCCCCTGAGCCAGCCAATAGGAAGTGACAGTAAGGTAAACAGGCAAGCCTCATTAACCCATCATCATGAGACTCTGTAATGAGGAGACACACACAACAATTACAATCAGTGCATCATCATAACACACACTCAGACAGCCTGACTGGCAGGAAGCTGTAGATCATCTGGAGAGGAGAGTCTTGACATCGCTGGGCAAACGTGTCAAGATGATAAGCATGTTTAGGTGGGCAACACGTCCACTGTACCAGCCCACAGAAACAAATCTGCTTTCACACACTCAAGTGAAAATTCATTCTAATCAATGCAAATCATGTGTGAATTTGTGTAGGTCTAATGTGTGTATGGAATGACACATATTAGACAATACCTGGAAGATACTGCATGAGTCTTTAAGAACTTCCATGTCTCTTAAAATGTAAGTAAATTTACTTCAGAGGGAGTGTTGTAACATGATTTGAGTTGTAACACATCAGTTTAACTGATTCCAAATGAACTTCAGAGGTGAAATCATGTGCCAGCAGCATCGTGATAGCACAAGTTGCAAAAAACGTGAAAATATCAAGCATTTACATTTTCATGTCAGGGTTATAAATTGATTTGAATTCTCAAAATGAGTAAGTGTATACATTTGTGGAAGTGACAAGCACACAGTGTCATTTTTAGAGTTGTTACGTTGTTTTATTCGGCAAGGGGGCATTAAACAGATCAAAATGAATAGTAAACACTATTTGATTGTTAAAAAAAGACAAGTAAATGCTATTCTTTTCTATTCTTGAACTTTCTATTCACCAAAAAATGTGTGCTTGTAAACTTCTCATCCTTTAAATGGTAGTGTATATATTGCATTATTGTATTATATTATTTTTTTTACATTTGTTTCCAAATTGTTGGTGATGGTAAAGTGTAGTTATAAAATAAAGATCTAAGAATACCTAAAGTATCAGCTTAGTTTGCATTCTAATATAATGCAATGTTGTGTAGTTACTTCATCACAGCATGGTGTGTAACATTAAAAAAAAAATCTGCTATTACATAAGCCAAATAATTTATTAATTACCCAGAGCCTCATTACTATGACAACATTTGCTTAAATGCAAGATACTGGCTAGATGAAACAGGTTCCTTACTTGCCAAGGGCAAAGACATCCTATTTCTTTCCTCGACGTTACAATAGAACAAAAACCTTTTTGATAAATGCTTTTTTTTTTTTTTTGGTTCAGAACTGATTTGTGAAATTTCCTTCTGGGAACAGTAGTTTAAAACAAAATGCAACTGTGCAAATTCAGAACCCACTGCCTGGTCGACTTAAAAAAAAATATATACAAATAAAAATAGAATTAATAAACAATAATAATACAAATAAATTAAGTAATATTAATACATAAATAACTACAAAACATTTTTTTCCAAAGATTTTTAGAAATCTGAAAGCCATAAATGTACAGATTTACATTAGATCTATGTAAACGAGAAGTTGAGAGATTCATTGAAATAACTTCCAACAAATACACAGTCCAGGTTCGTCTGTCCGTTGTGTGAGAAGGATTCCAACATCATGATGAATGTTAACCGATGCAGAGTTACACAGATATCATCTCTCACTGCTACCTTCACCATTAAAACTAATCACCACAGCTCTTCGGTTTCATAGATTATATCGCTTGTTAAAACGGCAAGTCTTATGATTTTTAAATAGCACTCGTCAGCACTTCTCTACTTCACTTCTCTCCAAACAGAATTTACCACTGAATCAAAGCAAAACTGACTTGACTTAAACTATATTTAATTTTACACAGAATTAATGTGCTGCCTGAACTTGATGTGATTAAAAACAACTACTGCCCCCCAAAAGCATCACAGTTCAGACATCATACGCAACACAGCCACAGTCTTCATTACTAAATCAAAGCCATTATTCATTAATGGGAAGCAGGATATAAGACACCCCTCCCCCTTAACACACACACTTTCTCCCTCAGTCTCTGTCTCTCTTATATCATTATAAGGCTCTAATTAAAAGGCACATTGAAAGCCTGCAGGGATCCGGTCTTTAGGGATGTATTTGGAGCAAAGGGACAGTTGAGCTTGGCATCATAATTACTGCCTCTCTGTGCAGAGAGGAGAAAGATGCATTAAGTGCACAAGAACAACAACATCATCCATAGTGCCCATTTCCTTCATTACGCCGGTTTCATCTCATACACGAAGCAGCATCTACCGCATTTGGCCATTTAAAGACCAGATTGTGCACCCTCAAACCATGAAGCTTGAGGGATGTAAAAACAGAGTCATGCTGGTAGACATTGTCTGAAATGTCCTCCTGGCTTGACCTTTGTGTCCATAGCCGTTTGAGCCCTAGGCCGCCTGTGCAAACACTGCACTCATGCGGTTGAGGAACTGAGCTAATTGCTCTGGGCATCAATGACCGATAGTTTGAGATCGAGTGGCACCCACCTGTGCAAACCAACGGGATTGTAATCCTGCTGAAGTCTGCTATAAGCACTGTCACTGTCACTGTCACTTTCAAGTCATTTAGTGACATTGATTAGCAATTTCTACATTTCTTTTCAGTATTGAGATGTTTTACTGATGAATGTGTGCGGTTAAATCTTTAACTCCAATCAAGATGATGTGATATGAATCGACTGATGTTACACAAGACCAATTTATAAGCTGTGCACTGCTTATAGAACAATATTGTGATGCTTTGACACATATTTTCTTTGATAGAAATGAAATATACTGATATAACCAATTGTTCAGTATTTGTCTGAACCATAGGTTATTTGACATTACATTATAAATTATATAGTATAATTCATAAGCAATATCCCACTCACAATTATGCTGTAGCACTGAATATCAACACAGCTGGAATGACCAGTGGCCAATTCAGCACAATAGAATTTTTGCTCATGTGGTATTAATATGGTTATATCGAAAGCATTTTTAAAATGTGTCTTATATTCTTTATTTTGATTTTACACAGAAAAAATGTATAGAAGCAAAGAACAAGAATTCAATTCAATAAAAATATTATTTTACCATAATGTGAATGTCCAACAGGTTATCCTGGACATTGTAACTGTACTGTCATAGAGACTAATCAAAGCCAGTGTCACACTGTTACTTCTCTCGATGCATATTAAAAGAAACACTGATCATTATTTAAAATCTCTCACTCTCTCACCCGTACAAAAACGCACACCCTGTGAGCTGGGAATGTAATTCCACCACAGTTCGTGGAGACGCAATGCTTTCTTACATGCATAATACATGAGAAGAAACGAAGCATGTCAAAGTTATGAAATACTGGGGCTTCGGTGACATGCATGCTGCTGTGAGCCGAAACCGTGTCACGCAGTTCGCCAACAAAACCCCGCCATGGTATATTAATACCAAATCCCCTCCGCACATCTGTCAGCGGCGAACTAACGGTGCGCCCTAAGTGCATCTCCCGCAGTCGCTCTCCATGTTTATTACATGCCCATAGATTAAGACCACCCCCAGTGAACTACAGCCTATGTAAGAATATACATGATCTTTCAGATTTCACGACACAAGTAACATTCACGAGAAAAATCGCGGTTTTGAGTTCCAAAACCCACATGCTTTTAGCCACATGCATATGAACAGAAAACGGCTTCTCCGTGATCTCTGGATAAAGCGAGTGAGTCGCAGCGCGTGCAGGTGGCTTCTCCTAAGAGCAATGCGCAGTCTGGGCAACCACGATGCCTGATCTCCGATACTGTGTAACGAGGTGCTCCATCTATTTCGCCCAGGCATTCCCAGCATCGATTATCGCGGATTTAGGTGGTATAAACATATAAAAGTTTCTTACCTCTGTCGCGGTCTTCACTGAAAAGATTTCGCTGTTTGTTTAGCTGCCTATCCGCTTTACTACACTGTGGTGGGATCGGTGAGAGATGCCGAAAGAGAATGGGAGGGGGAGTGAGAGAGTGAAGATCGGGGTAGACCTCTCCACTCTGGGATGATGCCACTCCTGCGTGATCTCAACCGCAATATGCAGCCTCCCGTTATGTTAGAGGAAGATGTCACCATTTTAAAAAAGACCATCTGTTATCTACAAAGGATCAAAGACTGCTAACTATCCACCCACTCACCTAATGTGTTTTTTCGTGGACAAGCTGCTCTTAATGATGTTTACGGTTATAAATTCGAGTTTGTTTGTTAGTATGTATTACTTTTAAAAGCCCCAGACTGGTGAAAGCCTCTGAAGAACCTTTCGGTAGCTTTTCAAAATGCTCGGTTTTCTGAGGAACTTACAAAACAGATGTCTTAAGCGGGCCGTAATGTGGTTTATGGGGTCCTGGTGCAGGTTGCACCCATGTAAATAGCACATATAAATAAATAGACAGAAAGTAAACAATGTTGGTAGGTATTCAGGTACAGAAACTGAATAATCAAATAGACTTCATTGTCTTGTGTAAATTAATTATAGATTAGTTCTTATTAAAATTACAAAGTAATTCAATCAAGAGCAGTTAATGTTTTTCTATCTTTTATTTTCTTGGATTGACGTTAAGGACACTGACAGTAGCTAGTAAATTAGGGTGCAGTCACTTTAAGAGACAATGCAATTATGATACACATCCGATATCTTTCTCAACTGTTTGTTCACTTAAGACACAACCACTTAAGACACAGCCAACAGTTTTTCGAGGATTCTCACCGAGAAGGGTATTTCGACACTTTTGGATGTATTTGTCCGTTAAAGCGCAAGAAGAGGCAAAACTCAGTTGCATTCAAGGGTTGTGAGACATGGCTCTCTGCGTGGGCAAAGTGTGCACAGAACACAGCACGTGGGTGCTGAATTTGGCTCTTTCGCATCTTGCATGTTTAAACTGTTGAGGAGTATTTGTTCGTTCAGGCACAGGAGGACGCAAAGGAAAACTCGGTTAATTTTTTTTTTTTTCGCTGTCTGAGTCACAGCTCTCTGTGTGCGCACCGAGCATGGCACGCAAGTACTCAGTTGATTTCTTTCACATCTTGTGTTTGAATGCTTTAAATTCTTGACAAGTCTTAAAGGGTTAGTTCACTGAACAATTCTGTCATTATTGACTCACCCTCATGTCGTTCCAAACCCGTAAGACCTATGTACATCTTCGGAACACAGTTTAAGATATTTTAGATTTAGTCTTGAGAGCTTTCTGTCCCTCCATTGAAAATGTATGTATGGTCACGCTCACAACAGACCCGGAAGAGAAGACAATGCTGAATAAAGTCCTAATTTTTTTTTTTTTTTTTTTGGACCAAAATGTATTTTCGATGCTTTAAAAAATTCTAACTGACCCTCTGATGTCACATGGACTACTTTGATGATGTTTTTCTTACCTTTCTGGACCTTACGACATGAGGGTGTAATTAATGACAGAATTTTCATTTTTGGATGAACTAACCCTTTAAAAACACAAGCAACTGATAAGCTTTCGTGATGACGTGCAGCAGTTGCCCATCAGCTATCCTGAGCATCTCTTATGCTGGTCTCGGGCAGTCGGTTGAAATCGCTGGGGGCACCGCCCATATAAACGTCACCAGCTTTCACCCCTCTAGCAACGGCCCCGATCTTTAAGTCATATATATATATAGTCATATATATATATATATATATATATATATATATATACACACACACATATATATATATATATATATATATATATATATATATATATTTTTTTTTTACATGCTGAAGGAAATCACATTTAAAATGATCACACAGTACCTATATTTTTAGGAGTTTGCATACATTTACAAAGCGTAACTCTTAGAAACTAACTTCTGACGCTCTTCCAGGAGTTTTCTCACTAAGCAACAGTGACTGCATGTCTTGAACATAACTGAGCCTTAGTTCAGGCATTCTCTGTTAACAGTGTCCATCACTGCTACAAAAATGGCTGATGACATATTCTATTTGAAAATAGTACTATCGACATTATGCCATGTGCAATGTGTAACAGGCCTGCTGAGAGTTGGACTCTTAATCAAAGGGAGAACAACATAGTATGGTGACTGTATGTGTTTTATGTGTTTATGCCAGTGATGACATTCTTATTCAGCACAGTTAAAGCCATCAGAGACTCTATAAAACAAGAGTGAAGTATACGAGAGAAGAAAAATGAGAAAATGCCTCGTTAAACGCATAGCCTAAAGGAATACAGTAGTTCGCCCCAAAATGAACATTTTTAATCATCGTTAAGTCACCCTCAGGTTGTTCCAAAACCTGTATGAGTTTCTTTCTTATGAACATAAAAAAAAGATCTAAAGAAAAAATAAAATGTTGTTGGTCCCCATTGACTTCCATAGTTAGGAAAGCAACTGTATGCCAACATTTTCATTTTTGGGTGAACTATTCCTTTAAGATGACAGTTCACCCAGAACAAAAAAAAAAAAAAGTTTCCAAAATGATTATTATTTTTAGCAGGGATTGGAAAACTAATTTGGTTTCTGTCATCGATTACTTAATCATTGTTCCCGACCTGTGTGAGTTACTTTTGAAAAGCACAAAAGAAGATATTTAGAAGAATGACTGAACAGATATTGTCCATACAGTGAGCAAAAAACAAAAACAAATTATACATTATACCAAAATAAAATCATCTTTTGAGTTTCACAAACAAAAATCACAAAGGTTTGGACTAACATAAAGGCTTAATGATTTGTAAGTGACCTGTCCCATCAATAAAGGTCTCCTGACATTGAGTCTGAGTAAGAAATCTGTACATGTTAAACATGTTTAACACATTAGATAACCAGAAAAAGTGATAGAGTGAGTTCTCGAGCACTCCTCCAGAGAGCTGACTTGTAAACCCCTCCAAGATGAGAACATTTCAAGCCTCTAACACAAAACAACACATTTGCTCACACTATTGGCAAAGCTATGACTGTAGGTTCTGTAAGCCACCTTTTCCCTTCCAACTTGCTAAATCCAATGAAGAAACGCGAATGTGTTTACTAAATAGCATCCCCCAGCCTCCCCGACTCACGACTCGAGTGCTGCAGCTGTGTTCCCATGGCAACGTGCCGCAGAAGTGAGACAAGCAATGAGCCAAGGTAGAGCCGAAAAGATCGTGTGTGACACTGCTTAAAAAAGGCAGATCCTTCTCCTCCTCTCGCTCCATTACTGTCACTCTCTCACGTCGATCTGAGGGAGCACTGGAGACCCAGACACAGTGTTTTCATAAACGCAGACCCAACTGTGTGTAAAACGGCCGACAAAGTACTAAAAATACACAACGCTGACGTACAAAGGTCTTATTTTGTGTTGAGTGACGAGAGAACTTTCTTGGAGAAAGAACATCATGTACCTGTCTCTCGCTGAGGGACTTAGAAATTCACTTTGAAAATGAATTATCAGGGTAGAAGAGGAAAGATGAATAAATGATGGCGTGAATAAATGAACGCGCTGGGATGAGTAGTAGACTACAGGCTTCTTCTTCTGTGGTGGAGAACTCACCCGATCACTTGTTCATTCTGTTATCATCCATTCAACAAGCACCTCCTTCTCAGATTCGGCACACTTGTGAATTTTAACCACCAAGTCCATCTCACACCACTCTCTCCATCTGTCTGAATGGCTCTGAGTGCTTGTTTTTCTCCTTTAAGAAGTCTTCAGAAGTATTCTGGCGTACAGTAAACCTTAAGGAACTCACATCCGTGACCTGAGCGTCTCTCTCTGCCTGCTAAGGTGAATGAGAATGATTTACTTGTTTTATAGTGCAGGACGTCCCATCTGGCCAATCTTAGCCAGCTGTTAAATTCACACCAATGTTTCATCATGGTCCTTAATAGCTGTGCTAAGTTCGTTCTTGGATAAAGGCTGTTAGTTGTCTGCAGAATGGGAAGCGTAATTAGCACTGAGCAGAAGCATACAAGACTGCGAGGAGAGCAGGATAGTTTGGATGACTGATGTGTGGCCATTTCAACTGTCATCTGAGAACGGGGGAACTAGAAGAATTGGTTCATATTTAAAAGATCTGAAAAAGATGGAAAAGTCTACAGAAGCTGAATGTGTGCTAAAGGGGCTCTGTGAAAAAGTTTAGAGAAAAACAGGGCAAATATGTAAAAATAAATGATAAAAAATAAGTTCCAATTAACTAACAGATAAATAAAGAATTAGAATAAAAAAAGATGCAAAAAGATTCCAATAATTAATTTAAATTATTAATAATACATCTTATAGTACAGTATGAGTAGACAAAAGTAATAATGCAACAAAACACAAGCTTAATTTTTCCCCAAATAATATTTTACATGTTTACGATATTCGTTTTTGACAAAAAAAACTCTCAAAAAAAGGTGCAGTAGCTGTCTTTTCAAAAGGTATCTTTCACGCTATCTTTTTCAAAAAGTACACCTTTGTTCCTTATTTACCCCCTAAAGGGTGCATATTAGTACCTTAAATGTACAAAAGAGTGTAGGCCTACATATCAGTACCTTTTGAATACCGCTTCAGTGACACCCTTTTGGTCTATTAGTTTTGTCTTTGTAAATAAAAATATATAGTTGCCTTTAAAATTGTAGGACTCTGGGCCCTCACACCAGGATGATCGTATTCGGGGGCCATAGCATCTAAAAAAATAAAAAAATACCTGTTCTAGAAACCTTGTATAAAACAGTGTAAATCGAAAGAGCATCTCATGAAACAAATGGATCTATTATAGCTAACGGCTTTCTAACGATTGTCAGGGTCTTTACATAACTCACGCGACCCATAAGGTTAATTTATGCCACATTTCAGCGCTGCACGTCAGTGTTTCTTCCAGCAGCTTAAAGTCACCAAGTTTAAATGTGCAAGTGCTGCCATCAAGTGGTGAACAGAAGTAACCAATCAATTCCTACTGTACTGTTGTTAAACCTCATCTGGAGCTATTTTCCCTCTTCACCCCTGCCATCTGTCAGCTGAGGACTCTGTTCTCCAGACAATCTGCGCTCAAGCTGTGAATTAACTGTGGATGTCATTTCCGGCCACACAGCAGCTGCCATCAGTGGTGACACATTTACTGTTTCCTGCAGATGCTAAAGCGCATAAAAAAGAGGAGGCTGCTTCTCACCTGCAAACAGCACACACATGACATATGACCAAACTACAAAAGGAATTAAAGGGGTGAAATATTAATAGTAACATTAAAAAGCACCACAAAACTAACATAGAGAATCAATAAAATAAATGTACCTGCATATATTAACACATTTCATACAAAGTATGTGCATTACATACTAGCTATATAATATACATAGTACACAGGATGTAATGACTGGGTCTCTGATATGCAGTAGATGTGGCACTGAACCACAAGATATTCAAATGTGACTTACTCTTTAATAGACTTTAATAGACTTTGCATGAGTAATTTAGTAGATGACAAGGAAAAGGAAGACTCGTAAAAGGCCATGTACTGGAATGCAGTAAGAATATGGTCGCTCTGATTTTGACAAATAAGACATGTTCTCGGATCAACATGACATATAAATAAAAATGTGTATTTAACCCAATCCCTACCCCTAAACCGAACCCTACCCATAATTTATTCTTAAAATCAGTATGGAATGAGTGCTGATTAACAAGGGTGTAGAAGCACCTAACTCTGAATGTAAGCCTAAAACAGACATTTCCTGAAAAGTTATCCCTCAATTCTGATTGGTTGATAGGAATGTTCTTCCAGGATCAATAAGGATGTTGTTCTTGGTGAAATCACGCTCACCGAAAGAATACATAGACTAAAGGTTTGAAAGGGTTGGAGCTTCTTTTTAAGAGAAAATAAAACCCTCTACATCCTGAGATGTTGTAACAATGCCAATAGATGGCAGTGTTACGTTTTGTTTGAATTTTCCAACGTATACATTTTACATCATCACTTTCCTCAAATTAGCTACTACATTTTTACAGTCTATGGGTACAACATGGGGCCGGATGTTTATGTATTTATTCGTTCAACAAATGGTCAGTTAAATTTCGGATATGGCTAGTTTGATTAAAGAGAAGTAAATTAGTTTAATGACAGATTAAATAGACAAACGGTATTTATAAATATTACTTTTGAAAAATTACAGTAATGGTTGTAAACTGAACATTTTATCTGAATTGAGATGTCACTTATCGTTTTTTTTTTAAGAGTTACTCTTAATATCATTTAAACACAATGATCCTGTTTATATAAAGTGACAATGTAACACACGAGTTATCAAAACTGGATAATGTGTCTCAGGTTCAAGTTACAGCGCTCAAGCAAAAACCCCACTGAAAGCAACAAAACAAACATCGAAAAAAAAATGATTTAGTAGTCCAATCCACTAATGAAATCGCAAAATAACCTCCCTCGCTTAAAATGGTATATAATATGGACCTGTCTGATTTTAGAGCTTCTGCAGAAGTAAACAAAAATGCATGACAAAAAGAAATGCAGTGAGATACTACACCTACCCCAATCTGGCAACCCACTGTTTTCACATTCACCAAATCGTGACTACGGAAGCCCGTGCGCACGTTTTCCAGACGCAAAAAAAAATGCAATTGGAAATGCATCTCACCGGGGTAATGTAAGGACATCTATATGGTCAGCATGTGACGTCACGCGGTCGTATAGCTTCAGAAACATAGATGTACGTCACCTGCAGGTCTGGTGCGCGCAAACTTAGATGGATTACTCGAACATACAGTGAGTGCTTCATTTTTCCCACGTGAAATGCATTGATAAACGATTCTAATCAAGAATCGTCCTCTAGCCTCATTGACGCTGACAGGTGCTTATTTACATGTAGGGCTGTTGAAATTAATTATGTAGGGATTTTACTGAAATAAGCGAGAGAAAAAGCAAATGCGCCACTCATGACTAAGCGGATCGCAGTGAAATTCTCGAGCTCTAAACGCTGATTCGGTATAAGCAAACGTTATTTGGTGTTCCCGTTAACATCGTCTCGCGTGCATGGGGATTTGTCTGGAAAGACGTAGAGGCATGGCCTACTTTTTGCGCACGTATGGAAACGAGGCGGTGGCTCTTTTTGCTGTTGCTGTGCCAGCCTATGCGCAAACACATCTCGACGCTGGATAGGTCTCCTGGCATTGAGGCTGCGCCTGTGATGATCATGCGATTGAGTGACGACGGGGAGTCATGTCTAGTCTATGCATGATCAGTGGCTCTGCGCTCCGCATCCCGCTGGAAAAAAGAGTTCGCGCTCGATAGCTCTGCGATCGACTCCGCGCCTATGCCCACAATGAATGGCTGTTTCCAGCGCGAGACAGTCGAGGCGAGAGAGTGAAGGAGAGCGAGCGCGTCAGACTCCATTGAAACACTTTGAAACGGCCTCCAGCTAAGGGGTGAGTATCCAGCATTTGAATCCGCGCGGCGCGTCACGCGAGGACGGCGCGCGAGCGAGCGGCTGTCCTGGAATCTTGGCTGAAATCCGGCGGCTTTGAGATGTTTGGGGGGCATTGATTTGGGGAAGGTGTGCGGTGGGGGATGGGCACAGACTAATGGTACCAACAAAAAGTTTAACCACTTCACCGACCTCACAGATATGGCTGAACGCGCGTGCTGGCAGATGTTCCGGAGTCAGATCTGGCTCACTTAAAAACCCGATTTCCGGGATCTTTTTAACCTGTCAGCCAGACGTCTTATATATATGCTTTAGATTTTGAAGACGACACTTTGCGCGTGATCGATGTTGTTGTGGCAAGGAGTAGTTCGCTCATTTTCTTATCGGCGGAGTCTGGCCGACCCCCCCTAGCGTCGGCGCTGGTTCAGTCTGGCTCGCCCCCAGTACGAGCATTTGTCCCGGGATGACCTGTTGATGTCTGTGAAATAAGATAAGGTGGGGTATCCGAACTCGCGCGGAAACGCCATGCAACATTAACTTTGAAGTCCCGAGGACCGAAACGTATGCATTTGGTTGTGTTTTTGTGATGCCAGTACCGGCTGCTCGTTTAATCGTTGGAGATTGTTGAGTGTTGCCGTTGTAACGGAACGGGGCGAAGCCTCGTTTTGGCGGACCCGTTTAGGCCCGAGGATGTAGGCACGAGCTCGCTCTCGGTGCGGTGCATTGGCAAAGACGGGACAAGAGCGGCAAACTTGCTCATTTCGAGCGACGCACCGCTTAACGTTACCTCCGCTGCGTTTGTGCTCGCTCGCATGTAGGTGCTACATTTCACACAGAGTGGCTCATAGTGGGCGCTTTTGCCATCGTTCTTCACCCCCTCCACGTCCCGTGCCAGGGGAGAGCTCCGGACGGACACACGGTTAGCCTGCCGCCGACACAGCCTCATAACACCGCTGTACTGGCGGCCAAAGGTTTGCTCTGTTTTTTTATCTTCTACTTCACTGTCCTGCATCGCTGGATTAGTGTTAGTTCATGTATCGGCGTATGTCTGCACTTCCATCACACAGGCTTGGCATCACAGTATTAGACAGATGTTTCTTTTTGCTTTGATGTGCATCAGCGGTTCTAAACTGGGGCCCGCTTGGACACTCTCTGTAAACTTCCTAAGGGGCCTCAATCTTTTTATATTTAAGTTATTATTATTTTTATTATTATTATTTTTTTTATACCAGTTAGCTTCTTAGAATCTATATTGTAATATATATATAAATGTAATATAAATAGTGTAGTGTATCATGTTACTCTAATGGAAAATCATCGACTTCCCATGTACCATTCTTTTATACAAATATTGAATTGAACAATGTTTTCTTTATCTTTATTTTTCCTACGTAAAACATCATTTTTTTCACTCTTCTTATGTTTGCTTATCTTTCCTTTCAAAAAAAGTTGGAAGCTAGTTAAGCAAAGAAGTTCTGTAGCACCAAACAAACAGATTCATGTATTTATAATTTTCTTTCCTTAAAGAAGACACAATGTGGTAATGCTCAAATCACCAAATGTGTAAATCTTTAGATTAATTACAATGAATTATTTTTATATATTGACAGCAATGGTTTAGTAAAACGGTTACAAGCACCTTTGCCTTTGACTGTGGGTGAGTTCAGGTAAACTAGGACACGTTTTGATTTTGATTGGCCCAGTTGACATGACTTAACAAGAAATTAAAAGCAGTAGTTCACTTAAAAATAAAAATTCTTGTCACCTTTTACTCCCTTTCAAGTTGTCCCAAAACTGTACAAGTTTCTATTTTCTGACAAAAGTGGATATTTTAAATAATTTTTGCAACCAAACAGTTGATTGGTAGACATAGACGTCCGTAGTATGGTAAAAAAAAAAAAATAAATACAAATACTGTGGAAGTCATTGGGGACTACAGGTTTGGTACAAGTGGAGAGTGAGTAAATAATGACAGAATCTTATTTTTGGGGTCAAATATCCCTTTAGAGTAAATAATTTGTCATTGACAATAAGTGCTAGAAATTTCAGTAGTTTACCTTACTTTTAGTAAAATAAGATTGAAGATATGACATTCCTTTTTTTTCTGTGTTTTTACAAGTACATGTGATAGATGCTCCAGCCTCATCAGTTATTGCATGTTGACTGTTTGAAAGTCTCATACGTGCAGATTGACTTGTGAATAAAGACTTTAAAAGTCTGTGTTACTTGCACACTGTGATAACCATACCTAAGGTGTCCTCTCTTCCCCACCCCGAGGGAAAGCTTCTTAAATAAACCCTGGGCCTCTCAATGTGTATGTGTGCCACTGCTCTCTGGCCATCTGTAAACAAGCCGTTTTGTCCAATGTCTATGGCTTGTGTTTGTGTGTGTGTGTGTGTGTGTGTGTGTGTGCATGTAAGGGAGGGGGAGCGAGCCTGAAGTCAGACAAAGAGGGTACTTCTTTAACAACGAACGTCCTGTTAGTTCTGTGTGATCAGATCAGATTCAGTGATTTTTAATGCAATGGCTTGTGTGGGAAACATGTGCCCAGATGTTCTGCCTACCGCCGTCTAATCTTAATGTGTGAAGTATATCACATCACAGTTTATTCTGTCGTGTTGGTTTAGCTGACATGATTTGAGGGCTGTTTTTACTTCACCAAGTGACTGCTAAACAATAAGCCACAATTTTTGCGCTGACGGCAAAATGTCAATCTGTGCCTTCTCAAAAAGATCTGCCACTCATTCTGCCGCTGATCCGCCAAAAATCCTCCCCCGACTAATATGAGCGTATTTTTTGCCTAAAAAGGAGGGCATTGTAAGCAGTTTTAAACTCTGTAGTAAAGTTTTGGACAGCCCATTTTATAGTAGAACGCGCAGGTTAAGCGTCTGTAATGAATTTCCCCAGCAGCACGGCTGTAAACTGTAATGACGGCTTTGCTCATGGTGTCACATTTAGCTGTAATAAGACTGACTGCCATGTTAGTCAAAGCCCATTGTTTTCCTCCCTTTTCCTCAACTATGACCTCAATCACTGGTTTGCTATCTGTGTGGCGCTCTCTCCCTCGCTGCTGTAGTACTGTAAAGAGTGCCATTTTATCTCTGTCTCAGCTGAATCACCATCTCATTCAGATTAGCAGTCACATCCCGCTCACAGGATTTAAGAGCCGGCTCGCCAACCCCCCCTATTATTTTTTTATAGAGTTCGCGTGTTCTAGGCCGCTCGAAATTGCACACAGACTCCTCCCTGGGGACTTATACATCTCACCTTTTAATGTAACAGTCTGTTGCTGGTGGCCGTTTGTGTCTTGCAATAAATTGTGTCGGATTCGGAGGATTTTTACTGCTTTAAAAGCAAATGATGGTTGCAGTGAGTCTTCAGGGATGAACTACTGTGCTGCTGAGAGAATGCTGCTGACAAAGATCTCTTTCTTTCTCTTCCATCTCTCTTTCCCTCCTTCTCTTCCTCCGGTGCTGCTCAGATTTCTCTGGTGGTGCTGGCCATAGCGCCATGGCTCAGACCCTTCAGATGGCGATCCCAAACTTCGGCAACAATGTCCTGGAGTGTTTGAACGAGCAGCGGCTGCAGGGGCTGTACTGCGACGTGTCCGTGGTGGTGAAAGGCCACACCTTTAAAGCCCACCGCGCCGTGCTGGCGGCCAGCAGCTCCTACTTCCGTGACCTTTTCAACAGCAGTGCGGGCAGCAAAACCCCTACGGTGGTGGAGTTGCCCCCGGCCGTACAGCCGCAGAGCTTTCAGCAGATCCTGGCCTTCTGCTACACCGGCCGCCTCAGCATGAGCGTCGGAGACCAGTTTCTGCTCATGTACACGGCCGGCTTCCTCCAGATCCAGCAGATTATGGAAAAGGGCACGGAGTTCTTCTTGAAGGTCAGCTCGCCCAGCTGTGACTCACAGGGCCTCCATACTGAAGAAACCCCTCCGTCGGAGCCTCAGAGCCCTGTTACCCAGACGGCGGTGGGTGCTGCGGCTAACGGCGGAGGCGGGGTGGTGGCTACGACAGCCAGTCGACCCACTTCCTGCTTGACCCCGTTGCCCCTCGTCTCTCGGGTGAAGACAGAGCAGCCGGAGGCCTCGCCGTATTCGGTGGTTTGCACGCCGGTGGCCAAGCGGCTTTGGGAAGGAGGCAATCGGGAAGGTGGCGGAGGCTCAGGGGCAGCCGGCGGAGGAGGGATGAGGAAGGCAGCTCGTTTTTCCCAAGAAATGGCACGTGGAAGCGCTATTCAGCAGCAAGGTAGCATGGGACTTGGTATGGGTCTTGGAATGGGCACAGGGGGGCACGGTGGAGGCGGAAGCACCAACGGCACGAGCAGTGCCACCCCTGAAGGCACCAGCCCCGGTACTTTGAGTGCCTATGCCAGTGATTCGCCCATCTCTTACCATGATGATGAGGAAGAGGAGGAGGCGGTGGATGACGGCACTGAAGAGCAGTACAGGCAGATCTGCAACATGTACACCATGTACAGCATGCTCAACGTGGGTGCTACAGGTGAGTCCACAGCACTGCTGCAGCCCACGAAATACTTGAAATCATTTACTCAACCTCTTATTATTCTAAACTTGTATGACGACTTTATCTTCAGTGTAACAGAGCTGGTGAAATTTTAACAATGTGCTTGTTGCCTTTTCCATTGGATTACAATAAATGCAGACTGGAGCTTTTAAATGTCAAAAAAAGATGCAAATGCACCACAAACATTGTCCATATGACCCGTGCATTATAATTCAAGTTTTCTGAAGCAGTTATAGCTTTTTGCAAGAAATTGAAAATTTTTGTTTTTATTAAATGTCAACTTAATTTTACTCTCTATATTTTTAGATGCATGTTACTTATTTTGAACATTTCGTCCATGCATGCATTTTCATTATTTATTTGACCTTGCAATTTTTAATAAATTTTTTTTTTACGGAAAATGAAAAAGATTCTCTCTGGTGACATGTAGTTGATTGCAGCTCCCACACCTCAAAATTCAATCAACAATCGCTGGAGAGAACAAAGTCCCCAAGCATTTCGACAATTTGTTACACTAGAATGCATGTCTCAATACAGATGAAATGTCTGGTGCTACGTTTTTTCCAACATAGTTATTATTCATTTACAATATTTCCCTTAACAAAAATGAATGAATAAAAAGAATAATTATTCTACAAATTAAACATTACTGCTACACCCATCAACTTTCACCATTTTCGGTGTATAAAGACACAAAAAGCCATCTCCACTCCCAATTCATGATTGCATTGTAAATAAACCACAAAAATGTCTTCGTCTGGTTCCACTGAAGAAAACAAACAGAAGTCACAGGTTTGATGATAGCAGAGGAGAATTTATTTTTAAGTTTAAATTCGCACTTCCTTTGCTCCTGTGTGTGCTGTAATGTATACAGCCTCTTGCTTTATTGCTTTTCATTTTAAGTTAACTATTGTCTAGATTCTTTTGTGCTTCTTAAATAGGAATATCATCACAGCTAAATTCACACTTTTTGCTAAATGCTTGAACTGTTTGGAGCTCATGAATATTTTATGAGAAGTACTTCTTATCTTCTCTCAGACGGCATGAAAACCGAATGTGTTCTGATGCCTTTGGATTTCACAGGTCTTTTATTAGTCTTGGTCCCAAGAGCTCTGTATTATCTGTCTGTCTTTGAGAGTCAAAAGACTTCACGGCTGTCAAGACTTCATGCACGGAGATCACGTTTTTGTCTTCACGCTTTCTCTACTCTTGGTTAACTCCGTTCCCTTTCTCAGCAGGTGAACGTGTGGAGGCCTTGCCGGACCACTCAGAGACGCGGCCCAGGATGCGTGGCCGACAGGATCTCGCCTCTCTCCCCACCGAGCTCATCGCTCAGATCGGCAACCGCTGTCACCCCAAACTGTATGAGGAAGGTGACCCTGCAGAGAAACTGGAGCTAGTTTCAGGTCCGAGTCTAATCACTGTACCTGTTCATTAACAGAAAAAAAAAAAAAAAAACGCAACCGATGAACCAAAGTATCTTGAGTCAAAGGTATACTGTAGTGGAATAAATCCTTCTTTTGTTGTTCAAACCTTCGTCATATCATCCTGCATGGGTTTTAGGAAAACATCTGCTGAGAAAACAATGTTAAGGTTAATCTATAGAAGAGTCAAATAGGGAGGAGAACCGGCATCATACAACTGAGTCATGTTCAATAGCCCATGAAAAGCAAATGATCTTGTGTGATGATTGATGGGTCCACCGTGTTTGGAGAAGCCGTGTTGTGGTATTATGGTGTAGAACAGGTTTTGTTGAGTGACTGTAGTGTAGTGGAGGCTTTTGTGAGCTGTAAATCATGGCCTTTAGTGACTCTGAGCCGCCCGACTGGATCTGTTCAGGACATGTAAGTTACAGATGAATTCCGCTAATTGCTGGAACTTTATTTAAACAGCAGTCACGTATATATAAACATGCAGAGCAAAGTGCTTTACAAATACAATAAAGGCAAGCGATCGAACAAGACCAGACATGAAGCAATATAAAGTGGAAAATGAAACGAGGAATTGAAACAGACAAGACTCGCAATAAAAAAATGGAAAAACCATGGTCTTTGAGAAAAAAAAAAGTAATCAGAAAGTCATTAAAAGATGAACAAATACAAAGCGCTGGAGGAGTGAAAAGCAAAAAATGGAAATGAGACAAAAATGTTTAATTAAGAGCGAGATAAAGATAAAATAAGCTTCTGAAATGGTTTGAATTAGTTTTAGTCAAACCCATAACGCTTGGAAGTAGGATTTGTTTTTTGAATTCTGATGTCCAACATCTGGTTTGACTTATTTTCCATCACGGGAATAAATTACATTTTAAAATGTTAAATAGAAAATGGTTCTTTTCAAATAATATCAGTTTTCACTATTATTGCATTCATTGTATTTTCTTAGAGACTTCTTTCAGAAGTTGCATTTAATGAGTATCTGCAGTGAGCACAACACTGCATAAGTTATCACACAGATAGATGCAGAAGAACATCAACCATATTTAACAAAGCCATAGGTGTAGAAAAGCTGCAGAAATAGAAAAACGGATGTCAGGACAACAGCCAAGCGCTTAAACTTCACAAGTCACTGTTAGTACTAACACACATGAATGATCTTTAGCAGTAATAAGGAAAGCTGAATTTCTCTCTGAGCTTTGCGTGATTAGTATTCATTCATTTTTGGGCCTTCTATGCATTCATGCAAATCGATGAGTCACAAGGCATTTGTCAGTCTTTCAATATGTAACTGCTTGTATGTCTTGATGACATGAATATGAATGAAGTTCAACACCTTTTTTAAGTGAGATTGCTGTATATTGTGGACAGGCACCAGTGTGTACATCTCCCGAGCTCAGCTGATGAACTGTCACGTCAGTGCGGGGACCAGACACAAAGTCCTTCTGAGGAGGCTGCTGGCTGCTTTCTTCGACAGGTGAGTCTGGGAAACGTTAAAGACGTCTTCCATAACAGTGAAAGTGTATGACGTCTAACTTTCTGTTTCTGTGTGATGTACAGGAGTACTCTGGCCAACAGCTGTGGGACCGGCATCCGTTCCTCCACCAATGACCCCAGCCGTAAGCCGCTGGACAGCCGAGTGTTGCATGCAGTCAAGTGTGAGTTCCCGCTCTTTTATAGTATTTCCCCCAAAAAGGAAAAGTCTGTCTTCGCATACTCACCATCATTATTTCTTTCTTTTGCTGAACACACAATAAGATTTTTTTTAAAGAATGTTGATAACCAGACGGCTGCAGCTAGCTGTTTACTTTTTGTTTTCACACTATATAAGTCATAGGCCAGTGGCAACTGTTTGATTGCCAACACTCTTCAAACTATCTTCTTTTGTGTTCATCAAAAAAAAAAAAAAAATCTAAACTTGAGGGCGTGTAAATTATGACAGATTTTTAATTGAATTGAATGATCCCTTTAAAACTGTTCACTAGGGGTAGGGGGGAAAAACAGTTCACAATATTTGTGTGCTGATGTTGTATTGAGACACAGACACCAAGTATGATTTTTTTTTTCAATGACCTGATTTGATTTGTAAGTATTGCACTTCATTTTACAAGCTCTGTGCATAAAACGGATCAAATTAATAATAGAAATCTTTTTACAAACAGCACAAGAGTCTCAATGCTGTCACTTCTCTCTATAATGCTCTTTCATTCTTAATATATCTCTATATATGCAAAGACGGTTCACTCTTATACTTATGAATAGGAAAAACTGCATCACGTAATATAGACCAACGCTACTTTTGCGTCATCAAAGGTTAACGCCTCTTTTTGGGGGAAAACAAACGGATTCCCCTGATACAGAACTCGCTCTAATTTCTTGATAGCAAAAATGGCAGAAACATACAAACTCTCTTTGCGGGCCGAGGACCGTGAGAGGTATTGAAAGAAGCTACTGGATACAGTGTTTACAGAGGTTTCCCTTTGAAATGGTCGAAAACTGGATTAATAACCCCACGCAGTGGCCAAATGTGGACATCTAACGTTACCATTATCTCGTGGAATCACCAAGTAGCCTATTTTTGACATTAACATACTCACAGTATGATAAACTAGACGAAGAGAGCATGTCAAGAGGAGTCGGTGGTTTACTTGGATCATATTTCACTTTATTTAAGCTATTGACAGTTTTGTTGTCGTTAGAAATACGAAGCTGCTAGTAGCTACGTGGTTAACGTTAGCTCTCATTAGGCATGCTACCTTGGCTGTTAACTGATTTTAAGTTTGAAATATTCGCAGGCTAGGACTAAACAATATAAATATTATACAATATCTGTTTGTAATTGTGTCTGACAGGCCTGTACACATCAGAAACAATGAAAAACAAAAGGTCCCTGGAGCGAGTTCTGTATCAGGAATCTGTTTGTTTTCCCCCAAAAAGGGGCGTTACCCTTCGATGACGCAAAAGTAGCGTTGGTCTATGGTGAAATAGTCCCGCCTTCTAAATGAAAGAGCCAGTCACTGATTGGAAATGTCATTGCAAATGTCTCTGGTTCCCGTAGAAACCTGAGGCTAGCCCAGCCAATGTGCATGCGCAGTCATAAATGTAATGATTGCGCACAGTGTAATTATGCGCATTGGCTGGTGTTGCCTGAAAAAAATGCTTTTTAAACACTTTTTGAGCATTAGAAACAACTTTCATGGGGCAGTTCATATCAGATTTTGTAGCTAGTTTGAGATATGTAATTTAAGGACAGCGATCAGTTTTTGAGATTGTAGTATCTCAAAGTTTTTTTTTTTTTTTAGATGTAACTCACTCTTGCATGAGCTGCACCGGAGACAAATATGGCCACCGAGTAAATAGATTTTTCAAAGGGACTTTGAAATATGTTATCGCATCACTCAGCATATCGCGGAATGTTGAAAATTGCTAAGATATTTAATCGTGATAATATCGCGTTCGACAATCAATCTAATTCTGCGAGAAAGGGGAAGTCCACTCTCCAACAATGACAAAAAAGAATTATATTGTTGTAAACATGTTCAAGATCACTTTTTATCCAGCTTTTGAATGATACAAACATTGACAGCCAATCAGAATCAGCCCGGTACCAGACGACATGCCTGAGCACATGCGTCTGATAAACAGAACGTTATCATGAGTCGGTGTGGGTCCTGAAAGTTATCTGTAATAGTTCTGGCTCTTGGTGTGATCTAGTTTTTAGAAATATCTTCTTCCCTTGTGTCAACAGTTTACTGCCAGAACTTCGCCACCAGCTTTAAGGAGAGCGAGATGAACGCCATCGCGGCGGACATGTGCACTAACGCTCGGCGCGTGGTGAGGAAGAGCTGGATCCCCAAGCTGAAGCTACTGATGGCGGAGGGCGATGCCTACGCCAATTTCCTCCCCGACAGCATCAAGATGGAAGCGGATGGCCTCAGCGGCGACCCCGCCTTCGAGACGGCGAGCCTGGAGGGCGGAGCTTCCGTGGAGACCGGAGGATCCTCGGGCGAGTCTCTGCAGGGTGTGGGCGGAGACAACGGTACTTTGTTTCAGTGAGCGACTCGGCGAGGAAAGCCCTGGCCCATCCCCTCTGCCACCCCGCCTCCTACCCGCCTCCCACCCCGCTGCGTGACTCTGGGCTCTGCTGCTTCTGCCTGGGATGGGAAAGGGAGAGTCCGGTAGGAGATTGGAGGAGATTGCACGGTCTAGCATCGGGAGGATCACAAGGGGTTGATGCCAGGGGCACTATTTTCTTTTCAATCATTTTTGTTTTTTGCTGAATAACCCTCTTTTGCACAGAAGATCCCCTTTGCCTTCCTGCTCGGCAAGTAAATCTAGTCACCGATGCTATAGGAATGCGTAATTAGGACCAGGAAAGGTTCTTGCGACCGGAGGTCCGAGGTCCCGGACCTCTCTCTACTGAATTTGAATGTATTCATGATTTTGTAGCACCTGGCTATGTCAGACTAGCCGATTGTATTTGGCCCAGGAGAGAGACAGGAAAAATGCCCGTCATAAGATCTGAAGGGACAGCAGATGGAGAAAGTAGTGAGGGAGGAGAGGAGAAAGAGAAGAAGGTTGCATATTCCGTCTCTCGTTCTGTCTAAAACGGAAAGAATCTGATATCCTTCTCTGCTTCCATTCCTCCCAAAATATATGTGGGATCTTAGTCTGCCACGTTCTTTTGTTTTTTATGTCGCCGTTTTCTCCTTTCTCCTTCTACTTGTTCCACTGTATGTGATTCATATGAATCCAGAGTTGATGAAAGATGATTAAGGACTGTAAAGGATAAAAATATATTTATCTGCTCGCACCTTTAGAGTTCGAGAGAGAGGGATTGTTTTAAAATCTCGTCTTTGTGTTTTTATTTTTTTTTTAAACCTTTAATTTTTTTCTTAAATGTTTCTCAAAAGACACCTTGTTGTCAGGCTTTAAATGGAAATAGTGAGAAAAAATAAGGACTATTTTTGCATAAGGATTATCTTGCATTTCAAAGACTGGTGCTTGGCTTGTATCTCGATCACGCTCGTGTCCGAGGCTGAATTCGATTTACAGGGGCAGTTTATCCAGAAATGTAAATTCTGACATCATTTCCTCACCCTCATCTCAAACCAAACACAAAAGAAAAGTGTTTGTTTTCATTCAGTGAAAGGCCAGTGGGGTTCAGTCTTGTTTTGGACTCGCTGACTCTCACTGCATGCACATGAAAGTGTTCTTTAAGAATACCTTACAGGTTCGAAAAGACTTGATGATGAGCAAATGAAGGCCGAATTGGATAAACTATCCCTTTAAGAGAAAAGAAGAATTGTGTAGGACATAACAACAAAGTGTTTTTAATCTCTCAAAACCTTTTGAGCTTCCCCCATCATCGCACACAAACACGCTTTTACAGCCCGGGGGGAAGGGAGGTTGTGCTTCTCATTGTTAGTCACTTTACTGTCTTAAGGTAGTGACTTTGTGTGTGTTTGGGAGCGGAGGAGGGTTTCCATCGCCTGTGTCCCAGGAGAGGAGGAGTCGGAGTGATTAAGTCTCTTCATGTTGCCCATGTCCCTGTTTGGGCAGCTGTGTGTGTGTGTGTCTGTGCTCGCTTAGGCAAGCATGTCTGTGTCCGCACAAGTCACCATCTGTATACATTCCTTGCACATAGTTGGCACTGTGTGTTTGCATGTGGGTGATGTGTTGAGTCGGGGATTTAGGGTATGTTTGTTTCAGCGTTTATGTGCCCGAGGCGTCTCAAACGGATGCTTTTAAGGAAATTCGGCCGTCTTAAAGTTTGCCGTAAGCCGTGAACTTTTGCATATCCTGCATTTCCATCGGGATTTGAATGGGTGATGTCTTAATGTGTGCTCAGGCATGGGTTTTAAACACGCATGCCTCACGAAAACAGAAATTCGATATTGTAGGCTATTTCATACCAGAGTTATTAGGCACTGCGTGTTGGTATAAATCAGGTTTTATTTTCACGCGTCTGATCTCCTGGGACACATACAGTAGCCGCCCCCTTTCTGACAGAAGAAGTGGACCTCTTTGCACCTTTTCGTAGACTGAACTAGAGCTTTTTGCACCTTTTTTGTAGAGGAGAGTGGTGGATTGTGCACCTTTTTTGTAGAGTGTAATCGATGGTTTTTGGACTAAACTTCATGGATGTGTATGTGTCGGTGTCTGGCCCGGACCAGAATGCACCCCTGCGTCTGTGGCCAGCCGTGCAGAATACTGATGTAAATATCAAAGAGACTATTGAACAGATTTTGACCATGTTTTTAACAGGTCACTCGTCTTTTTAATTGATGGCTTACATTAGGTCTTTCACCCCTCTTGTTTTAGCTCATGTTATCATTTCTTTTAGTTGCATAACCAAGTCTGGCTTCTGCTGTGTTTGTATATCTGGAAATTGTAGTTGTTGTGTTTTTTTTTTTTTTTTTTCTGGCTTTAGCGTCGTAGCAAATAAAGTAAACTCCTGGCAAGTTTACTACTTAACTGCAGTCTGGTTCAGGTCTGACCGGTGACCTCGTTTCTTTTTCTTATCCTTTGGACCAGAAAACAATAATGCCTCTTGTTTAGAAGTGTACAGCATTCGAGTAGCCTGCGAAATCAACATCTGGGAACGTGCAAGCATCCATTTCCTTCTCCCGTTTTATTCCTCCATTCTTTTAGCAGACCACGTGTACTGTATTTACTTTTCAACAACTACTAATTCAAGGTGAAAGAGTTGACTTGCCAAGTTTTTTAAAGATACAATATAGAGTTGTTTGACTGATGATAGAGTACGGAGTGTTTTTTTTTCTCCATTTCTTTTTATCGACTAAAGTGGTGGGGGGTTATGGTGAGGGATGTACTGGTGCTATGTGTGCTATTCTTTAGATGTTAAAGGTCTGCTGGGTCACTGGTGCCTTTCAGGAGGACTGCGGGAGACGAACTGCGTGTGTGTCTGGGTGGGGCACGGAGCAGCAGTGCTCCTCTCTCTCTCTCTCTTTCTTTCTCTTTCTTTCTCTCTCGCCAGCTATGACTGTGCCAGTGTTTATGCGTCCTCCATTTTGATGGCACAGATCACATATGCTGCATGCGTCGCTGGAGAGGAACCGCTGTGTCCGTGCGCCACCCGCTGTCTGTGTGCTGTTACTGCAGCTTAGATTTACTACTTACAGTCAACACCAGGGGGTGTCACGCCTCAGAAAGATGACTCTTGACGGCCACAAAAAATGGCCCATCTCTTACAAGGAAGTTGAAGGTGACGTGTAATTATTTTTTTTATTTTATTATTGTTAAAATACTACAAGTAAGCCATTTGAAGGTTGATCTTTATTTGTATTTTTCCCTCTAAAAGGCGTAACACTGTGGCTCCGTGGCGCTATCAAAAAGTTGCTCTGTTTGTTTGAGCATCACAACCAGCCCAAAAGAGCACCAACCCACGGCGCAAGTTCGAAATCATAATTTTTTCACTTTTTAAAGGATTTTTCCTTTACTTAGCCTCGCCTGTTATCAAGTGTGAATGAAGGGACCAGTGTTGATCAAAAAAAGGCCGGGATGTCCATATCACGCTGCCTATCTGTCTGCTCTCTGTGCTCGAGTAAAGCACCTTTTTCTGGGGTTTGCGTTCATAGACGTGCTCCTCGGCACCTTGTAATTCAGTCTGACTGTGTCACGGAGTGCAGAGAGCAGATAGACGGCGGACGCCTGAGCGGGTGAGTTTAAGTCTTGTCATTCTTCCTCGTAACACAGTTTGTTGGGGTCCTGTGCATTGTAGATCATTGTGAATTTGTAACCTGACGGACCGCTGACAGCATGCCAGAGAGAGTACGGAGCGATGTATTATAAATTGAACTCTTTTATAAACTGTGACTGTCTTTCCTTTCTGCAAAAAAGGCAGAAACCGGGTCCGTCTGTTCTGGAGCAATGGCTGTATTTTGCAGGGTTTCCGTTGGCTTGCAGTTTTTGCTACTTTTTTTGTCAACCTAAGCCTCTTTACCCAGAATGCAGCACTGCTATTCCACTCTAAATAACAGATATACCACATAAAGATACTCTCACCTCTTTCTCTGCGTGTTGCGTTCTCTTCCAGCACACCCCAACACTCTGCTTTCAGTCTTTCCCTGAAATGAGACGGATGGTGATTATAACCCAACTTTGCAAATGTTTTGGTAAAGTAACGTGTGTGACAGCCGGACAAATTGACGTCCGGACATAGTATCACGAATTACAGAGAAATACAGACAGGATGGGGGATGACATCAGCTCGCTTGAACACTCAAAACAACAAACTGGTTGTGAAACTTTTGTTTTTACGATGCGGTGTCTCACTTTCTATGAATACATCCCTATACAAATCTATATACTGTATATTCCATGGAAGCACTAATGAAGTTTGATTGTTAGTCGTGCACTCTCAGCATGAGTTGTAACCCATCCCCAGCTGTGCTCATGCAGTGACCCTGTAGCGCCAGTGCTCATCCACTCCATTCTGTCTGTGTTCAAAGTGCCAATAACTTTGTGAATCCCTAACTGTGACCCAATATTATCAAAAGTAATTGCACATTAACTACTGTAAAAAATGAGTAAGAGAAAAGTCAAAGGATACAGCTGAATATCTTAATAAAACTTTATAACAAAGGATTGTCTTTGGCTGTTTGTTTGTGTGTTAAAGCAATTCTCAACTTTTTTTCCCCCTCAACTATGTAGGCCAGAGGAAAAAAAAAAAAAAAAACTAGGACTGTCAATAGATTTAAATAATTATGCTTTACTCTGTACACTGGGAACTAATTCTACACTGGGAATATATATATATATATATATATATATATATATATATATATATATATATACACACACACACACACACACACACACACACACACACACACACACACACACACACACACACACACACATATATATATACACATACACACACACACACATATATATATATATATATATACACATACATTATATATGTATGTGTATTATGTAAGAATTTAAACTAATAATTTACATTTCAGGAAAGTAAATGTTGAATGTCAAATATTTTTTTTTATTTTTAAGGCACAGGACTTGCAATGGTTTACTGCAGCCAACACTGCACAACACTCACTATTAAACGGGAGCCAAGCAGATAAATAGATTTTCTCTTACCTCACAATAACTTAATGAACTCTTTCCTCGTTGTATCAGGCTATTGTGAGTTATCATGCAGACCTTGGGTGGTAATTGAGAGCTTTTACTGAGAACTAGCCACAGAGAAATGTGTGCCTATGCAGCCTTTCTTCATACAATCTGCAATCCAGAAACTGAGTTTGAGCGCCCTTATTGACATTTCGTTATTTATTTTATAAAATGGCCTTGAATCGATCCACTGCCTCTAATACAACACTGTTGTATTATGAAAAGAATTCCATTAGCATATCTCGTCTCACATTCGACATTCACAGTGTTATTGTATAATTCCTTCCACCGAACACTAAACTGAATGTGGACTGAATTCAGAGAAAAATAAACCCCTTTGGGAAAGCAACATTCAAACAACACCTGGGAATCTGCTCGATAAAATGGTGCTGTACGTTTTACGCGAAAACAGCTGGATACGATCCGTACATGGGCAGAGGAAGTTTGACGCGCACATGTCGTCTGAGGTTAGTAGCTATGACGAAATCTTTTGAAGCAAATATGGTAACAGGAAGTAGTCCGAGCGCGCCCACGCATCACGGGTTTTCCACAGAGCGGACCAACTAGCGGATGTTCCTTATATGGGCACAAGAGAATGCGGAAGCTAACAATATCCATGAAAATCAAAGTGACCAGTTAACCTTTGTTATTGTGTTGTTGAGTTGAGTAAGAATAGAATAGAACCAAATATAATATAATTAGATAATAATAGAGTGGAATAGAATAATTAAAATTACAATATCCAAAGTGTCTTTGTGTAAGGTAAGATTATAAAGATATATTTTCTTTAAAAATAACATTACTCGAAATTAAATGCACCGATAAAACAATCGTGTTATTACATTTGCATCAGGGTTTTTTTACAAATATTTTTTTAAAGGTCATTGATAGTCGATGATTAATTTAGTAACGAATCACTAATCATCAAAACCCCCCTCTGACAGATTACATCAGAAACAGAGTGATACACGTTCTGACTTATTTCCTCAAAACAAGAGCCGCAGGTCATGGGAGGAGCCGGGCTGTCAATCAAAACCGCGTACGTCACCAAAACTACATAAAGCGCGCTGTCTTTGCGCGGAGGTTTACTTCGGTGAATGAAACGACAGTGAAAGTGAACTGAGCTCAGGGGAAATTATCTACACCGTTGTTGTTGTTTTCAGAAGTTAACTGAATAACTAAAAACAATGGATGTCACGGCAGAGGCCAAGCAGATCATGGTCCAGGCGTTGAGTAAAATATACAGCTCGCGCACGCAGCGCGGTGGACTCCGTCTCCACCGGAGCCTGCTGCTGACCCTCGTCATGAAATCTGCACGGGACATCTACCACTCGGCCCGACTGACCAGCGAGAAAGAGGTGCAATCTGACACACACGGTGCCACGGAGAGCACAGCACAAGCAGAAGAGCCCATGGACACAGCGAGCTCCACGCCTACAGCTCTGCGCTCGACCGAGACACAGGCTACCGAGGACGGGAAGAGCTCCGGGCTCGAGGGTCCCTTACAGATACACGACCCCGCAGGACTCGCAGTGGACAAAGAGAACTGCAACCCCGCCGGGACGGACCGTCACTCTAGAAAGCGGCGGAGCAAAGGAGCCACAGACCCGGACTTCCTACCATGCAAGAAAGCCAAACTGGAGTTCGCGGAGGTCAGAGGAGCTCTCCAGGCGACCCAGAGTAACTCCAACTGCGGCAGAGCTCTCGACTCACGGACACTCGTGCCCATGCCGAGAACTATTGTCACGTGTTGAAAAGACTATAAGCGCAATGGCACAACAGAAGGACAGCAGAGAGAGCTTTGCGCGCTGTCTAGGCGCGTGTCTGCTGCTGGAGTACTCAGGGCTCTGGACTGAGGTGCAGAAGTCAGTGGGTGATTACTCACAGTGGAACAATGTGACAGACGATTACTCATCCCAGAGCAGCTTGTTTTGGAAACGTGTGACTAATGGTGCTTGTTCAAACTACCGTGGTTCTCTGATTCAGGACGTGACGCGGTGCTATTACTTCTGCGAGAAGTGTGACTGAGAGAACTTCCACGGATATTCATGTCCATAACTTTATTTTCTATTTATTTATTTACCACTAATGGTGTCTGTTTGTTCTGTGTGTGTGTGTGTGTGTGTGTGTGTGGTTCAGACTGTATTCGTCTAAAGTGCTGTCAGAATTGTCCAGTCATTACACTGACTGGGATCTTTTTGTGTGGTCTTCTTGCTGGAAAATCCATATTAAGCTGTGCTTTGGATCATTGTAGGTGGTTTCTCACTGGTCCAAACCAGACGACCTTGGTCAGACAGCTTATGGTCAGGGGTTTTCCAGCAGGTCAATGTGACATAAGCTACTACAAACAGACATCATGATGTTATGGTGTACATCTACCTCACTTTTGTACAATAAAATATTCTCAACCATCTCATTTCTGTGTGTGACGCAGTTTGTTCAGAGGGTTTATCCGGACCTGAGTCAGCTGGGCTTGTTGTGTGTTGTTGAAAGTGTTGGCGGTCATGTGACCGGAGGCGCGGATGGCTCGCGGGCACGAGGTGTTCGCGGAAGACAGGATGCGGTGAACACATCAGGCCGGATGATCGCTACCGTCTCTCTCTCTCTCGCTCTCTTTTCACACACCCACTCCTTTTCAACCCCCATAACCGGATCAGGAGGATATGGGGAACAAAATAATAGAAGCAGTAAAACGTTTAAGCCATTTACATGTTATTAATGAACCATTAGCAACTGTAATTAAACCCAAACTTAACGCTTTTTTATTTATTTATAAACCATTTATATAGCCTATGTGTGTGTGAACCCTGGACCCCAAAACTATTTTTGATATATAAAACCCTGGACCACGAAATCATAAACATAGCTTATGTAAAAATAAACAAGCTTTCCATTCCACTGATGGTTTGTTAGGATAAGACAATATTTGGCAGAGATATAACTATTTGAAAATCAGGAATCTGAGGGTGCAAAAATCCAAATATTGAGAAAGCTTTTAAAATTGTCCAAATTAGGTTCTTAGCAATGCATATTGCTAATCAAAAATTAAGTTTTCTATATATGGCGTTATATTAAAAAAACACCTTGTATTAGATGGAACAAATATGTGTAATTGATACAGAAATCTGCATTTGAGCCATGTGTATAATTATTGTTGACGCAGCAGATCGTGCCCATGTTGGAAGGGGTAAGGGTGCAGGAAGCAGGAAGTGGGGCAGGCACACGAGAGGGGGGGATGTGGGAGTGAGCGGAAGGAGGTATTAATATACTAGAGGAAGGACAGCACCCTTCACACATCCGCACATCTGGCCGTCATACCCTAGGGGGAGGGGGGCTGCTGAATGCCTGTGTGGTCCATCGATTGTCCTGCTAATGGAATGAGTCTCCCTCCCTCTCCTTGTGGAGCCTGAAACCTGATCCTCCGGTGTCTGAACTCTCTCAGGAATGCGCTGTTAGCTCCTGCAGTCTCCTGACCACACGGCTTTACAACACCCGGTCAGCAGAACTAGAGATAGACTAAAGACATGCAGGAGCAGAAAAAGGACAGAGCAAGGCTAAAAACTAAAGGGACAAGCTAATCATTTATCAAGCTGCCCGATGATACAGATTTAAGATTCTTGTGTGTGTTGCCCAAAAATAAATAAATTGAATTGTAAACTCAGCATTATATATATATATATATATATATATATATATATATATAATTTGTTTCTTTTTTTTTTTCTTCTCTATTTTCTTTTCCTTGTTGCCCCTGAAGCTTACAAGATGCTTTTTGGGTCAATCAAATTTGACACTTATTTCTGAAGTACATGTAGCTCAAAGACGAAGAACAGAAAAACACGTCTGGGAGTTTTGGGGCCGACTGTAAGTACTGGTGCTTTTCAAACCCGTGCCAACAGTGTGGGTGTGTAACTGATAGCAGCAGCACCATGAATGAAAAGTGTTAAATCCTGCTCCGAGCACTTTCTCCCGACCATACTCGGTACTTGACCTCTGTAGCTCTGGAGGTGTCCTATGACTACTCCTGTGGTCTGATGTGTCAGATAAGGCTTAAACAGAGAACGAGACTAAATGCTGTTTACTCCTAACCATGCCTCACATTCTTTGGAAATGATGAAAGAATCATAAACTCAAAACCGTAGTGAAGGCAGGGCTTTCAAAGCAAAAAAAAACAACAACAACAACAAAGAGTTTTGCGCACAACCCAGGTCTGAATCAAAAACGGCAAGGATTTTGTTCTTGACTCTTTTATTTCTTTCTTTTTTTGTGACAATAGTCATATTGACGTGCCCTGAACATAGTGTTGAAGTGTCTCTCCTTCTAGTTGGCAGAAAAACAGCTAAAAACAAAGAAATAAACAACTCTCAAATTGCATCAAAGTGATTTTTCCTTTCCAGAATATGCTGTTCTTTTTTATGTCTGTTTTTAAAAAATAGAGCATAAAGTAATATATTACTTTAAAAAAGATTTTTCTGTACTTGTGTATTTTTCTACAAAACATTTTTTTTTTTTTTCGTATTCCTGCAGTTGACTTGTTATCAAACGCTGTGGCATGCACATTGCACATGCAATTCTCGAGGTAAATGCTTCTCTATTATTTTTTTTTTTCTGACAAAAACTTGCTTATTTTCAGTTTCTTCTTTTTTACAGTGTGACTCCCACATCGGCATTGTATTTTAAATTGTCACGTGTTTTGCCAAACATGAACTGAGGTTGTTAGTAATGATTAATTACAGTATGACAGACAATGAGAAATGTCAATGTCCTATCCAGACCAACGCTCGTCTTTTCTCTCACAGCCACACGCACAGCAAGAAGTTGAGAGAACATCATGCATGCAAACGAGGATGACTGAAAATCATTCGCTTGGTGAATATTGTCAAACATATCATCATGGACCTGATCACAAACACACACACACAACGTTCACAGAGACACATCATTTCCTTGACTCTTCTTGCAATTCAAAACAGGTTGGTATTGCATATATAGAGATACTCTCAAGTCTCATGAAGCTAAATGCCTAACATGGATCAAAGAAACCAAGAGACATCTTCACTGCAGCTGTATAAATGTGTAAAGAGGGGATGTGCGGTCTAAATAACGGTGAATAAGGCACTGATTAATCTCAGTAATACATTCCTAAGAATGCAGTTCTCAAAAAAAAAAACAATGACAACAAAAACTAATAACGCTCAACTAGCAAGGGGAGACATGAAACTTGAATCCTGTGTCTAATGTTTACATCCTCAAGGACAATATACTCACCGGTTGTGGACACACTTAAACAAACAGTCTCAAAAGGAGAGCCACACACTTACCAGTTTCATCAGTAATGCTACATACAGGACTCACTCGAGTGGGATTGTGCATGTTAATATGTTAGTAAATGCTACATACATTGTCTAATTTGCGCATGCTTAAAAGTTGGACTCGTTCGGCAGCGTGTCTGTGTATGCAGAGTCATTCCACAGAGGATAAAGAAGACTGAGATGACGATGGTAATATGGGCCAAAAGACACAAAGATTAGTGGGACACAAGAGACAAGTTTTGGCAGAAAAGGCCCGGTCATTATTTCACCCATGCAATTTGATTGGCTGTGTTACATGTTCCTGTGCAGTTTGATTGGCTGTGTTACATTTCCTGAACACAGGACCGTGCACCATCGGTGACAGACACATAGTACGACTCTCAGTGTACAGGTCATTGACATAAACATGGAACAGAAAAAGGTGAGACTGACAAGAGCCAGAGCCACTGGCTGCAGAACAACGTGGATCACAGCGCCACCTGCTGATCTTGTAGAGGTAGTGGAGCTCAGTTACCTTCTCACCATTGACTAGCACATCAAAATGTCAAAGGGACTTTTTAGGTTAGTTTAAAGCAGGGGTTCTCAATCTATAATGTAAATCTCTATTTTAATATAGAATTTATTTAATAAATAATTCATTTAATAATTGAATAAGAAACACATTCTAAATAGAGAATTATAAAAATAATTTAAATAAATAAATTAAAATCCTATTAAATTAAGATTATTATTAAAAGAGTAAAAATAGATGTAAATAATAATAATTGTAAGAATTTTATGCCAGCCTAACCAATCCTTGTTTACTTAATATCTAAATGCTCTTTAAAGATGTATACAACATGTTTATATCAATATGGCTGATAGCTAGTCAGCTCTTCCTCTACTATCTTTTATCCTTTTCATTGTTTTCCTTCTTGATAAAAAGTGTTCACAGTTACAGAGACTCGAGGTCAGATGCATGCTTCGCACTGTCATTAACGCTCAATGATACGGCTGAGAAAGTGTTTCCATGGAAACATCCGAGGACGGATGGGTTTCTGTCACGGCCCATAACGGCTCACTATCACAGAGCTCCACACCATCTACACTAAACTCACACCAAAACAAGTATGGCAATACAAAGAGCAGCTGTGTCAAATACAAAAACAGGTAGAAAAAACTAATTATAAGCATCATCATCATCATCTTCATCATCAGCAGCATCATTATCATCTTCATCAACAATTATCTTCATTTATGCAATCATCTTTATACACACATTATCATTATCGACATGAAATCATATGTAAAGTTGGAGAGGTTCTCTCTCTCTCTCTCTCTTTTCTCCCCATCACCTCTCTGTCTGTGTTTCCCCTGGAAGACTGGAAGAGCACATTTACGGCGGTGTAAGGGAAAAGAAACACACGTGTCATTTACATATTTGTGTATTTTACGTGCTATTATATCCGCATTTTTGTGCAAGTGAGCAAATCATCTACACACTGATGGAGGAATGTAAATAAAAAGTTATAAAATGTCAAGCTTAAAAATAATTGTGCTATCCATTTATTTCTGATTCGCAAATTCGGCACCAAATCTGGTAGAAAACATTGCGAACTTCTCTCTGGTCACCCATTTACTGGGACGAACATTAGCAATGGCTTCTTCTCCCCTTTCCTCCTTCAGGAGCGAGGGATCTCACAGAGAGAGAGAGAGAGAGAGAGAACGCCAGGGACATGACCAAAGAGCCAACGAATCGATCCCCCCTCCCCCTTTTTATCCAAAGTTTCTTTATGTATTTTTTTTTCTCTCTCTTTTTTTTCAATCATGCAGGATTTCCGAGGGATTTATGTTCTGGGAGTCCAAACAAAGCTGGGCAGTGCAACAGAAGATTCAAACTCCAATGTATCCAGTGAGAAGCAGAAGACGAAGCCGTAGAGGAAGAAAGAGTGAGGAGCATTTCATTTTTTCTCTCTCCTATTATTATTATTATTATTTTGTCTGTGATTCTTCTTTCTTGCATTTGGGGGTCTGAAGTGCAGGGTGGGCTTTCCTGATTTAGCTCAGGTGAGTTCATCTCCAACTCCACCCACAAGTTCCCCGCACGGGCGAACGAACGCCTCCCCCTCACTGGGATGATTATTAACAGTAAACACAGATGATAAAACTCATCGATATTTCCCAGCATCTGGACTGATTTTTGCAATAAACGAATCTCCTGTTAAGTTCTGCAAAATAAAAAGTGCTCCACCTTTTTTTTTTTTTTTTTTTTTTAACGAGTGCTAAAGAGTTCCCAGCAGCTCATTTCCGGAGGGACTGCGTGAAATGTCCTGGGGAACGAAGTTCAGACATTCCTCCTCCTTATCAAAACATTATTATATTCTTCAGAAAAAAGGCTAAGAACAGGATTTCGTATTCAGAAGTCTTCATATTCAATGGCAGCTGTCCGTGGCTTTCAGGGAAACACTCGGCAGCAAAGGAATCGGAAAAAGAAACGAGAAATAGAAAGAAACGAATCATGCCTTGATTTCCCCTGTGGACATTCAGCGCTCTGCCTAGTGTTTCCCCGGACTGAGTGGCCAATCACCCCTCCCCGTCCCAGAGGCTAGCACCAGTCATCCTCATCAGTCTCACTGTAGGGTTCATGGAGGCCCTTCCTGGGCCCTCTGGGATGAGGAGGCTTATGAGTTCCCGGGTGAGCGGGTGTGTGGTGGTGGGGAGAGGGCGAAGACGAATGGTAGCCGTTTGGCATGCGCCGTGGATGTGGCTGGCCCTGAGGGGGGGTGCTGTGGCGGGAAGTCCTGGGGGAATGTGGGTGAGGGTTGCCCTGCACAGGGCTTTGCTCGTAGGATGGAGGCTCGTGGTGATTGAACTCGTTGTCTTGCTCGTCGTAGAAAGCATCGCCCTCCACGCTCTCCGTGGGGTCAGGGCCCCAGTGTTCATGACGGGTAGAGCGAGGAGAGCCGTGGTGGGGAGGGGGAGGCGGGGGCTCGGGGCCGGGCGGACTGAACCGACGGGAGGTCGGGGTGGGGTGTCGGTTCTGCTGGCCCGGAGGGGGAGTGCCTCCAATGGGCTTACGGACCACGGGAGAGTAGGTGACGTGGGGTCGGGGCGTGGCGGGGGTTTGGGGAAGCTGACGCCGGCCGCGGCGGGGCGTGCTGGTCCCAGAGGTGGAGGGGACTGGACTGCCGCTTACTGAACTACTGCCCTACATGAAAATGGAACAAGGCAAATAAAACAGAACCACAAAATTAACCACACAACAAGAAGAAGGACAGTAGGAGATGACACACACACACCACAGTCAGAGAAGAAAGAGCGCAGTCATGAGAGAGACACACGAATGAGAGACATTGCAAAGCAGCAAGATGCAAACAGCCATAAAATAAACGACCAAACGTGAAGCAACATATCACAGGGAAAAGAGAGGACACAAGAAAGAAAAGAACAACAGAAAGAATTGAATTCTGTTGCACGTGAGAAAGTTACTTGTTTAATTTTGGTCTTGACAAAACTAGGCTAGTGTTGTGAATACAAATGAAACTGAAAAAGAATTCTTTCAGACTAGTCAACATTATTTTTGGTCCTGGCTATCACAATATTGTTGGAAATGATATTGTCACAATATAAATGAATAGCATAAACTGACTGGGACAGAAATAAAATGTTGATTCTTGAAGTTAAACCATGTTTTAATACAAGAAACAGATGGGTTCTCTGCACAAATCATTTCACTAAATCAGTATTTTACTCGTGTTTTTCAGTAAAAATTCCAAAACATCCTAACAACAACAACAAATCATACTGACCCCAAACGTTTGAATAAATATCTGTATATGTTAAACAGAATTAAGACATTTATTCAAATTCATGAAGTTTTAAATAAAGTTTAATAGTTTTCTCATTGGCTTTCTAACAATGTTCAATCTAACTAATGTTTATTCTTAAAACAAATACAAAAAAAACTATTGCTCATGAGTTAGGAACATTAAACCCAATTAAATAATGATTGTATGATTAATGTTTTTAAAAAAACTTGGCTTCTAAAGTAAATGTAACTTTTTAAATGGATGTTTGAGTAATTTTTCCCTAGTAAAAAATGTCATAATTTATTTCAAATACATTAGCACAATCAGATATACTTCAGTATATCTTTAGTTGGACCTCAGCATTACATCCACACAATTAAAGAGCATTAAGCACAAAATATGTTGTACTTTAAGTACACCAGATTAGTATACCAAAAGTATAAATGTGTAAATATATTTGTAGTATATACTTAGCACAAAATAAATGTACTTCAAATACATTTTAGTATATATATATATATTTTTTTTTCACTAGGGACCGAAAAACAGTGAAAGCAAATCTCTGATAAAGGAAATGATTTTTTCAGTGCTGCATGTGTCATGTGTCTCTATGTGCATTATGAGCAAATGTTCACATGATCTGAATGAATCGCCCACCTGTCTGTGAGTCAGGCACTCTCTGCCCTCACTCGGGGAGCGGGACCAGCGGCGGTCTCTCTCTCCAGACCCTCTGTGGCCGTAGTCCCCTCGTTCTCTCTCGTGTCCGTAGTGCTCCTTATCTAGAGAACCGTGATGGTGATGGTGATGATGGTGGTGCTTGCGGTCTTTGGCCCGGCCCCGGTCCCGCTCCTTAGATGGCAGGTCTCCTGACTGTGTGGTGGTGCTGAGGTCAGTGCCAAGACCTGCTGGGCCACAGCCAGAGAGAGGAAAAAGGCCATTCCTATTAGCCCTCCTTCTAAAAGTAAGGCAAAAACCATCATGTGTTTGTCTCTGACCTGTGTCAGCATCAGTGTAGCGGCTCAGGGAGCGCTCTGACGCACGGTGACTGCGGTCTCGGTGGCGATGTCCATGTCTTTGACCCTCTTCTGGGATAACCCTGTCCATGGCGTAGTCCTCGCCCCGCACTGAACGGCCTTGACGCCCGTGGCACAAAGATGAAGCTGAACGTTTCATCGGACTGTTATCGGTGATAGTCTGCTGAGAGAGCCGGCAAAGTAGAGACAGAGGGGAGAGAGAGAAAAGACAAGAGAGCGAAGGAAGAGAGAGGATTCTGTTTATTGGAAACTAATGGGTCTGGAAGATTTGAGACGGGAACTTCATTTCCATAGTATTTCCTAAAGACAAGCAGATGGTTGTATGAATTTATGGCCCTGTTTACATCTGGTATTAACATCCGTCTTGGGTGAGTGGGGAGGTTTCTGATTTTGTGACTATATACACATCACTTGCATTACTGTTCAAATGTTTGGGGTCAGTAAGAATTTTTTTTTATTTTGCATATTGGCATGATATATGTTCATGTGACACTGAATACTGGAGTAATGATGCTGAAAATTCAGATTTGCATCACAGGAATAAATAAAAGTTTTTAATGTATTTAAAAAATAAAGCAATTATTTTACATTGTAATAATATTTCGCAATACTACTATTTTAACTGCAGTTTTGATCACATAAATGGAGCATTGGTGAGCACCTTAAAAAAAACTGCAAACTGATATAATCCAAAATGTATATTTATGCCTCTCTAAAACAAATCTTATAAGCTTCTTATATGTTTAGATATTTAACTGGAAAACAAGATAAGCATCATGCACCCATCTGTATATAGTGCTGACAATCTGTGCCCAATCATATGTTAACACCAGGTGTAAATGGGGTCTATGATGACTTAATTCTGTAGGTCTGGGAGTTGGTGTGCTTTGATTGTGAATGACCTGATGGACACGCTCAGCTGATACCAGCAAACAACTAAAGAAATTCACCATGCAGGATCCGATTAGAGGAGAAAGACAGAAAAAGATATAAAAGACCAGAGAGACAAACTTGAAGATAGTTACAAAAGGCCGTGCCTTGCATGCAGCAAGGACTGAATCTATAAAAAAAGTTAAAAATACTCATGCATGAATACACATTTGAGAGAAACACGTTTCTTCAGCAGACTGACACTCACAGTCATGCACACCACAGCGAGAGCAGAGAGAGACCTGTCCAGAGGTTTATAGGGACGTGCAGAGTGGGGTGGTTTGCAGTGACTCAAGCCCTTTCCACTCGTCGGACCTTGTGTGATCTGAATAATCTCATTACCTGTCCTTTCTCAGGAAAGCGTGAATTCGACTGTTTTCACTATTAAACACTATCAACACTGATACCTAGAGGCATGGATGCAGCATTGCATTCAATAAAACAACAAATAAATAACATGCCCTAGAAACACATGCCCCCCCCCCCCCTTCAACCCACTGAACACCAAAAGATCTCTGCACGTCTCTGTTCAAAAAACACAGTCATACATAAACACACACACCAGCACAGAAAACTGCACACTCACACTTATGCACACATATGCACACACAAACATAACATGCACATGAACACACAGTACACAATGAGTGTTGCAAAGCACACAGATAGCAGATATACATTAGGAGGAGGCAGACAAGGAGTTTTGTGTGATTTGATCTGCAAGCTATTATCCTTGGCAATTGAATCGCCATTGGCTAGTAAATATTTTAGTTTACTCGTCAGTAAGTCAAGCTTTCTAATAATCAAGTATTATTTACTAGAACTATATTACTATATATTACTAGAACTAGTAATTAGAAGTAAACTTGATAACCTTGTTTGAATGCTTATTAGTCGTTTTAGCCGAAAATTTTAACTGGACTGGTGGTGGTGCTTTTTTGGTAATTCAGTAAAATTTTGGGGACAAAAACTACAAAAATACTGATAAGATAATAATAATAATATGATTCCTACTAATAAGAACTATAAAACACACTAAGGATTACTAAGGATTAATGAGCTGCTGGTGCCCAGCAGATGACATGGTCGGTCCACTTAGTTTTTTCGTGGCCACGACGTATTAACTCGTGGGAGGTAACAACATCCTTATGTCGACTTCTTATGTTGAGGGAATGACATATTTTTCTCGTGGCCACGTCTATAATTAATACTAGTAAATAATAGTAAATAGTAATAGTAAATAATCGTCTTTCCCTCGTAATATTTGTATATTATTATTATTGTTATAAGACAATTATTATTTATTATTATTTAGTTATATTTTATATTTGTTTATATAAATTTTTTGCTTCATTTCGATCTCTTTACTTCACATTCTGAATACTTTAGTAAATAATAGTCTACTGTAAATACTCGACATGCAAATCAAGCTTTGATTATGCTGACTGGAATTTTTGCTTTAAATTCAACATATTTCATTTTATTATTTTATTTCATATTTCATTTTATTTCCGTTAATTAATAGACCATAATTATAAATACTATAGTGTTTCGTTGAGGAATTAATCATTCACATAGTTTAGTTTGTAAATGAAAACACAACATGCTCATGCCAATAAAGATTTGACTTGATATGACAAATTAGTGTGTTGTTATCACATTCCCACGAGTTATTATGTCATGGCCATGACAAAACTAAGTGAACTGACCGTGTCATTTCCCGGACACCATAGCAAACAAATCTGTCTGAAATCTGTCTGTCCTGTACAGATAATAATAATGCCCCAGTATGCAAAAAATTTCTTGAGTGACAAGAAAATTGTGTAAGACTTGATAATTTTGATTCATTAATGCAAATCAGTTATAACTGTCTATTACGATTGAAAAAGCTTCAAGACTCTTAACAACTGAGTCAATGATTTATCTGTCATATAAAAATATTATCACAGAAGTCCCTCAGTATATTAAAATGTTTTAGTAAAAATATATCTATATAAATATTTAATTTTCTTTTAAATATAGCAATAAACAGAAATATTAAATGAGCCTTCCTAAATTGCTTTCATTTGGTTAAAAATGATTTTACTTTAATGTTTTCTGTATTATGGTTGAAATGTTTCCTCTGAATGAAGAAGAAGAAAAAAATTATATTGTCAAAAGGCCAATAATGAAAAGAAAAATTCCAGTATTTTTTTCCTGAGTTATTCAGGCCCGAGTTATGTAATTTCCATGGAGACAGAAATACAGATGCCAGAGTCAAACAGAGAGTGATAATGGAAAGAAAGTAATAATGAAGGAGAGAGGTTGCACATACAGCGAGATTATCTCCCCGGTGCCGTCCTTTCCTCCGAGGCTGCTGAACAGCCATTTCCATACAAACACAAGACACCACAAATATGTCCAAACAAATACACACATAGAAAGCACATTGGGCCGCATTAACACAAGACAAAAGCACATTAACAGTGGGTGACCCAAGGCATGAGAGAGGAAGAGAGATTGCACTCAAAAGAAGAAAAAGTTGGAGATGGGGTTTCGTGCATGAGTAAACAAGGACGGGGTGGACAAAAACACAGAGTGAAAGAGGAGAGGAAATAGAGAGAGATATAAATAAAGAGAGAGAAAAGAGACACAGAAAACCTGGTTAGACACAGAAGCAGTGGAGACAAAAAAAAAAAGACACTTACCACAGCAGCACACACACTGAGGACCAGAGGCAGTGTTAGAGACACGTCACAGTGCACCACACAGAATGATACGGTGAGGAACAGTACAGTGATCACGAGACACAGTAGCTATAGAGAGGTAAACTACTACAACACTGCGCACACACACAGTACAGGTATAAGCATGAGACCACACCAACAAAACTCTCTTGTACTTAGTTTCAGAAATGTATGTAAACCACTGTCTACAAGTTGAGTGTTGTGTAAGTACAACACGTACTCTACCGTTCAAAAGTTTGGAATCGGTATGATTTTTTTTTGTATGTTTTTGAAAAAATCTCAAATGCTTACCAAAGCTGCATTTATTTGTTGACCAAAACAGTGAAAGTAGTACTATTGTGAAATATTATAAAATTTGTATTGTTTTCTATTTAAAATTTAATTTATTCCTGTGATGGCAAAGCTGGATTTTCAGCATCATTACTCCAGTCTTCAGTCACATGATCCTTCAGAAATCATTCTAATATGCTGATTTGCTACTCAGCTATCATCAGTTATTGTTCATGCAAAATTATTTATAATGGTCCTTATTTTTAATTATGATCAATGTTCAAAAGAATGTTTTCCTACTTAAAATTGGCAAAAACTGGATATTTTGATTAATCAAAAGTTTAAATGAACAGCATTTATTTGAATTAGAAATGTTTTGTGACAGAAGTGTCACTTTTGATCAATTTACTGCATTCTTATAAAAAAATAAATAAAAATAAAACAATGTACTACTGCCTTCAAACCTTTAAACGGTACTTTAATTACATAAACTTGGGATACATTAACACGCACACAAACACATGCTCACACAAATCTCAGTACCAACTCCCAAGTCACTGCTTGCTTCCCCTCAAATTTCACTGAGCTTTATGACCCTGAATGAAACAATTCAAACTTGGCCAAAATATAATAACATCAAAAATAGAAGGGAAGCATTTAAAGTAATACTGGGCTGTGAATACAGAACGTTTTGTTTATAGTAAAGACAATGTAAAAAACACTGAGTAACTTTTTTACTGAGGGAGTAAGTCAGAGTTAGCCAAACTCAAAATAAAAATAAGAATTTAAGAAAATGAAAGGTAAAGAGAAGGAGAGAAGGAAAGACATATTCATAGAAATTCAAGGAGACAACATGAGAAAATAGTTTATTCAGAAAAAAGGAAGCAAACCCAATCCTGCTTTTCTAATCTGTCATCCCACAGCATCATGGGATAGCCAAGTGTTCACTTGATATAGATGGATGCAGTATGTCATGTGGGTATTGTGTTTAATGAATACAAAGCCTCCAGATGTCCTGTTCATGTGACATCCTGCTTTTTGTATAATGTGTAGAAGGGAAGTGTGTATAGTAGGGTCTATATTAGGGTCTGTATGAATGAGGAGGAGGCTACTTGAGGGCCAGTGATGAGAAACATAAAAAAAAACACTTAAATTATACCCTGTAGACCACAAATCTTGCCCTGGAGGTCCAATGCACTGCAGAGTTTGGCTCAAACCCTGATCAAAGTCACCTGCCTGTGATTTTCTAATGATCCCAAAGACATTGATTAGCATGCTCAGGTGTGTTTGATTAAGGTTAGAGCCAAACTCGGCAGGAAAGTGGATCTCGAGGTCCAGATTTGAGGATCCCTGCTGTAGACCATCTAGATCTATATAAAATATGCATCATAAGTAATGAGGGTGCATGTTGTAATATGCTAGAAATCATGTATCTAGACAATTATAATAAGTCAGTGTTTGAATGCAAAAAAAAAATGTATTCTTGAATACATCACATATATTCAAACACATATTCTGATAATTACAAATACTTAAAATGCATATTTATGGCAGATATGCTGATAAAACTATTTAATACTGAACGATCAAGCTTTGTTTCGTGTGAAGTGCCTCAAGGATCTGTTCTGGGCCCAACATGTTTTCTCTCTCTCTCTTTCTTTTTTATGTGCAACATTAAAATGCATATTTTCTAGAAACTAAATTTTTTTCCTAATTTTGTCTGTTTGCAAAGATTAATATACTCCTTGATCCAAAGTATTGTAGACACCTGAACATATGTCCCTAATGAAAATGTAATTCATGTTGCTATACCATCTTATACACTACAACTCAACAGACTGTATACTTGACTTAAAGTACCATTTAGCAATCTAGTATTGTTATTATGACTTTAGCAACTTAACATAATTGACTTGTTTGTGTAATTCACTCTCAAACTTGCTCATACAGGACATCAATCCATTGCAGATGCTATAATAAGTTTTCTTTGCTTTATCTGGTCAATGAGCACATCTGTTTAATGCAAAGGCAGCAATGGAAAGTGGGTTGGAGGGTAAAGAAAGGAAGGACAGATGTGAAAAAGGGTTTATAAGAAAAGGAAGGGGGAAAACACGAAGGAATGACAGGATGAGACGCTCACTTGGTTGTCTGCTGGGAGTCGAGGCATGGAAGCAGCCCTGCCATGGCCTTCCATCGGCAGATAGTGCTCAGTGTCCGAGTACTCGTCCTGCCCCATCTCTCTCATCTCTACTGTCTGCAGAAACAGAGGGAGACCATGCATGACTGCCCAGGGACAGCAGGCAAGAGCGAACGCCAGGGGCCTGAGAGACAGGCCTAAGCACAGCGGATGGAAGGAGGACATCTCCACCTTCATCTCTTCCTTCACTCTCTGGGGAGAAGCAAGAGTAGCAGGACAGTCCTGCCCCAGCCTCTGTTCTATACGTCACTGCTGTTGGGTTTGCAAAAAGTACATGCATATGCAATACATGCAGGGCTTCAACTGCAGGATCACGGAGAGAAGATCAAGAGCTTATGGTATTATAAACTACTCTCTCAGATCACAAACAGGATGTTCTGTGAACCAGCATCAAATACATAGACATATAGCTTGACTCGATTAGTTTAAAGCACTTCTTTTAAAGGTTTAGACATAATTTGCTCACCCTCATATTCTTCTCTAAACAGTATGACTTTTGTTCTTCTGTAGAACACAAAAGGAGGACTTTGAAGATTTTGCTGGTTACTCCTCATTGTGCAATTACAACAATTGGGGCTGAAGTTTTCAAGCTCCAAAAAAGAAAAAAGAAAAAAGAAAAGAAAAAAGAAGACGAAAAAGATTTAGGAATGATCTGATGCTGTAGACTAATTACTGTAAAAAAACAAAAACAAAATATAATTTGTTATTTGTACAATTCTTTTACAAAGAGCTGTTGAATGCTGTGACTGGATCACTGAGTCAATGAGTGAACTGAACTCTGATTCAAACGGACAAGTTTTGTAAACTTTCATTCATAAGATCTGACTCAAATAAATAATTCAAACACAAATAAGACATTGCTTTTCTTATGAACATAGATGTTAAAATGATCCCATTAAATAGTGACATGAACCTCAGTCAACTAACTACAATATTCCTTCAAAAAATGAAGTGCACAATAATTTTATGGACCATGCAATTTATTATTATTATTATTATTATTTTGTCATTTTAGAGATCAACAACCCCAGTCCTCATTCTCCCTCATTATGTTGTAATGACAGGATATTTTAAAAAAATTCACTGCATGTTTTATACAAATAAAGAAAGTCATATGAGCTTTAATTGACATGAGGGTGAATAAAAGATGCCTTTTTTTTTTTTTTTTGGGGTGACCTATGCCTAACCTCTTGCAATCAAAAAAAAAAAAAAAAAAAAAAAAAACTGTTCTCACTGTACCACACAATACTATCTCACTGTTTCTGACTTTCATCTGCTTAGGAAAGCAACTTTAGAACTGTGTTTTACAGCTTTTATTTGGTTACTTCTTATCCTGCCTTCCTCATCAATAAGCTTTGGATAAAAGGGGCTGCTGTTCCTGTCATGAATTTAAGAACAGTTGAGCCGGGCAGGAGTGTCTCACCTCCTGACAGTACAATGACACTTACAACACTGCCCAAGGGTTTCAACACCCTTCCCAGACAGTCGAATATGGATGCATATATTCAATGACATGAGCTTCACCATACAAAGCAGACATGTATGTAAGAGTCATAAAAGAACATAAACAGTAACAGAAGGACACAAAGACTGAGGGGAAATATAAGACAGAGAATAAGAGAGCGTGGAAGATAGTCCATCAAAGTCCATCAGTTTTTACTTAGCAACAGAGAAGGGCATTTGTTGCTGTCTGGAAATGAGATGCACATGGATGAGGGATAGACAGACCAGCCATTCAGGGTTATGAAAACAAACCGCTCCAACGGACATCCTCCACAAAAGACCGTGAATATCTGAGTTGCTGTCTTATAAAGGCAGAGAAAACATTATTGATCCACTGAGACGTCCCATGGTTTGACACTACATGAACGTTCTGAACTCTTATGACAAACATTATCAAGCTGCGAGGGAGTTATATGCTGCTGGAGAATTCATATCTGATGAAATAGTGGTTTTCACATCACAAAAATATAGTATACTCAGTATTACAGTAGCATGTGGAAACAATCTCACCTGCATTTATTGTTGTACTATCATACCAATCTGGTTATGTTTGAGTTTAAGAGCACAGTGTAACCCAGACGTAATTTTTTTTATCATTTCAAGCATTTACATAAATACCCTCACCAAAAATTGTAAATGAGACAGGTCAGGCTCTGTGTACCTGAGACTGTCTGCGGTTATCTGCGGGGTCGTCTGGGTGTTGGCCTTCAGGACTCCAGCTTCCTGCTTTCTGAGACATCTCCTGGGCTCGCGCTGTCACCCATGATTGGCTCTCTGGGATCCTTTCATCAACAGGGCTGAAAACACACCCACATTTAGTCAGATTACAAGCTCTCTACACTCCATGAAGGGCTTAAGGCTCTGGCTTGATCTTTCTCATTAGATGTCCACAAGAGTCAACGACAAGGAACAGTTGTACAGTGGCCTGGTCTTTATCAACATTTGTTGTATGTAGAATAAAAAGTTAGCTTTATTTATTTATTTATTTATTAATCAATCACTCATAGGTTTTGTATTTTGATAAATATTGAAAAGAACTGAATTTTTTTTTTTCAATGCATTCATTTTTCTTTTCTTTTTTGTAAATTATAGTTTTTGTCCAAGGAATTATATATTAATTAACTTTATTATTATTTTTTTTAAAGTTGTTTTGTTGTTGCTTTAACCACAATTCATGTCTTTGGAAAACTATGAAAGAAGAGGATAAAACATTTTTTTTGCTGTTGTTTTAATTCAGTATTTCATTATGTCATATTTATTAATTTGAGTACATATTACTTTGACAAAAATGAATACTGGTCATTCTTAACCATGATTGGGTTATTTGTAACTCATATTTAATTATTGTCATGTATGCATTAATCTCAGCTTTGCTACTATTGACAAAATATGAATAAAAAATCTCTTTGTTTATATTTACATTGGCAGATTCCTTAATCATTTAAATGAAACTATGAACCTTAACACTGGGAAAGAGACTGGGGAGAAAATGGAGAGGTGCTACTCACAGATGATTTGCAGGGTGCAGTTGTGTTTCGGGAAGGCCAGTGAGTCCCTGTCCCACATCCTGGCTTGGAGACGGCGGCTCCAGACGCTGAAACATTAATGGCGTTCGATTCTGTGTAAGATACAACATGGCCTACAGCTGGTATCAGGCAAGCTGATGGGAAAATGGGGTTGGGGAAAGATATGGGATGCAGAGCATCCCATGTGCGAATGGGGAGGGAATCCAGCAGCGGTCAGTCAGGAGGCATTCCAGGAGCATTATGGGTAAATGGGTTTCCTGTGAGTTGTTTTGCCTGAAATCTGCTGATGGTACCATGCTGAGAATTCATTTACTTTCATTGTCCCAGTAAATGAATAGTTTCTGTAACCACCTGGCTGCTAAAGAGTGGTGATAAACCTGGGTGTCATTCAGTATGAGCTCATCTGTAAGCTGCTGTACACCTAAACATAGCAGATATGTTTAGAAGATCTTTCAAATGTTTAGGGTCAGTAAGATTGTTTTATATTTTCATTCAGCAGGGACATGTTAAATTAATCAAAAGTGACGGTAAAGACATTTATAAAGTTATGAAATATTTCTATTTCAAATAAATGTTTTTTTCAAACTCTATTCATCACAAAATCCTGAAAAAAAATCAAGGTAAAAAATAAAATAAAATAAAATAAAATAAAATAATAATAAATGTTTCTAGATGACCAAATCAGCATATTAGAATGATTTCTGAAGTATCATGTGACAGAAGACTGGAGTGATGATGATGACAATTCAGCTTTGTCATCGAAAGAATAAATAACTTTTTTAAGTGTATTAAAATGTAAAACAGTCACATAACATTGTAAAAAAAAGTACTTTATTTTTAGGCAAACCCATATGAGGCCTCTTTCAAACACATTTTAAAATCATACTGACTCCAAACATTTAAAATTTAGGGTCTGTCTCTTCTGGGAAAACAGATTAAAATATTTTGACTCATCCTCTATTTACATAGATTTATTTTTTGTCCAATCAAATGCTTTATAGAATGAGAATGTCATTACCCCAGATACCAAAATGTGTAGAAAGTCACAAATCATAGTGATGTTATTAGCCTCTAACCAATAGGTTATTTAATAAAAAAAAGGGACAAGTCCTTTGATTATGTCCCACCCAAACTTTCTGTACGTGGATCAGTACGATTACTCTTTTTTTAACAACCCCAGAGCTTGAAAAGCTGTTACTCTTCAGAGCCATTTTTTGTGTTTTTCAACCCATAAAACAGATACTTGGTACCACCAGCCAAAATGACACCTTGAGTTTGGGAAAATGAAGGAAGAAAAAAATAAAAATCAACCTATCCAGTGAGAAACACAAGATGCATGTAGTATGTAAAGCAGGTTTCATATTCAACTTTCATGAGAGGAAGTAATAGTTGATAAAAGAATGATAGCTGATAAAAGAAAAGGAATCATCTGTGACTAACATGCACAGATCGAGTTTTTTACTTAACACTATCTAATGAATGAATTAGAAGACTGTATGAGAAAAAGCTTAGCAAATTCAAATGGTATCTGCCAAAACTACTACATCCACTTGAAAAATCATTACAGTTACCACTAAGAGTGTACAGGCCAGCTCCAAGTCTACAAAACTGTGTTCGACTTTCATGTGGATGTAGAGTTGTGGATCACAATAACAAAACAGTAAACAATGTAGATCAGGCCCATGTTGCATTACACTCTACTATTCATGCTGATATTCATCATCTATGAAAACACATGTTTATACCACCTTCATATGAGCTACTGAGGAAATTAAAGTGTGTTTAACTGCTAAAAAATATATATTATTTTGTACTCTTTCTGCAACCAAAAACATAGTAACTGCTAATAATCAATAGGATTCAATTACAGAAGGACACACACTGTTCCGTTATCCAGCTGGAAGAATGAATGGACATAATTAAAACAACCTATTATAGATACTGAAATATTAAACCACCCACTGCAAGTGACTTCATAAAATGAGGAATTAAGTCAGTCAGTAAATTTGGTAATGAATTATTAATCTAGAGGTTTATGTGGAAGCCAGTAATCATGCAATTACAGATTATAAAACCCTTTTAAGGGGCAGCCTCTTACAAGACATCACAGGTTTATTCTATTTACTTAACTCTTTGGAAGGAAGCCAAAAATGTCATCAAAGTGATTTAAAAGTCACAAATGTGATTAAAATCCTCAGATTATGATTATAAATCCAGTTTTTAATAAAAAGATTAGTTGTGAGATGAGATGTGGCCTTCCTTTATCAAATTCCTTAAGCATTTATAATTGTTTTTACTAATTGAAGATATCAATTTAATGTTTCTGAATTCACAATTCAGTTATGCATACTTTGCATACTTTACTCTTTCTTCTATGTCTTAAATGACAACAACTACACTGTGCATACAAATGAGTGCAGAAGGTGGCCTGATTTTGCAGAGATGCATTTGTGAATGTAGTACTTTAATGGCAAATGATTGTTCTAAGTAACAGTTACATGTTGAGTTGTCATCACTAGTGACAGTTGATGCATCTTTGCAATTTAAAGATAAAGGGCAAACCAACTAGGCAAACCTAATGGACTACTAAATACAAAGGAGGCTATCACTCAGAGTGCATTGCCAAAAATGTATTCTCAGATTCCACATGAACTGTGACAAGCTGCAAGAACACAACATATGTACTGTGCTTCCTCATCTTTTTTGTCAGTTCTTTAGGTGTATTTACGTTTCAAAGTGGATGGTGAAAATGAGCATTTAGCACAGCTGAGGACTGTTTGCCACAGCTCATTGTGGACTGAGATTGTGATTGCAGGATGAGAGGATGATGGCATACCTGTTCATCGTGGATAGCCTGTGTCCGTTTGGCTTTACTTTGCCGATAGTACTCCATGATCATCATGGCAGCGTATATCTTTCCCACTGTCAGGTCTGTCGCTGCTGAGAAAAGGACAAGTTACCCTGCACGATTAGACATGGTGAGATGGACCCTGAGCGAGGGGGATGGGATTGAGGACGAGACGTGCACAAGACAAATGCAGACGCACAAATTCACATGCACAAACAAATAGTGTCAAATCGACACGCACACAGAGCCAATGGTCTTTTCACAAGCAGACTGATTAAAATGGCTAAAACTATTCACGCACTTCATTTTTATGATCAGTATATAAAATACTCCATTTCTATTGTTTTAAGTACAAAAGTATTGCAAGAACTGACAGCAAATTACAGCATAATTCCTGCATACACTAAACAAAGTTTCCAAAAAAAGGGTCTTTGCCACTTTATGGAACTGAGTTCACATGGAGAAGTTACTAAGAGTAACTTCAGACTAGGTTTACATGCCATGCTTAGTGGTGTTTAAAGCCATGGTCACCACCTCTGTATAGGATCTGCATAGAACAATGAAGATAAAAATTAGCATCAAACAATACAGTCCTAAATTACTTCATGCTGGCTGCAAACTCATCTAAAACATAGTACTAGCATTATCATTGTGTCAAAAGCTTTATTGCCTAATGTGCTACAGCAGCGCCATATTATCTCATGCTTTTTTGTAGCATCTAGCTAGCATTAGGCTAGCTAGTTTTAAGCATATTTCATAAGATAGTTAGCTTTAAGCATGTTTTTAACATGTCTTACCAGCGAGCTAGCACATACATCTCATGGGTAGCATAATAATGGTGCAATATATGTATATATTTTTTTTTTATAAAACTGTTTTACGTACATCTTGTCAGGAATCTCATAACCCCTGTAGTGAAAAGACATCTATAGAGGGTTGATCTATAGTAAGGCACCCCCTGGTCTCAGGCATAGTTAGCTGGACATACACCAATGTGTGTTATCAATGTCTTTTGTTGCACTTGTCTTAAAATATCTTTGTTAATATGTTTGTGTGTAAAGTTGCAGTCGACTGTAGTGGGAGGGAAGGAGCTAAACATGATAAAGCTAATGGCAACACACTAGGTGCTCGTGAAACATCATTAAACGCTTTTTTTCTGCACTAAGGCCCTAAATAAGTTCAAAGTAATTAAGTTTTTATGCACACTGACATAAATTATATCATTATACTAGTATACCCGATTTTTTAACCCTGCATACAATAACAACAGACTACTGGAGATGACAACGACAATAGATGAGTAGAGGGCGACCGATATATCGGTTTTGCAGATTAATCGCCACCGATAGTTGATTGCGGGAACAATCGGTTATTGGCAAAAATCCACACTGATAGTTTTTCGGGTTGCGTCCATTGCTGGAATGGCTGAGAAGACTCTGTTTTCATTATACAGTGTGAGAGCGGCCTCTAGTGGTTGAAATTACTGACAGCATGTGCTATTTGTTTAGACATGTGATGCTGCATGCTGAACAGAGCAAGAAACTTCAGACCCGGATTTAAATGCAGCTAACATAAAATCCTGCCGCGCCACTGAGAACCATTCATATAGTTTTACATTAAATTACATTCTATTACCCCTGAATCATTGTTAATGTACATAATGAATTGTATATTGAGCATTTTCATTGAAATGTTCTTCTTTATGTGGCTCTAATAATGTCCGTATGCTTCATTTATAGAGCTATAAAATAGATTGCTCTTTCCGCTTGCTCCATTTTTTTAAACACTGATCTTCAAACTTATCTATGCCTCATTGTTCATTACTGAAGTAAACTTGTGTCCGTTTTGTGAATAAATAAACAGTTTTAGATCGCTGCTCGAGTTGAATGCGTTGCGTCTGGAGTGTGTTTGCCATGTGTATACACCGGTGTGTATACCGGTGAGTTCTCTTAGACTCAGCGCTGCTCTTTTATTTTTATTAGATTATCATTGCGTTCCAGAATGGAAGCAGTTAAAGTATGTGCTGGTATAATTGTAGGGCCCTGTGATTTCCATGATGTGGAAAATGCAGATGGAATTGAGGAATCCAGTCATAAAACGGAATTCCCAGTTTAACGTGGAATATCACGAAATTTGTCAAATTCTGAATTAATTAATCAAAAGTAGGTCATTACAATTAAATCAAATCGCGATATGGAATAGTATCTGTAACCACTAAGCCACAAATGTCAATTTAAGTATGAATCCTGCATGTTCTGCATGACTCAGTTAATGAAAGGCACAGATGTGAGGTTTCATTTATTACACATATACTGAAGTGCGCGTGACACTCGCAGTGCTTTTAGTTTCTGTCGTCTCACTAAATGAGGACAAAAACACATGAAGAACATCTCCAGAACTACTCTGAGAGAGACTTCATGAGCATTTTACATTTGATTTGAGTAAAACTGGCGTCATATCACATACACAGAACTGTAAAAGTATTCAAGAAAACCCGTCAAAATATAAGTCCCGTTTGATTCGAAGACTATTTTTAGCAGAATGTACATAGCCTCCTCCTCCATCTCCTACAACTACTACTAAAACGAAACAAACATTTTTTTAAGGAATAATCACACAACATTTATTCCATGTTTTAATTTTAATAGTAAATACCCTTTGTTTGCCAAAAAAAAAGCTTGCTTAATTTTCAGTAATTCAGATAAATGCAATTAATTCATGCCTTGATTTGATAACCAGAAAAACACAGAGTTGTTTTTATGCATTCAAATAATTAGACATGCTAAAACATAGAATTTGGTAACAATAAAAAATATGGCGAGAAAAAAAAATATATACTTCATAGGGCCTTAAACGTGATTTTTGTTAAACTTTTATTAAATTGATGAGAAATTTTTCATGGTTTTAATTAATTAGACTTGACTTTTGATTAATTAACTTTAATTTAACTATTAAAAAGGAGTGGAGAAAAACTGGAAAAAAACTGAATCCAGAAAAATTTAAATGGAAATAGTGGAATTTGGAAAAAAATAACACGGAATTTAGGAAAAAATGAAACAGATTTCATAGGGCCCTATTAGAGTGCGGTAATTTCAACATTTACTTTTACTATTATTATTACTTTTATTATTATTACTACTAGTAGTATGTTTAAAAAAATAAATAAAGCACTGATTTAGTTTTTGTTCAGTATCCATTTTTAAAACTATCAGTTAATAAATCAGTATCGGTAAGTGGTCCGTAGCTATCGGTATCGGCAAAATCCACTAACGGTCGACCTCTATGACAAACGCTTCTGTGAAGACGTTCCAAGATAACCACATCTACAGTTTGCAAAGGCATTTTTATTGCTCATAACGTTTGGAAAGAAATAGTGCAGACACTAGACAAGGGTAAAACGTTCTAGTGTGCAGGTGTCTAGCATCTGTGTCAGCGCATGCTATCAAATAGAGTATACTTTGTAAGGCTATGCGTTTAGCTGTTCATTACAAAAACTAAAATATACTTTCTGCAACTACTCTCTTGTTGCATTTGCATGTATAGGCCTTGCATCTATTTATACATTTGCCCTATACAAACGGTTATCATCAATTATATTGTTGGCATGTTTGCGCCATTACTGGATTTGAATAACACTGTAACAGTTTAGTATTGGGACCAATTCTCACTATTAACTAGTTGCTTATTAGCTTGCCTATTAATAACATATTGGCTGTTTATTAGTACTTCTAAAGCACAAATTCTACATGACCATATTTTACATTTCAATAACTAAACTTTAGAACTAGCTTACGGAATACGCAGGAAACGTAGTGGTTTATTGAGACAAAAGTCATAGTTAATGGTTTGTTGATAAAGAGAATTGGACCTTCAAATAAAGTGTTGCGAATAATACAATCTTTCTGCATCACTTTCAGTGTCTGCGATTCATTCCTAGTGAATTTCCTCTTCTGTGATCAGTCTGCAGTCTAAATGTGTGGGATACATCTATAAGGGCTTAAAATGAAACTAAGGGTACAGGCCTGGACCATCAGGGGGTGCAGAGCAGTGAGTGGGCTGGCTGAGAGAAGCTGTCCTTGGGTGGTAAAAGAGACATTGTGAACACACCAACCTCCTGGGTAACTTACACTTGTGGGGTGTCACCAAAAGGTCCAGATTCTTCTGAGAGAGATTAGGCCATATCGCCATCATCTCCTTCCTTAGTTCAGCATCCATCTGGTGCTTATCTACGCCTCCTATTTAGACAGCAACAGGTACACGTACACACATATATGCAAACGTATTTCCACAAACACACACACACAGACACACATACACAATTTGTGTTAAGCTTTGAACAATGTAGTGTCCAATCTTATGTAGAAATACTTTGCACAAAATCTTACAAATGCTATATCTTATGAGTCATTATATACAGTGGGGTCTTTTTTGAAGTTTGGCCAGGTTTAGAATATATCTGAATCTCAGGTCTTTAAACCGTATACCGTTATAGACAAATACATCAACAGTTCAAACAACGGGAATAAAAGAATAAATAAGTGCCAAACCTTCCCCACCCTTGGCGATCTTGATGTCCAGAGCAGTTCGGATTAAGGCCATAAGTGTGGAATTAAAGTGCACTGTGTTGTCATCAGCGACTGGCAGATCCATGCGCAGCAGTCTCTGTGGAGAGCCAATCAGGAGCAGTTAAAGCAGTGCCTCTGAGATATATGTGTGCTCTGAACCTCCAGGTAGGGTGTGCTTTTGGTGTGTGAGAGGAAATGGGAGGGGGGAAAGGAAGGAGGGATTTTCAGGGTTAGCTCTGTGACCTTTGATACTCAGTGCGAGAACTAATTTAGAGCTGTCTTAGTGCCATAATCGAGGAGGAGACCGATTAATGGCTTATAAGATTGCTGGGGAAGTTAATCTATAAAGAACAGTTCTGTGGTCTAGAACAGTGGCTTTCGTCTGGTTGGTCACAACCCAAAAATGGGTAACAGGTCTGTTCTCAGAGAACATAAAAAAAAAAAAAAACCACAATGCTTAGTGCATTTAATACAAATAAAACTAACACAATTGTTTACAGTTAGATGCAGCAATAATAAACAAGCTTATCAACTTTTAAAATTGATGGGAAAAAATTTCCATTTCTTTGGTTGCTGACCTATTTTGCAGTTTTTTTTTCTGCAGATTAATTTGTGATTTGGTGGGACGACAGATTTAAGGACAGATTATTATTATTATTTTTTAAAGCAAAACCAGTCAAAAACCACTGATTCAGATGTCCATGAAACTGAGGCATCATTTGGTACAAATCAAATTTCTGTATGGTGGTGTATTTTGTTTTTATATCAGCACATCTGAGCTGTCAGTCAAAGAGCTTTTCCAGGAGGAGGTTCACATATTAAACTCAGACCAGCGGATGAAATAATACATTAAAACATCATTACATAAATCTCAGTGTTTTAAAGTATAATTCATCCTGTACTGATCTGGGGAAAGATTATACTTAAACACAGAAAGTCATAATTGCATTGCACAGGGTTAAATATTACCTCAATCCTTCCGTTACCATGACACCCTCTGCGATGCAATCACCCACGTTACCCGGTGGTCTCCCAGTCCCGCTCCATCCCAGAAGAAACACTCACCCTCCACCCCCAATACCCTTTTCCCAGCATGCATCATGCATTCACATGCATCACAGGACATGCAACGGCGCAGCCAACACTGAAAGCATCATCTAGTTGGTTCGTTTCAGCTCATTCATTTAGGTTTAGTAGTGTTTGCTGTCACTGAGACTCAATCAAAGATGGGCTACTGGATAAAACAAGATGTCGATCCAGATTCTCTGGTCTCTCAATGCAAAAAAGATGGGCGCAGGCTATTGGTTTAGGTTAGAGCAGCATTCTCCAGAACAAAAAAAAAAGGAAATGGCTTTGTGAGTTGTTGTTGTGAAGAGGATGAGCTAAGAGTGAAGATTCGGCTGCCTGCTGCGTAAGGGCAATACTTTAATGCTACGGATGATAAAGAGAAAAGCAGTGTGCTGTCAGAGAGGAGTACCGGAGCAGAAGTTGGTTTAGGACTGACAGCTTTTACAGGAGGAGTTTGGATGGCTGAGATGGTAGTGATGAAAGAGACAGGACAGAGACAGTGACACCAAATTTAAAGAGAGCTCAAAAGCTACATGATAATCCGAGAGCGAAGGAGAGTGAAGCGGAAAATAAAGCTACAGGAAACGTAAGAAGAGAAAGCTCTACCACAGGCTGGTCACATTGTCTACAGGCGATCCTCTATTATGGTCCCTAATGTTTGACAGGGAGAAAGAGGGTGAATGCAATGGTCGTGGTCACTGTTCTTCATTCCTCTGAGGTTAGGGGGCAGCAGAGACCCGTTAGACAGGAAGTGACCCGTCTGACGGAATACACAGAGATTGTTGGTCTTCCACCACGTGTTTATGTTGGTGGAGATCACTGAACACTCTATGAAGCAACATATTTTACAAAATGGGAGATCAAATGGGACAGAGAAAAATGGAGGGGGTGGGGCAAAGGTAAGAGAAAGGAGATCCCAGATTTGTTCAATGCTCATTAAGGGCACAGATCTCCTTTCCTTCTAGCTGTTGTTCATTGATCGGAAGGTGAAATGTCAGTGTACTGTTGCAGACAGACAGAGAGAGAAGGAGAAAGAGAGAAGAAGCTAAGGGAGTATCTTGTGGTAGGGACCAGTGGCCTGGAAGGCGGGGCATGCAGATGATTGGCAGAATGTAAAGAGGAGGGGCTGGAAACAGATAAGAACTGCATTGACAGAAGAAAGAGAAGTGGGAAAAGGATTACTTGTGCATCATACAAAATGACTTGATTTGTTCCTTTATAGGGCCATAACGCTTCCCAAGGATTACATGTGTGTTGTTGCATATGTGTGTGCATCTGTTTATTAAGCGAAAAAAGAGAGACAGAGAGCTGGTCCCAAGAGGAAAGGGTCCCTAAGAGAGCGGCATCCACAGAGCTGAGGGACTCGGAGGACTAAAGCCCTTCAGGCCTTCCTACCACTGCTGCACACGCACATTTGGGGGTGTTTTTTAACGCGCGCGTGTGTGTGTGTGTGACGATGTGAACAGACAATATGCACGTGTATGCGTTAACATGTGTCCCAGTTTGTGTACTCATGCACTATTCTATGCCATTTTGTAGTAGTGTATTCACACTAAAAATTTGATGCATGATGCACTTAATTAACTGAAATAACAAAGTTTGGAATGTGGAACACTTCGTGCACTCAATTGTCGCCGCTTTCCTTACGTAGCATAAGTGGAGGGACAATCAGACTTTGATGCTGGATGGCAAATTAACCATATATAATTCACAAACTAGATGTCAGTGCATATTATACATGCATAGTGTGTAGTGCATATTTGAGACACCTTTTTTGTTCATCACACTGCATCTCAGACCTGAAATTCAATTATTGATCACTTCTGTACATTAAAGCATAAGAATCCTGCTTTAATGTATTGATAAAGGTGTAGAATGTAAAAACAAATCTGAGACCTTTGTGTTTCGTCCTTTGAAGTTTCAAAAGCTATGAAAGTGTTGGTTAGTGTTTAGGTGTACGGTGCAAAAGTGCTGAGAAGGTTAGTCCGTTCCCGCTTCCCTGTGGATCGGCCCGCCTCAGTCTAACACCCTCGAACCCGGCCCTGCCACCAGAATCACAATAGCGGCCTCCGTCAGACAACGAAGGAGGAAAAGAAGAAGAGAAAATAAAGAGAAAACACCAACAGTACAGACACAGCGCTGGCCACTCGGAGGCCCTCTACCTTGTAGGCAACCCGTGCAGGGCACTTCTTCCCCAGGCCTAACGGAGGAGACATGTGCCTGAGCATCTCATACATATCCCTGAAACTGATTCTGCCACTGGGCCACCGAAAAACAAAACAAAAACCAAAGGAAATGTGCATGGGAGAGAGAGAAAGAGAAGAAGAAAAGGGGTAAATCAAAAAAGAAGGGATTGGGAAGCAGTCGGGGGAAGTGGGAGAGGAGGAGAGCAGAAAAGAGCAGAACAAAAAAGGTTATTGGCCTGGCGGAGAGGAGCGGCTTGGTAAACTAGGCTGCGTGAGACTGATGATCGGTCATTTGGGAATAAGGGGTGGGGGGAGGTGGGAGGGGGTTGTGCTGAACCTCTTGAGTTGCTAAATAGGCGTTCTATGCAATGGGGCAGGTTGCATAGAAGAGCACGCGGGCTTCAGAACAGGCATAAAGTCCCGCTGCTGGCAGGGCGTTGTAATGAAGTTTAATGTCAATGCAGTTTCTGTCCCCCTCCACCCAGAACAATGCACGCTACCATACCAGCTAGGCCTAGCCGTGCCTCAACAGCAAGCAAAACAAAAATCAAAGATGGCTGATTCGTTTTTTTTTTTTTTTTTTTTGTCTTTCGCTTTAGTGGTTTTCTCACACACTAGTGCACTAGTTCATGCTCCTGTAAGTGTCGGCATTGTCCTGCACATTCTCATTGTCATATCAAGTAGAATGCACGTAGAAATGGTGAGAGTACAAAAACATTGTTGAAAAGAAAGAGAAGAGGAGGTAAGCGACATTCATTGCATTCTGGATGCTAGCAGGTAATATTAGTTTTTAAGTGGAAGTCAAACCTTGCAGGCCACCCTATGAGGACATTTCTTGCCTAAGCCCAGAGGGGGGTCGATAACTCGCAATAAACTGTACATATCCTTATAATGAATGCGCCCGCTGTAAGAAGAATACAGGGAAGTTAGAGAACACAACTCAGAACAGAGACATCGGCAGGAAGAAGAGCACAAGAACAGGAAGAGAAGCACAGAATCACACACACATTTTCTTATTTGCTCGTCACCCGTTTGTGCCGTCAAATCTGTTCACACACCTCCATATTCCTTTCTTCACCCGTCTCTGCTCCACTTCGTTTTTTTCCTCTTATTCCTTACTTTCACTTTTCAGTTTTCTTTCTATATTTCCTCTTTACCTGGCTTCCTTCCTTATTCTTTTACTTCCTCCCTCTTTCTTTTTCTTATTTCCTTTTGTTTTCTTCCTCTTTATTTACTCATTCCCTTACATTAATTCCTCCCTTTCTCTTTTACTTCAGCATTTTTCTCTTCTACCTCCATTTCCTCCATTTCCCTTCCTCCCTCTTTTCTTTCTTTTCCACCTTACCTTACAAAAATGTCCTTATTCTATATATTTCTCTTTATCATTTATTGCTTCCTTCTTTTCAGTTTTCCTTACTTGCTTCCTCTTTTCTTTCTGTTAGTTGTATTCCTTCCTTCATTTTGCTTCTACTTCTTTTTCCCTTCCTTTCATTCTTTTTCCATCAAGTCTTTCTTTCTTGTTTCTTCAGTTGTTCCCTGCTTACCTTTTCCAATCCTCTTTCACTTCTTTAATTTTCTTTTACTTTTTTTGGGCTTCCTTTCGCTTTCTATTTCTTTCACCTCACATTCTCTTTGCCTTTCTTTCTTACTTCATCTTTTCCTTCCCACCTTCTACCTACTTCTTTCCTCCTTTCCTTTCATTCTTTGTTTTCCTTCCTTCTCTGTGCTCCGCTTTCCTCCTTCCTTTCTCTATTTCTCCCTTTAAGTTTAATTTCTATTTACTTTTCCTTTCTATATTTCTTCCTTCTTTTCCTTTTCCTTTTTACTACATCTTTTCCTTTCTTGCTTCTTTTATACTTCATTTTTTCCCCCATCCTCCTTCCTTCTTTCTTGCTCTCTTGTCAGATTGATTCTGCCATTCAGAATGAAGACTCTCTGGAAGACTTATTCTCTGAAATCTTTTCAGCATAATTTCCCTCGGTAAAAAGGCTTTAATCTTGCTTGCGTGTTAAGATTCAGTCCTTTCTAGTCTTCTCTGAATATCTGATTAACTCTCGGTTGCCCACCTACATTACTGTCTAACACACAACATTTGGGTGACAGGCACTGGAATGCAGATACCGGGAAACTTAGCGTGTTCAGTGGAAGGGAGGGGGCTGGCACAGTAAGTTTGGCTTGCAGTATGCAGTATTCCAGAGTGGGAGGGCTGGGACTCACAGAAGGGCACGTAGGAGGGTTTGGGGGGATTGATGGATTTTAGCAGAGCTGAGAAGCTCAAATCCATGATCCCTTTCTCTCAGCTGGTGCTGTGGTGTTCTCCTCCCTGTTTGGTCCACAGTAGGATACAACGAAGCCAGGCTCTGTACGTTAAAGACTTTGTCAGAGGCCTCGGCTTTATAACGATGTCAAAAACGAAGTGTTCCAGCCGAACACATTAAAGAGGGCCAGTGTGGTCTGTTATATAGGACAGAGGTTATATTTACACAAAGCACACTGTCCTTGCACGCAAGTCCAAAATATATTAAAATTGCCTCTTTAAAAAGGTGTGTCCAGCAAATTTAAGGGCCAAATAAATATGAAAAGTAAGGGTCTGTTATATCCAATTCTGCATTTTAAAAGAATCCATGGTCTCACATTTTATGACATTATCGATTAATTACAGAGAAACAAGTTATAGACAGTCTAATGGTATCTATTTAGTACCACCAAATGTGTATTAATAAGTTTAGTGAGATGTGAAATTAAACACAATTTTACATTTTGCTTATAAATTTGCTTCATGTTACTAAAAAGTACTTTTCACAATTAGTATGTAACATACAGGATTAGTATTTAATAAAAGATTGCAAGAGCATGTTTATGTGTGCAAGTGCACATAGGCTCACCACGCAGCTGGGTCATACTCCGCCCAGATTCTCACATACTCGTCCAGGTGATGGGGTCCCAGGATAGAGGAGTCACGCGTCAGGTACTCGAAATTATCCATGATCACAGCCACGAACAGATTCAGCATCTACACACAAGTAAATCACAGGCCTTAGCAGACAAAGCTGTTAAATTGAGCTTTAAATTGCACACCTCACGTATATGGCACTATGTTATTTCTCCACTTTTAGGACATATTAATACAGAAAAATTATGTCACACTATAAAAAAAATGGTCAGTGTAGTTGTAGTTTGTAACATAATCCATCACATTGCACATTTTAGGTAACAGACTGCTTTATGATTTCTTTTAGATTACATTTGATCTTACTCGTTCATCATATTGATTTAAATAGGATGATCTCGTACCACATTGATATTAAAAATAGTAATAAAATGCATTCTGTGCATTTTAAACACTGGGCTTCACAAAGGAACTGCAAGGGTTTGGTCAGTTTAATTAAAAGATGTTAATTAATTAAATCATAATAATATAAAATTAATAATTTAAAATTTGGAATCTTATTGTGTAATCCAGATTACATGTAATCAGTTATTACCCAGCTCTCTCACTCGCTCTCTCGCTCTCTCTCTCTATACACTCACAATACAATATACATCTACATTACACAATACACATAATTCAATGAAAACTAAATTGCAGCTCAGCTTTACGTCAGTGGATATAATCAGTATTGGGAACACATTTGTCTGCATTTTGTTCTGCTGTATCACTCAACCTTTGGAGATCTTTTCATCTGTATTTGATAAAAGCTTTCCAAAAGCTATTTCATAAAATAGCATGGTCAACATTAGCCATGACGAAAAGTCCCCACTATAAATGACGCGTTTGAGTACAACTGTACTCACCAGAAAGGAACAGAGGAAGATGAAGGAGACAAAGTAGAGGTAGGCAAACTCGCTCCCACATTCTGGCTCCGGGTTACCAGAGAGAGGATCACACACCTTCTTCCCCAGACATGAGAGCATGATGTCGTGCCATGCCTCGCCTGTAGCACTCCTAAAACCACACAGTGTTGAACTACGGTTATCAAGTGTTCGTAACCCACACACAACATTCAACACGGCCAGTCTGTGATTCACACACAAACCTGAAGAGCAGCATTAGGGCCTGGAAAAAAGTCCTGAAGTTGTTGTGCTGGTTAATGGCACTCTCACCATCCTCCTCAATCGCAATGTTCCCAAACAGCTATGAAATACAAAAGCCACCTCAGCATAAACCCACAATCTCATTGCCCACTGCCTTCAAATATAGCCGTTTAGCCTTTCTCAGTATGTCCTGTGCAGCCTCCCACACACTCTCACAAACTCACCTGCATGCCGATGATAGCGTAGATGAAGAACAGCATGGCGATGAGTAAGCACACATACGGCAGAGCCTAAGCGCAGCAGAGAAGTCAAAATAAACCACCAATTAAATGTGAGTGAAAACCTGTTACTGGCAGTTGGAGGAGAAATGTGCAACACAATGCCAACATGTTAGTGTAAACTTAGGGAAATTAGAACACATTTTGAGACGACTAGGATAAAAAGGACCCAATTAACCTGAATTAACCCCTACCAAAAACCCGGACTAGATTAAAAAAAAAAGTTGTTTATGCTTAAATTGTTCATGCTTTGGTTATTCAGATTCCACAAATTTCCGCACACAATGTAAATATTCTCTTTCCATAACACATTTCTGACTAGCATACAACACAGCAAGTGCGTTTGTGGCATATTGGATTAATATCATGTGTAATGATTTGTCTAGGTTTTAGTTTACATGCAAGCTAAGCACCTCGGTTTCAGCTTACACAGCTCCAAGGTTATTACTGTTTTCTGAATCTAAAACTATTAAAACACTTTTCTTTTTTTAAAGAATATAAAATATTACATGGAAAATCGAAACTAAATGAAGATTAGTAATGTTGCTTTGGCAACTAACTGACTTTTAATTTGAAGAGGTAAAGGTGCTAACTGAAAAAAAAATCTTAACCAGAAATAAAAATGAAATAAAAATAAAACATAAATAATAAAATAAAAAAGTAATAAAAATAGGTCATTCTGCATTGTCTAACAGTTCAGCTATAAAAAAAATAATGAAAATATAAAAACAAAAGCCAATTCAAAATATTAATAAAAGCTATATAACATAATATAAATAATTATAAAATAACTACACAGGTCAAGCAATTCAATCTGCAACATTACTGATTATAATCAGTTTTTTAAGGGTTATTATTTGTACTAGATTCTTCAAAATAAAGTAGTAAAAAATAATATTAACATTATAATGCACATTTTAACTCACAACTTCATTATTGTTATTGAAATAAACAAAAACAACCTTCATTAACCAACATTTTACCAATAATTTCATTAACAAGACAGCTCTGTGTGCTGTCAGACTCGAAAAAACAACAACAATGCTTGGATACTGTTTTGTATGTGTGTGTAATTTTACCTTGAAAGACTGGACGAAGGTCCAGAGCAGGATGCGTATGGTCTCACCCTGCCTGAGCAACTTAATGAGACGAGCGGCTCTGAAGAGCCTCAGAAAACTCAGATTTATGAAGTTGTTCTACAGAGACAGAAAGAGAGCAAGAGACAGAAATAGAAAAGGGGCAGACAGACAGAGAAAGGAAGTGATGTCAGTCCAAAACAATTGATTACAAACAGTGAAGAAATTAAAAAGGAACTAAGGAAGAAGGAAAGTAGGAATTCAAATCAAACACGGAGAAACCAAAATAATAATAATAATAATAATAATAATCAAACTGACAAGACTGAACAGGCTCAGCATATCCAGTGGTGAAAGAGGGGAAAAGACAAAGATAAAGGGAGGAGGCAGCAACTCATACAAAAAATAATATAGATATATATAATAAAATAAGATACTGTAAGAGTTCTCATTAGGGAAGGGAGTGCACAGAGCCTAACTTCTTGCTTCAGTCAACCAAATGCACTGATCTGTAGATTCACGTGGAATCATGCCAACCACACTAACAGCATACAATGACCAACAGAGGGCACTAGCAAAGACAAGGAACAGGTGCTGGGTTAAAGGACATACTTCAGTCAGTTGTGGGAATGTTTTGTTTATTTATTTTTTGTTGTTTTGGAAAAGAAAAAATATGAAAGCATCAGGAACTGATCGGGAAGAACTGACTGTTTATTGTCCTTTAAGCTGCACAGAGATACCGGGAACAAAAATAGAACACAAGGTGGTTCAAGGTGGATTTAACTCCATATATTCCTTCATAACTGACATATTTAGATGTCTTTAGTACACTTAGATCTATGCGTGTGTTGATGTATTTAAATGTCTGTATGACTGTATGAAGATGCAGTGTCAAAAACAACAATTACTAGCGTTCCCTGTCAGCAAAAAAGCACAACATGCATTCAGGAGACCTGCAGAGAAACACTAAACGTTTAAACTGTGTGCTAAGGATCAATTACACCTCAGCTGAGAGGGGTTCTGTCATACTGTTAGACAAGCAGGGGTGAAAGGTCTTCATGACTCGAGCACATGCATCATTGTCTCATCATCATCATCATCATCAGCCACAGGGAAACAGATGCATTAGATGCATTACTCCGAAAGAAAAATTACAAACCATCTACATGTAGATGTTGCAGAAGCATGGTTTTTAGCAGTATTTTTGGAGGTTGATTAAACAACCATTGTGATCGGTTTATTCAGGTCATGGATATACACATGAGATTCATAGTGCATTTTGATTGGATGGAGTCATCAGAGGGCAAAGCCGCCATAAAGAAGAGTTTAAAGAAAGCATGTAAAACAAAGATAAAACAGGACAAGAATTATCATTATGCATATCAACAAACCTTTCAATTCAAATAAAGGTTGATTACAACAAAAAACATTTGGAAAATGACGCACTTGTCATACGTGGTTTGACAAGTTTTTATCATTACATGTATATTTGACAGTCTTGTAACTGGAGATCTGACTTCAGTCTTTAATTACAAATTTAACAAAACATCAGCACTAAACCCTTCAGGTGGATCTCCAGGTACAGAGTCTTAAAATAAAAATAAATATACGTATTAATATCATATAATACAGAATTTCACATCACATTTCTGTTAAAGACACTGTGAAATTAAAATAAAAGCTCATTCGTGTTTGCTTTGAGGTCATCAGCATGCTTGTGTAGTCCATAAAGCTAATAGAGTAAATTTAATTAAAATGTAATATTCATGGTTTTTCTTTTCTGGGGAAATGGAACAGAAGTATTGATGACTGAAATGCAGGCCCAGTAAAATGCCCTTTAGAATGTGAAAGTCCCTTTCCCCTAATGCAAGCTGTCATCAAGCTGCAATAGCAAGCAGTAAATCATGGTTTTGCCAGACTGTGACGTAAACTAAAGTACTGCTATTAAAAGAAAAAAAAAACATCTATGAAATACATCAATGAATTAATTAAATAAACATTTCAAAGTAACCACATACAAATATTACATGTCCAAATAAATAAATAAATCATATCTAAATAAATGCATGATTGCATCATTAAATTTTCTAATAAATTCTAATTTACAAAGACCACTGATGTAACTAAACTATATAAATAAAAATATTATATTTTCAAATTAATAATAATTTTGATTCTTAAAGACCATGTCTTGATCAGTGCAGTTTGCTTTTCTTTGTTGACAGAAACAGATAGTTTGGGCCGGACATTTTGAAGGGCGTGTAATTATTATTATTATTATTATTAGACATTAGCTATTTGGACAAAGTGTAAATAGTGATAGATGGAATTCACATTAAGAGCAATTAGCAATTAGAGGCTATTTACACTAAATGAAAATAGCATATTTTCTTAGTGATTTTCTGCTATTTATACAACTTAATGCAAATAGTGACGATTATCTGCACCTCAGTATTGTGGCCCATTATAACACAGTATGCAATAATAATGTATTGAGTATAAATTATCATTTTAATTCAAATTATTAAATGGATGCAACCTTATTGGGACAAATCCCTCCATTCACCTGCCCTAACCATTTTCATCATTTCTATAATTTCCTTCATTTCTATTAAAACTAAATGCCTTTCCGAAGTGATATGAGAACTGAAAAGGGAGAAAAAAAAAGTTATTCAAAAGCCAGATTCGAACTCGGGTCAATTGCGTCAAAAAAGCCATAGCACGCACTTTTTACCACCAATGCCACTGGAACCGATATTTGATAATCGTCTTTTATAGTGTTAACTCCAATCACACATGGGGGTCAGAGTTTGTATAGACAGCTTTTGCCAACCAGGCGGGCTATTTGCACTTAGTGTAAACACACTCCGTTATTATTAAACAGGCAACCAGAGGTGTGCAATATATATTGTCTATGATTATATCGTAATTCTCGTTTTAACAATGCGCAACATTTGACAATATGGAGTACATCACAAAAACCAAACAAAACAGCCTTAATTTACATTACAGCCATTAACCATGATTTGCTTGTCACATTTGGGGCGGGACATTCTCATGAGTCGTCAATACTTTTGGTCTTTTGTCCTAGAAAAGAACGGTACTTTTTGAATGTGTAGATTTGATAGTTTAATTGGTCTAATTTCAGGTCAATTTTGATTCCAGTCTTCGAAGTGCCTGTACAACATGTGTTGTAAAACCAAGAAGAAAAAACACATACACAAACACATATTTCACTAATATTTAGTAACAGCCATCATCACTCGCTGGATAATGAATGCATGTTAATATTTAAGTACATTTTTACTGGTAGGTCAGTTTGATCTGTCTGGGGGATAAATGACGACGCTGGAAGAGTAACAGACCTCCGTCACCACTGAGCACCACTGGCTCGCTGATCTGCCTCACACACCAACTGGGACAATTATATAAGACTTTTAGGAGTTCCTTACACCTCAGTGAGCAAGAGAAGATCCTGCCGAGAGTCTCTCAATCACATTCAGAAATACACACAAGCGTACAGACAGGATACACAAACAAACACGCACACACGCACTCACAGATGGCAGCCCTTCTGCTACACACTTACCCCTAGCTCTGTGACTAAAATATCAGTGATGCTGCCAAGTACAGTCACACAGTCGAAGATGTTCCAGGCGTCTTTGAAGTAGTTCTGTGGTAAAAAAGACACAGATGCATTTGTCACCTGGGTTAAAGGAGGATTACACTTGGCACATACATACATTCAGTGACCTGCCGACAGAAAAAAGAGCAAACAATTTATTTTCAATCCCTAGTGCTAATGAAACGTTGTCTCCTTTCCCCTCTTTTAGCTCTTATTCCTTCCTTGAGTTTTCCAGCCTGTGTACAAAAAAAGGGTAGATGCCTAGAAGACCAGTGGCCCAGATGCCGAACATGACGGCCTTTTTGTGAGCTGCCAAGTGAGTGCCTGCAGTGAAACAGTGCATTAGGAACATTCAGTCCACCAGCTGCATGGGATCAAGGGCACCGGTGCAAAGAATGTGTGTGTGTTACATTTCCCATCAACCTCCCGTAATACCCATCATCTTCATTTCGCTCAAAATCCATCCTCCTTTTTTCCATTTTCCACTCCTAATCACTTCAATGTGCCCTCCAGCTCACTATCTTCATGTGTATCTCTTTTAGCTGACTACAACCATTTCCTTTGTTACTCGCACTTCCATGTCCCAACCCTTTTCTCATTTACTTCAGAACGCAACTTCTTTGATCTCTTTTGTCCTTAAAGGGATAGTTCCCCCCAAAATGAAATTTCTGTCATTAATTGTCGTTCCAAAGCCATAAGACCTTCATTTATCTTCTGAACACAAATTAAAATCCTTTTAATAAAATCAGAGCGCTTTCTGAACCTGCATAGACACCAGTGCAATTGAACGTTCAAGGCCTAGAAAACATAGCTAAAATAGTCCATGTGATATCAGTGGTTCAACCTTAATTTTATGAAGCTACGAGAATACTTATTGAGCCCAACGAAAACAAAAACAACTATATTCAACGATTTCTTCTCTTCGGTGTCAGAATTTGACATGCGTTCACAACAGTACCACAACACATGCTTGTGTCTTCATCCGCTTGTTAATAAGCCACAGCGGTTCTACGTCAGAACGCCATCTCCTACATCAGCAGCATCACACGCATGTGTTGTGGTACTCGCATGCGAGGCGGAGACTGATATGGAAGACAAGAAATTGTTGAAAAAAGCTAGTAATTTTGCTTTCTTTGCGCACAGAAGGTATTGTTATAGCTGCATTACATTACAATTGAACCACTGATGTCACATGGACTATTTTAATAATGTCCTAACTGCCTTTCTGGGCCTTGAAGATGTCAGTTGTGTTGCTGTCTATGGGAGGGTCAGAGAGTTCTCAGATTTCATCAAAAAGATCTTAATGTGTGTTCTGAAATTGAAAAAAGGTCTTACAGTTGTGGAATGACATGAGGCTGAGTAATTAATGACAGAATTTTCATTTTTTGGGTGAACTTGTTTAAATGTCTCTCAAGCTGAGCCAGTTTCTGTCAAAAAATGTGGCACATTTCATTAATTCATGTTTGTTTTCTGATTTGTTGGCCTAATGCAACAATGATTCAGTGTGTGCCGGTACATATAGTTTTGTGGCGGGGAGAACATGAGGCATCCTATATAAGCCTTTGATGGTAAAAAGGTTTTAAAAGTCTTTATAAGATGTTGCAGTTTCTATTAATCACTGTATACTTTCACTTGCATTTGCTGCTTAGTAAGTGACAATTCTGCACCTAACATTCACATACATACAATTAAACATGAGAAACTGTACAGTAGACTTACCAGCACTCCGAAGGCAATGATCTTCAATAAGCACTCCATGGAGAAAAGTGAGGTGAACACTATGTTCAGGTTGGCTAATACAGCTTCATAGACATCTGATGCTCCATCATACTAAACAAACGCAACATATTTAAACTGTATTAAACTGTATTTAGAAATTACTCAAATTTTGGACTACAAAAAAAATTCAAACCTTGTAGAACATCGGTACTGGAAATTCATTTTTAATTTTACCCTATTTGTAGAAAGCACTGGTAAACTAACAATGCTAAAGTCTAAAGATTGTAAACTCTGCAATTGTTAGTTTGTACCATCACGAACTTTTAAAAGCAAATTTACCATAAATCGGAAGCCTAATTCACAAAATATATAAAGCGAGATGTATTAAAGTGAAATACTGTCACACCTTCATCATTAGGACAATGGTGTTGAGGGCAATCAAGGTCATGATGGTGTATTCAAATGGAGGGGACACCACAAATTCCCACATGCGGTACTGGAATGTCTGTTTGTTCTGAGGCATGTGTCGCGTGAGCGGTTTAGCATTGATGGCGAAGTCTATGCAGGCTCTCTGAAAACAGAACAGATATGATGAAGTTAGTCAAGCTGAAAATCTGCGGCACCATATCAATGAGATCAATGCTAGCGCTATTCATAAAGAATGAGCTAGACTGATCATTTAGCTTAAACAAAAAAACATCCATTTGATATGTCCTCACCTCATTCTTTTCCAGGCTATACTCTTCCATCATTTTGTCTCCTTGCTCCTGGAAAGTGATGATGATAAGAGCCACGAAGATGTTGACGAAGAAGAAGGGGAAGACCACGAAGTACACCACGTAAAAGATGGACATTTCCATCCGGTAACCTGGACTCGGGCCCTGATTCTCGTAGGTCGCATCCACTGAATGTTTCAGCACCCTGGCGAGTGGCAAACAAAAAAATAACATTGAATATATTGTAACGTGATACGGTAAAATATTTAAGGTAATTGTAACAAGTCCTTAGATATGCCATTAAAAATAACCTCAACTTGACTCAAATAGTAATTTGGGATGAAAACATTTGCATTACATTAGAAAACAGAAGAAATCTCTCTAGTGGTTTGTGATATTGGGTATGTACACTGAACATTAGGTTTTAGGAATTAGGAATTGAGATGTATACATACTGTGGCCACCCCTCTCCCGTAGAAACGGTGAAGAGGGTGAGAAGGGCCCAGAGCACATTGTCGTAGTGGAAATCGTATTTCTTCCATTCCCGCTTCTGCGCCCGCACTTCATTATCTCTTTCATAGACAAGATATTCGCCCCTAACAACAAAATGCTTTTAGAAATACAAGCCAATATGTCTGTTCGCCAGTCTGTTTGTGTGCGTGTGTTTTTGTCTCACCTGCAGTCACGCTCAAACTCCTTGGATTCATCGGTACAGTAGAAGAAACGGCCTTTGAAGAGCTGCACAGCCACCACAGCGAAGATGAACATGAACAGCATGTAGACAATGAGTATGTTCAACACATTCTTCAGAGAGTTCACCACACAGTCAAAGACAGCCTGAAAATAGACAAAAACAAAGAAGAGACAAATTCAGATGCAGCCTGA